>NW_028318556.1:0-306666 GCF_062004578.1 Staurois parvus | reverse complement strand
GCCATTTAAAGATATTTTCTGGAGGATACGCTTTAACCCAGGAGGATCCAGGTGTGATCCAAAAGGCCCATAGGCCCTTTTTAAGGTCACAGCAAGGAGGTGAGGAGCCAATCTAGCTGTGTGTGGAGTCCTCACCAGAGCCTACAACGCACAAGATTCACCTGCATGTTTATAATTTATTGTTGTGGACACTGGTGGCACGTATTGTGTTATATATAATATATTTATGAGTGAGGCATTCATTCATTTTATTTACTTTTTTGTATTTATCATGGTTTTAGTGGTATATACATTTGTATTGATTGAGTGTGTTGACACGGAGCACCACGTTGTCACTCTTTATGTAGGTTATATCTCCCACTGGAGGCTCAATACCATTTTTTCACTATATATATATATATTAATGTGTTATTGCACTGCTGCGAGATACATCTTTATTTACTTTTATTGAGAAGTTTTCACTGTTTGTTTCACCATTTGTCACATTAATACCCTACGTTGAGTATTTTAGTTTGTTGTCACAGAGCGCTATACTTATTGGTTGTTTATTTTATGCTTTTCCACTTTAGGTAATAAGGTGCAGGTGTAGCAGCCTATTTTAGTTTATTAGACTTGAGCGCAGGAGGCTTTTCCCCTTTTATTTGAGAAATATGCTGTAGCCTCCACTGGCACTTTCTGGCTCTTTCCTATCCCCCATCTCTCCACGCCCCCATCGTTTATTTTTTTATTATTATTTTAATTCCTATAGTAGTATGGGTTTCTTTTCTTTTTCTCTCTTTTAACTGCTTTCCCGCCACCCTATAGCAGATATACTGCTACAGGGCGGCAGGGGTGCGCAAAATCATGTATATATACGTGATTTAGCATTTCCGGGTAGGGGGCGCATGCAAGCCCTACCCGCGCCACCATTCGCGGCCTCGGCTGTCAATCACCGGGTTGCGGACGGTGATTACTCATGTCCAGTGATTGCCAAGCATCTCCGACTGGGGGGAGAACTGTTTGTAAACAATCAGTTATCTCCCCTGTCAGCTCCTGCACACTGCTTTGCACAGCCATGCAAAGCAGTGTGCTTACAGTGAAGCACAAACACAGCCCAGTATGCAAAACAGCACACAGTTAACCCTTTGATCGCACCACATGTTAACCCCTTCCTGCCCAGTGCCATTAGTACAGTGTCAGTGCTTTTTTATTAGCTCTGATCACTGTATTGGTGTCACTGGATATTGGTGACGCCAGGTCGCTTCCCCCCAGTGTCAGAATATGTGTCGCTGATCGCCGCCATTACTAGTATAAAAAACATCACAGTATATACCGCCATTTGTAAACACCATAACTTTCACGTAAACTAATTAATTTACACGTATTGGGATTTTTTTTTTCTTAACAAAGACATGTAGCAGAATACATTTTGGCCTAAATTTATGATGAAATTAGATTTTTTTTTAAATTTTTTTTACTGGACATGTTTAACCACTTCAATACAGGGGACTTTTACCCCCTTCAGGCCCAGACCAATTTTCAGCTTTCAGTGCTCTCGCACTTTGAATGACAATTCCTCAGTCATGCTGCACTGTACCTCCACAAAACTGCTACAATTTTTTTCACAGAGATAGAGCTTTATTTTAGTGGTACTTAATCACCAATGTTTTTTTATTTTTTTGCGAAATAAGTGAAAAAAGGGTGAAAAAAAGAACACTTTTTAAAAAATTTTGCAAATAAGTAAATTTTCTTCGTAAATTTAGTCCAAAATTTTTACTGCTACATCTCTTTGGTAAAAATAACTCAAATCAGGGTATATTTAGTCTGTCTGAAAATTATAGAGTCTACAAGCTCTGGTACCATTCATTGAATATTGATCACATCTGATGTACCGATGGTCTATCTCATTTCTTTAGGCCCTAACATTCCAGGAAAGTACAAATACCCCCCAAATGACCCCTTTTTGGAAAGTAGACCGTCCAAGCTATTTAGTAAGAGGCATGGTGAAATTTTTGAAGTTGTCATTTTTTCCATCAATTCTTGGGAACAGGAACATTTTTTTTTTTTTTTTTTAAACACAAAATTTTCATATTAACAAATTTCTCACACTCGGCATATGTATACTTGCAATTACACCCCAAAACACTACTCCTGAGTATGGCGATACCACATATGTAAGACTTTTTCATAGCCTGGTCACATACAGAGGCCCAAGATCCAAGTAGCACCATCAGGCATTCTAGAGGCATAATGTACACTTTTAATTTCCTGACGATCACATTTTTGAAGTGCCCTGGAGCACCAGGACAATGAAATTACCCACAAAATGACACCATTTTGGAAAGCAAAACACCCCAATTTATATTCTATGAGGCATAATGAGTCTTTTGAAAGTGTTGTTTTTTACAAAAGTTTTTGAAAAATGCATTAAGGAAATGAAAACTTTTGTTTTTATTCTTTTTACAAAACGTCAATTTATAAGATATTTTTAACATATAGCATGTACATACCAATAATTACACCCAAAAACACATTCTGATACTTGGCCTGAGTTTGGCGATACTACATGTGTGAGACTTTCACACAGCCCGGCCACATACAGAGGCCCAACATCCAAGTTCTAGGGGCATCAATTACACTTTTAATTTCCTGACTATCACATTTTTTAAGGCCCTGGAGCACCAGGACAAAGGAATTACCCACAAAAAATACCCTATTTTGGAAAGCAAATACCCCAACGTATATTCTATGAGGCATAATGAGTCTTTTGAACATGTCATTGTTTTCCACAAGGTTTTGAAAAATGTGGAAAAAAAATGAAAACTTTTTTTTTTTTTTTTTTTTTTACACAAAGTTGTCAATTTATAAGATATTTCTAACATATAGCAAGTACACACCAATAATTACACCCCAAAATACATTCTGCTACTTGTCCTGAATATAACGATACCACGTGTGGGCCACATACAGAGGCCCAACATCCAAGTAGTGCCAGCAGACGTTCTAGGGGCATAAATTAAACTTTTAACTTTCTGACTACCTATCACATTTCTGGAGGCACTGGAGCACCAGGACAATGGAATTACCCACAAAATGACCCCATTTTGAAAAGCAAATACCCCAACGTATATTCTATGAGGCATAAGGAGTATTTTGAACGTGTCATTTTTTTTTCCATAAGTTTTTCAAAAATGTGGAAAGAAAGTGAAAACTTTTTTTTTTCTTCCCACAAAGATATTTCTAAGAACACAGCATGGATATAGCAAGAATTACACCCCAAAATACATTCTGCTACTCCTCCTGAGTATGGTGATACCACATGCATGAGACTTTTTCACAGCCTAGCTAAACAAAGGGTAAACAGAAGATTCTGTGGTTGTAGTAGAGAAGTTGTCTGCAGAGGAGAGCAGTGGTCCAGGAAGCAGGCAGAGATATAGTCAGTACAGACAAAGTACTAGTGCAGGTAGCAGGCAAGAACATGGTCCATAAAATCTCCTGGGTCATTACAGTCAGCAGGCAGAGATATGGTCAGCACAGTATTGGTCCAGGCAGCAGAAAGGAACATCAGGCTTAGGGCCTCGGTCAGGTAAGACCTGGTCACAGGGATAGAGGCCTCATCCCACCCAATCTCTTCAAAGCCTCCGGACTAACAGACCCTGATCCGGGAATTACAAAACCTGGTGAAAACCAAAAACTGGTTTTCTCTGCTCTGAAGCCCCTCACATATGTGAGACCCCTGTATTATCTTGCATCCCACTACTACAGTAGCAGGGCACAAGATCAGTTCAAGCGGCAGGCAAAAAACATGGTCGATTAACAGGCCAAGGTCAGTGCAGGTGGAAGGCAAAAATGTGGTTTAGAAACAATCCAGACGGCAGGCATAAGCATTGTCAGTAAACAGGCCAGGGTCAGTTCAGGTGGAAGGCAGAAAAGCAGTTTCAAAACAATCCAGACGGCAGGCAGAGGCATCGTCGGTAAACAAGCCAGGGTCAGTTAATGTGGAAGGCAAAGGCATGGTCAATAAATGCAGCAGGCAGCATGGATTTTAAAAACTGGGAAATGGCAGGCTGTTAAATGGCAGGCTGTTAAAAATAAGGGGAACTAATATTTTAGTGACGTGTGTTAACGTTGAAAGCGGTCTCCGATGCATAGGCCTGGTTGGGAGGGACATTGTGGACAATGAACACTGGTGTCTTTCGTAACTTCTCTTCTGTCACATACCCAACATATTTTTGGGCATCTTCTTCCTGATTCTGTGGGTGGAATGTTTTTCTGGAAAATGAGGAAGGTGGTGGATATTTCTGTTGACTTTTGATAGATGACAAATGCATTGTAAATGGACAAATGGAAAAAATAAATTGCAACTTTTTTGTACCAGAAGAGGGAGTTTCTTGTTGACAAATAGGGCTGTAACATCTGGTCATTTAACCCCCCCCCCCCCCCCATGCACCGATTTATAATCGTGGATACATTCAGGTTTTTGGATGGGACCATGTCTTCCATGAATTTCTACCGAGGTGTCATTGTGGATAGTGGACAGGATGTAAACATCTCTCTTATCCCTCCACTGTTTCTCAGACTTCTGGATTCCCCCCTTTGTAGCCTTGTGGTTATTAAACTTTGCAGGAAGCCCTTTCTATTTTTTCGCGTGGTACCGCAGGCTAAGGTTTTCTTATGTTACAGATACCTTAAAAGGGGGAAACTGGTATAAGAGTTATCAAGGTAGATATGATAACCTTTTTGGAACAGTGGGAATGCCAGGTCCCAAACAATTTTGCCATTTCTGCCGATGTAGGTTGGGCACTCAGGGGGCTGGAGCTTGGGAGTCTTTGCCTTCGTACACGCGAAATGCATGCACATATCCTGTAGCCCGTTCACAGAGCTTGTTCAGCTTTTATCCATACCTGGCCCTTTTACTGGGGATGTATTGCTTGAATCCCAGCTGGCCAGTGAAGTGGACAAGGGATTCATCCACACAAGTGGCCGGCACTGACAGATGCACTGATGGGCAGTACTGACGGCAGCACTGATGGGCGGCACTGACAGCAGCACTGACGGGTGGCACTGATATACTGATGGGCTGCACTGATGGTGGCACTGACAGATCCACTGATGGCAGCACTGACAAATCCACTGAGTCCACTAATGGCTCCATTGACAGATGCACTGATGGGTCCACTAATGGCTCCATTGACAGATGCACTGATGGGCTGATCTGACAGATCCACTGGTGGCACTGACAGGGACTCTTTATTAGGGGCAGTGTGGTGCACAGTAGTGAAAGGGTTTGAAAAACTCACTGTTCCTAGGTTCTCCTCCTCACACATAAGTGTGTTTTACACTTATGATCGGCTGTGACAGGTCACAGCCGATCATGTGGTGAAAAGCCAATTTAATTGGCTCTTTACCTCCAGTGGGGAAGCGCTGTGTTCGAGGGACACAGCCTGACAGGAACGGCCGCGCTGCATGCCGCGATTCATAGGACGTCATATTACGCCCAGTCACAGGGAGATGAGGACCGCCTGCCCGTCAATCCACTATAGGTCGGGCGGCAACGTATTAATAGCAAAAAGTCAAAAATATTGTTTTTTTTTTTCAAAATTGTTGGCTTTTTTTTTTTTTTTTTATAGTGCAAAAAATTAACACACAGGCGATCAAATACCACTGAAAGAAAGCTCTATTTGTGAGGAAAAAAAGGACGTAAATTTGGATGCAGCATTGCATGACCGCTCAATTATCAGTTAAAGTAATGCAGCGCCGTAACACAAAACATGGTCTGGTCAGGAAAGGGGGGTAAATCCTCAGGGGGGCAAGTCATTAATATGCTAAAAATGAAAATTGAGGTAGTTGTTCTATGGACCCCTCCTATTCTCCAAATATGCTATTTTGGATAGCATGCTATTTTATTACGTTGGATTTACTTTGGATATGGTTATGGTTAGCTCTCATATCCTTGCTAATGATATGCCTTGCCTTTGTAGTCATTGGTTATTATACGGTCGCATTATTTTGCTACCGTATTCAGGGGCGGACTGACAAATCATGGGGCCCCCGGCCAATAGGAAATCATGGGGCCCCTGTGTCCTCACCCACACTCAAACCACACCCAAAAAAGCCTATGATAGGTACCAGGTGTATCTCATAGGGCCCCCTACTGACCCCGGGCCCTCGGGCAGTGCCCGAGTGCCTAAATGGTCAGTCCGCCCCTGACCATATTTATTGTCCTATGTTGATATTCATTGGTGTATATCATATGTACAATTTTTTCCAATGTTGTAGACTGCCTTTTTGATAAATATAGAATTTTTAAAAAGAACAAAGAAACAGGACAGTCAAACAATCAGATTCCCCTCAGGGACACCACGGGGAGCAACATCAGTAGCCAGGCTAAAAAAAAAACAGTGTAGGAATGTACAAGAGTCTTTATTTCCAGATTACCCATGGAGATCATAGCTGGGTGAAGGTTTGCTGCTTGCCTTACAAGATAATGAAGGCACTGAAGAAAAAAAGGAACTTATTCATATTTGAATAGGCTCATCACTTATTGGCAGTTGCAGTACACAGTTGTTTGTTGTAATCGAGCCAAGAACTGGCTTCAGAGTGTCAAACAAACTGGGCATTGTTGCCAGCAACTAACCGGACTTTAGCCAGGTAGAGCACAGCATAAGTCAGTTGAAGGGCATGTATTCATCTTTTAACATCCTGGTATTTTGCTCTCTGCTTCTGAACTTCAACTGAGTAATCAGGGAAGGGAAGTGTAGAGCCTTCGAATGCAATATTGCCATATGTGTGAGCCAACTTAAGAGTTTTGTCTCTGTCATAGTTCAGAATCTTCAGAATAAATGGGCGAGGAGGGGTTCCAGGCGGCAGTGGTCTGGTGGGCATCTAGTGGGCTCTCTCCACAGAGAACAGGGCAGTAAAATTATCTTTCCCAAAAGTCTCCAACAGCCAGTTTTCAATTAACTCAGTGGGGAGTTTATCCTCCGCATGTTCAGCAGACCTAGGATTTGAATATTCTTGCGCTGCCTGTTCTCTATATCCTCCAGCCTATTCCCATGGTGGATGACTTTCGGCCTGGTAGCTTGTATATCAGTTTCATGGGTGCCAGGTCATCCTCTATGGAGCTTACTCTTTCCTCCAAAGCTGTTGTTTTTTCACGGATGTTCTGCAGGTCTTGTATGACCATTGCAATATCCTCTTTAATACCAAGAACCTGGGTGGATATGTATGTAATTATTAATATTATACAAGATTTATATAGCTCCAACAGTTTATGCATTTCAACATGCTATATATATATATATATATATATACACACACACACACACACATATACACACACACACACTGCATGTTGAAATGCGTTTTTTATATATTACAAAATATATGAAAAATATTTTTAAAAATATATATTTTTTAAATATGTTCAGATTTTTTTTTTAACATATAAAAAAGTAATTTTAACATATATTTTTACATATATTTGTAAATGCATTCCAAAAATGTAGATTTGTATTTTTTAAGACATACAGTATATTTTAAAATGTATTTTTAAAAATATTTTTCATAGATTTTGTAATAACGCATTTCAACATACAGTATATATATATTTATTGAAATATATTTTGAGGGGGTTGTGGTTGGCTGCCGACAGGGATGACCGCTTAGTGCAGGAGCTCCGGGACCTGCCCGCAATCACTGTGGCTCATAGCGACGAGGGACAAGGTAGTGTGACCCTTCCTTACCTGGCACCTATTCGAACAGTGTGGGAACCGATCCCTGCATAGGGGGAAGAGAAAGATCAAAGAGGGGCCCGCAAACTAACGGAGTTCTTTACTCTGGCAGGCGACCCCTTCTCCTCCCAAGATGGCGCCGGTCCCAGCACTTCTCCTTCCCTACAGCCATATATGGCAGAGGAGAGTCCTCGTTCCCCCTCTCAGCAGTCTCAGCCTCCTAGCCCTGTACAATCTGCAGGAACTACACCTGCCAGCAGCCCTCAAAAGGCAAAACAGCGCTGCTCTTCTGATCCACAGCTGCTTGGTGAGCACATTAATAATTCCTTTTCTCATAATCATACCAGTGCGTTTGTTGAGCGTTTGGAAGATTACCCTGCTAAAAATCTGCCTTTGACCGCTTCTGTTATGAAAGATATGCTTGTCACTCTTAAAGGTTCTTTGCACAAGGATATGATGCGTTTTGTGACACGGGTGAATGCAGAGGTTGAGAATCCAAGAGAGCAGGTCAATCATGTGGAAACTAAAATGGGCGAGTTTGCGACTGCCCACAACGAATTAGTGGACGCACACAATGATGCAGAAGAGGAATTAAAAGCACTAAAATAAAAAATGGCAGATCTGGAAGATCGCTCATGTAGAAATATTAAATTCAGGAGGGTGAGTGAAACAGTTCCCACCGCAGATCTTAGAAGGTATATTCAGCAGTTGATTACAGCTTTGCTGTCTAGTCTGTCTGAGAGGGATGTGATTGTGGACAGAGCGCACAGACAGCCGAAACCTTCCTTTCTTCCTATGTCCTCAGGGATGTCATTGCTAGAATCCACTTCTACCATGTGAAGGAGTCACTGATGGCCTTTGCGGGAACGCATAATCCATTACCGGCACCGTATAACGAAATATTGCTGTTCGCTGACCTCTCCCAGTATAACATTCTTGCCCGTAAAAAATTACTCTCGTTTACAAAATTGCTCCGTAATAACATAAATTATCAGTGGGTCTTCCCCATTAAATTGTTGATTGAAAAGGATAACCATTTACTGACACCTCAGAAGAAGAAGTATTTCAGCTTGCGAAGAAATGGGGGATTATACCTGCAGAAGGAGACATGCTGTCCGCTAAATCATCCCCTAGGAAAGTTTCCTCTGATTGGGACAAAGTGGCAGATTGAGGCACTGTTTTGCAGTTCTAAGCTTTGCTTGGGTCGAGGGAGGGTTCCTCCTCTAGTCCAGTACCGTGTTCAGTTGGTGGGCATGTCTGCTCGCGGGTCCTGGAATTTACCCCCAACCTGTTGAAGAGATTTGGTTCACCTGCTCTTACTTAATGTGTGTTCTTTATTTAGTTTTTTCCCAATTTTCTCTCTTTTCTATTATTTCTGATTTTTCTAACAGAGTATCAGCAACTGCTTTATCTCAGGAATTCTCATGGGGCACTGAACTGTCTCTGATGATGGGGTTGTCTGTGCATCTTCTCCAGGGAGAGATGGTTATTGTGAGTGGTTTCATACATGCTAACATTGCTGTGCTGCTAATATTTTTTGGGCCACTAGATGGCGACTATGTACTATTTGATATACTTTAAAATAGTACTGAATGTTGTATCTATTAATGCTCATGGACTTAACCCGTAAAAACGTAGCATGTTATGGAAGGAGGCAAAGAACCTTCGTGGGGATATTATCTGTGTGCAAGAAACCCACTTCTCAGCTCTTAAAGCCCCCCGCTGTTCCCATAAATTGTTTCCCCACATGTTTACAGCTAATGCCCCTCAGAAAAAATGTGGTGTCCTGATTGCCATAAAACAGTCCATAGCGTTCTCTCTTCTCTCTGGAGAGAGACCGGAAGGGTAGGTTCTTAATAATGGTGTGCGAACTTAATAACGTTCCTTATACGATTGTGAACCTATACAGTGGGGATCGAAAGTTTGGGCACCCCAGCTAAAAATTTGTATTAATGTACATAAAGAAGCCAAGGAAAGATGGAAAAATCTCCAAAAGCATCAAATTACAGATTAGACATTCTTATAATATGTCAACAAAAGTTAGATTTTATTTCCATCATTTACACTTTCAAAATAACAGAAAACAAAAAAATGGCGTCTGCAAACGTTTGGGCACCCTGCAGAATTTATAGCATGCACTGCCCCCTTTGCAAAGCTGAGACCTGCCAGTGTCATGGATTGTTCTCAATCATCGTCTGGGAAGACCAGGTGATGTCAATCTCAAAGGTTTTAAATGCCCAGACTCATCTGACCTTGCCCCAACAATCAGCACAATGGATTCTTCTAAGCAGTTGTCTAGAAAACTGAAACTAAAAATAGTTGACGCTCACAAAGCTGGAGAAGGCTATATGTAGATAGCAAAGCGTTTTCAGATGTCAATATCCTCTGTTCGGAATGTAATTAAGAAATGGCAGTCATAAGGAACAGTGGAAGTTAAAGCAAGATCTGGAAGACCAAGAAAAATATCAGACAGAACAGCTCACAGGATTGTGAGAAAAACAATTCAAAACCCACGTTTGACTGCACGATCCCTCCAGAAAGATCTGGCAGACACTGGAGTTGTGGTACACTATTCCACTATAAAGAGATACTTGTACAAATATGGTCTTCATGGAAGAGTCATCAGAAGAAAACCTCTTCTACGTCCTCACCACAAAAATCATCGTTTGAACTTTGCAAATGAACATATAGACAAGCCTGATGCATTTTGGAAACAAGTTCTGTGGACCGATGAGGTTAAAATTGAACTTTTTGGCCGGAATGAGCAAAGGTACGTTTGGAGAAGAAGGAGCACAGAATTTAATGAAAAGAACCTCTGTCCAACTGTTAAGCATGGGGTTGGATCAATCATGCTTTGGGGTTGTGTTGCAGCCAGTGGCACAGGGAACATCTCACGAGTAGAAGGAAAAATGGATTCAATAAAATTTCAGCAAATTTTGGATGGTAACTTGATGCCATCTGTGAAAAAGCTGAAGTTAAAGAGAGGATGGCTTCTACAAATGGATAATGATCCAAAACACACCTCGAAATCCACGGGAGATTACATCAAGAGGCGTAAACTTAAGGTTTTGCCATGGCCTTCACAATCTCCTGACCTCAACATAATTGAAAATCTATGGATAGACCTTAAAAGAGCAGTGCGTGACAGACAGCCCAGAAATCTCAAAGAACTGGAAGACTTTTGTAAGGAAGAATGGGCAAAGATACCTAAAACAAGAATTGAAAGACTCTTGGCTGGCTACAAAAAGCGTTTACAAGCTGTTATACTTGCCAAAGGGGGCAGTACAAGATATTAACTCTTCAGGGTGCCCAAACTTTTGCAGACGCCATTTTATGGTTTTCTGTTATTTTGAAAGTGTAAATGATGGAAATAAAATCTAACTTTTGTTGACATATTATAAGAATGTCTAATCTGTAATTTGATGCCTTTTGGAGATTTTTCCATCTTTCCTTGGCTTCTTTATGCACATTAATACAAATTTTTAGCTGGGGTGCCCAAACTTTCGATCCCCACTGTATGTCCCTAACACTAACCAAATTTAGTTTTTCAACTCACTGAGGAAAAAGGTTTCAAAAATTCAGAAAGGGTATTTACTTTACTGTGGTGACTTTAATACTATTGTCCATAAATCCTTCGATGTTTCGGGGCAGTCGCGGGGGATATGGTGTTCAATGGCGTCGACCCTTTGGGAGTCCAATCTCTATGATCCTTGGAGGTGTCTCCATGATTCAGAGAAAGACTTCACGTACTACTCGTCCCCGCATAAATCCTACTCGAGAATCTATTATTTCCTGACCGATTTTACAACTTCTTCACAATGTGACCAAAGCAACCATCCATCCTATGACGTGGTCAGACCACGCGCCCATATCCCTCAGCATTAAAGAGAATTTAAAGTTTTCACCAGCATTCCTGTGGCGCAATGATGCGTCTATGTTCCTCAAACCTAGTAGTCGCTCACATGTTTCTAAATCATTGCAGGAGTATTTTACTATGAATGCATCCTCAGAAACAGATATATTTAACGTGTGGTGTGCACATAAGGCCATTTGCCAAGGTGTGCTACTCCAGTTAGCTTCCAGGGAGAAAAAAAACGTAGACAAAGTGCTATGATTGACATCCTATCCAAGATCGCTTATTTGGAATCCCAACACAAACAGAGTTTGATAAGGTATTACAGGATTTACAGTCTCATAGATTAGCTCTTAGGGAACTTCTCTTGGTCCAGCATGAAAAATACCTTAGAAGGGCCAAAACTAATTATTACACCCAGGGTAATAAGGCCGGTAGATTTCCGGCCTCCTACATCAACACTAAACAGGCGAAAGCCAAAATCCCTTTACTTATAGCTCCCATATCGCTGAAAAAGGTCTCCCATCCTAACAAAATTGCGGAGGCATTTCGGGCCTACTATACTCAATTGTATAATCTCCAAGATGATCCCAACACGCATCAGCCTACCCCCTGCTCTTATTGAGAATTTTTTTGAGGGTCTCTCTCTGCCTCGACTGGAGATTTTGAACCAACCAATATCAGATTAAGAGGGGAGAGCCACCATTAAAGCGTTACCGAAGCGGAAATCGCCTGGGGCGGACAGGTTCATGGCAGAATACTATCAAGAATTTCAAGACATTTTATTGTCCCACCTTAAGAGTGTTCCTGGAGGCAGCCGGTACAGCAGCCTTTCCCCCTGAGATGTTGAAAGCAATTATAGTTACTTTACCCAAACCAGGCAAATCCCCAGATTGTCCACAAAACTTTCGCCCCATATCCTTACTTAATACAGATCTTAAACTCTATGCTAAAATCCTTGCCACTAGTTTGTTAACGGTGACTCCTTCTCTTCTCCAATCAGATCAAGTAGGTTTCGTTAAAGGTAGGCAGGCAGCGGATGGCACACGTAGAGTGCTTAATTTGTTACGGACTGTATTTCTGGCTTTGGATGCCGAAAAGGCATTCAACAGAGTTCATTGGCAATATCTTGACTCTACTCTTGGCAACTTTGGTATGCATGGGTACATTAGATCAGCTATTACAGCGCTATATACTGTGCCCACAGTGCAAGTTTTCACATTCAATGCACTGTCGGAACCTTTTTCAATTACAAATGGGACTAGACAGGGATGTCCTCTTTCTCCTATCATTTTTTCATTAGTGATGGTACCCTTAATGACCTCAATTAGACTGAATCCCTTGATTTCTGGTATAATGACTGCACATATGTACCACAAGATCGGTCTATTTGCGGATGATGTCATTTTTACCGTAATGGACCCTTTGACTTCCCCGACAGCAATTTCCTCTACCCTGGATACGTTTAGCATGGTTTCTTACTATAAACTCAATATTACTAAATCTTGTGCGCTTCCTATAGGTATTTCAAAGAAGTTTTTGCAGGGCCTTAAAGACAAGTTCCCGTACAGCTGGTCCACTAAACGTCTAGACTACTTGGGCATTTGTGTGTCCTTTCCCTCTTCCAACGTGTTTAAAGATATTGCATCGAAAAAATATCTTTGTAAAGGGAGGAAACCTAGAATTCCGTTCTCCGCTCTCGTTAAACATAAATCTAAGGGGGGTGTTGGTCTCCCTGTAATATCCAACTATTACTACGCGGCATTACTGAATCAACTCCAACATTGGTTCAGAGGAGTATAGTCCCGTCTCAGGACCTCTAGGCATTAATACTTGCAAAAGTTATCTCCCCGAAGTTAATACGTACCTATATTCCTTCAATCTCGGCTACCTTGGGTGCCTGGCTAATAGGTTTTTCTAAATCTACTCTCGCTATCCCTAAAATAAGGCTGGACATACCACTGGCAACTTATGACCACATCATTCCCAATCTTAATACGAAGCCTTTGAGAGATGCGGGCTTTTTCAATTTCTCGGATATCCCTACTCTGTACTCCAGGGGAAGCCTTTATCCATACCTTCAAATCCGGGCTTATCTTGGTGCCACTCCCAATGCATGGGTGGAGCTGCACTCAAAGATCTGGCAAGCTTTGACAAACCCGTTGGGACTGAAAAAAGAGTATATAGTGTGTCACGATCGCGGCGTCAAACCCCAGACCTCACCGAACTCGTGACCGAAGGACTGGCCGATCCAAACCGCGGTGTGATGTGCATAACAACACCACGCCCAGCTGCACCCTGCACAAAGATTTTCCAGCTAATTACGCAACCAACCCTTCACACTGCCACCACCTCCTTTTTGTACAGAGAAAGAGGAAACTCGCGTTATCAGTTATAACACTATAATGATTGAAATAATTGTCTGTATAAAACGGTCCGCAGGCCGGTTATATAGAGGTTTAAACAAACAGTAGCGTCTCTTCAAAGGCAGGGATTCGTAAATTGCAATTAAGAACTATAGAAACAGTTCAACACTTTCAGAAAGAGAGATGTATTACTAAAAGGGTCAACCGGTACCATGAAATATTTACAGAGAAGATGTAACTAAGATATATATATATACATACATACATACAGAGAACCATAGCACAGTAAAGAGAGAGAGAGGTGAAAGGGTTAAAGTACTTGCCAAAGTCCTGGGTTTAGCAGATCCAAGTCAGAGCAGGAGGGTGCTTTGATCTCCCTATGTTATGATGGAAAAATGGGAGAGTTCTTCAACTCACTCCTCTTAGGCTTAACAGCCTGCTTTAAAGTTTCCCAGCAGGGGGTGGTTCTAAGTAACTGACCAATACTCTGTTTAGGGAGGGTTCGGCAGGCAGTACCCAAAATTGGAACCAACATCTTTCATAATTCATATTCTGGTCTATAACTTCCCAGCTGCACATGCGACAATTTACCCACGGGTATATTATTATGCAGACAAGTCTGAGGATTATCTAGATATGAATTATGAAATTATATGTTGCACGGTTCATGAGTTCTATGTTTCGGCTACCCTTATGGTCCGAGATAATTCGAATGACCCATCAAACTGTTCGCCTGCTCCTAGCCAATCTGACTGGATGTCTGGTTTTTAGGTAAGTCTCTTATATTCCAAGATATGAGACATAGTGGAAAAATGGAGTTTAACAGAGTTTATCTGATTCTGTCACCTCCACTGGGTTAGGCTCATCAGGTCAGCATTTCTTTCAACTTCTGGGAAGGCTGGTTATCTGTTTTACGAGGTGTGAAACTACACAGGCACGTTGGTCAGTGAGGCTCCAATTCTCTTGGGAACTCTGGCCTTATCCTGGCCTAGGTGAGAGAGGCTACACTTTTGCAGACTGCTCGGCACCGAACTAGGGATGCCTTGCCCTGCCAGTGACCCGTACACAGTACACACACACTGGCCACAGGTCTCCTCTCAGTTAGAGGGAGGGGTGGAAAGATGAGGGGAGAAAATGGAGATGCCTAACAAGATGGTTGAACCATGTCCAGTTCTGATGCGCGCGTTTGCAACATCGTGGTTCTACAGATTTTTGCAACATGATCCAGATCATTCTGTATTAACATGTGTGGAAAAATGGGAACGGGATCTTAATAGATCTTTTACTCCAGAGGAGTGGCGGGCAGCTTGGTCCTGTAAAATAAGTCTTTCGAAGTGTACTAATCATTGGGACAGCTCCTTAAAAATCCTATACCACAGTTATATTACCCCATTTAAACTTTCAAAAATGTATTCTGATGCATCATCTTCATGTTGGGGGAATTGTGGTGGTATTGGAACTTTACTACATGTATTGTGGGATTGTGGGTGCATCCGGAGTTTTTGTAAAGATGTGTTTTATTTGATTTCTCGAGTGTCCAGAGTATATACGAATCCCAATCCCCATTTGGAGTTATTAAATCTTACGTTGAATTTATTTCCAGTTCAATTACCTGTATGACAGGTCCTATGCAATTTCAAATCTTACTCTACAGGTTTTTGATACTAGATGGTTTTGTTGTAATGTTCTGTTCAAGCTCTCTGACCTTTGATAATGATGGATGTTATAAGATCTATATTGCTAATAGATGCACTCTGTTGGACTCTTTTTCTTTATGGAGTTACAGCTTTTCTTGCTACCTCATCTGCGCTCTTCTTTGTCCAAGTTCATTTGGATTGTTTTCTCTCTGTATACTCTTTACTTCTTTTTATGTTTAATTTGTGTTTTGTTGGGCAACAACCATGCATTGTTTCGTTTGGCGTAGTATCAGCATAATATTTTCTATCTTTTTGTATTAAATTTGCTGTGTCTAGCCGGAATAATTTTTGACATGTATATGATTCCTGCTAATGTCACGGTTGCTCATTCTTTATTATCTTTGAAAAAAACTTTAATAAAAATGATCTGAATGAAATACATTTTGAAATATATTGAATATGGCCAAAATTGTAGTATTTCAAATATATGTCAATATATTTGAGAAGAATATTTTTAAAATATATTTCAAATATATTTTTCTTCCATATGGGTCTTCGTACAGGAGAGGGTCAGAGACTGCAGGCGCACCACTGCAGAGGGTCAGAGACTGCAGGCGCTCCACTGCAGAGGGTCAGAGACTGCAGGCGCTCCACTGCAGAGGGTCAGAGACTGCAGGCGCTCCACTGCAGAGGGTCAGAGACTGCAGGCGCTCCACTGCAGAGGGTCAGAGACTGCAGGCGCTCCACTGCAGAGGGTCAGAGACTGCAGGCGCTCCACTGCAGAGGGTCAGAGACTGCAGGCGCTCCACTGCAGAGGGTCAGAGACTGCAGGCGCTCCACTGCAGAGGGTCAGAGACTGCAGGCGCTCCACTGCAGAGGGTCAGAGACTGCAGGCGCTCCACTGCAGAGGGTCAGAGACTGCAGGCGCTCCACTGCAGAGGGTCAGAGACTGCAGGCGCTCCACTGCAGAGGGTCAGAGACTGCAGGCGCTCCACTGCAGAGGGTCAGAGACTGCAGGCGCTCCACTGCAGAGGGTCAGAGACTGCAGGCGCTCCACTGCAGAGGGTCAGAGACTGCAGGCGCTCCACTGCAGAGGGTCAGAGACTGCAGGCGCTCCACTGCAGAGGGTCAGAGACTGCAGGCGCTCCACTGCAGAGGGTCAGAGACTGCAGGCGCTCCACTGCAGAGGGTCAGAGACTGCAGGCGCTCCACTGCAGAGGGTCAGAGACTGCAGGGAGTAGCACAGAAGAGGGTCAGAGACTGCAAGCGTACTATAAGACTGGGTCAGAGACTGCAAGCGTACTATAAGACTGGGTCAGAGACTGCAAGCGTACTATAAGACTGGGTCAGAGACTGCAAGCGTACTATAAGACTGGGTCAGAGACTGCAGGCGTACTATAAGACTGGGTCAGAGACTGCAGGCGTACTATAAGACTGGGTCAGAGACTGCAGGCGTACTATAAGACTGGGTCAGAGACTGCAGGCGTACTATAAGACTGGGTCAGAGACTGCAGGCGTACTATAAGACTGGGTCAGAGACTGCAGGCGTACTATAAGACTGGGTCAGAGACTGCAGGCGTACTATAAGACTGGGTCAGAGACTGCAGGCGTACTATAAGACTGGGTCAGAGACTGCAGGCGTACTATAAGACTGGGTCAGAGACTGCAGGCGTACTATAAGACTGGGTCAGAGACTGCAGGCGTACTATAAGACTGGGTCAGAGACTGCAGGCGTACTATAAGACTGGGTCAGAGACTGCAGGCGTACTATAAGACTGGGTCAGAGACTGCAGGCGTACTATAAGACTGGGTCAGAGACTGCAGGCGTACTATAAGACTGGGTCAGAGACTGCAGGCGTACTATAAGACTGGGTCAGAGACTGCAGGCGTACTATAAGACTGGGTCAGAGACTGCAGGCGTACTATAAGACTGGGTCAGAGACTGCAGGCGTACTATAAGACTGGGTCAGAGACTGCAGGCGTACTATAAGACTGGGTCAGAGACTGCAGGCGTACTATAAGACTGGGTCAGAGACTGCAGGCGTACTATAAGACTGGGTCAGAGACTGCAGGCGTACTATAAGACTGGGTCAGAGACTGCAGGCGTACTATAAGACTGGGTCAGAGACTGCAGGCGTACTATAAGACTGGGTCAGAGACTGCAGGCGTACTATAAGACTGGGTCAGAGACTGCAGGCGTACTATAAGACTGGGTCAGAGACTGCAGGCGTACTATAAGACTGGGTCAGAGACTGCAGGCGTACTATAAGACTGGGTCAGAGACTGCAGGCGTACTATAAGACTGGGTCAGAGACTGCAGGCGTACTATAAGACTGGGTCAGAGACTGCAGGCGTACTATAAGACTGGGTCAGAGACTGCAGGCGTACTACAGGAGAGAGTCAGAAACTGTGAGGGTACTACAGGAGGGGGTCAGACTGTGGAAGTATCACATGAGAGGGTCAGACTGTGGAAGTATCACATGAGAGGGTCAGGGACTGCAAGCATATTACAGGAGAGGGTCAGAGACTGCAGGTATACTACAAGAAAGGGGGTGGGAGAGGCTGGCTCGGTATCTCAGTAGAACACAGAGAGACTGAGCCAGTTGCTGGTCCAGGGATCTGGGTGGATCCTGACTTTAAAGCAGTGCTTCTCAAATAGTGGGGAGGCTCCGTCAAGGGGGCGCGTACAGGGGTGGGCAGAGGGCTGCTGTCTCTTACCTGGCTCCCAAGATGATCCATCCAGGAAGCGCTGCTCCTTCCATCGCTCCGGCCACTCCCTCACTCCTGCCGCTCGGCTCCGCCTCCTCACCGGTGATTGGCCGCCAGAACTGTAGCTCAGGAAAGGTACACAGGCAGCCAATCACGGGCGAGGAGGCGGAGCCGAGCAGACCCGCGAAAATCGAGTGAGGGAAAAGCCGGTAAGTGTGCAGTGCAGAGGTGCTGCTGCAACCACATATGCTGGCTGCAGCAGCACCATACTGCAACAGGGGTCAGCAAGTGTCATTGGTGTCAGTGGGAGGAATAGTGCCGCATCATTGGTGTCACTGATACTAATGATGGGGCACTATTCCTCCCACTGACACCAACGATGGGGAACTATTCCTCCCACTGACACCAACGATGGGGAACTATTCCTCCCACTGACACCAACGATGGGGCACTATTCCTCCCACTGACACCAACGATGGGGCACTATTCCTCCCACTGACACCAACGATGGGGCACTATTCCTCCCACTGACACCAACGATGGGGCACTATTCCTCCCACTGACACCAACGATGGGGCACTATTCCTCCCACTGACACCAACGATGGGGCACTATTCCTCCCACTGACACCAACGATGGGGCACTATTCCTCCCGGTGATACCAACGATGGGGCACTATTCCTCCCACTGACACCAACGATGGGGCACTATTCCTCCCACTGACACCAACGATGGGGCACTATTCCTCCCACTGACACCAACGATGGGGCACTATTCCTCCCACTGACACCAACGATGGGGCACTATTCCTCCCACTGACACCAACGATGGGGCACTATTCCTCCCACTGACACCAATGATGGGGCACTATTCCTACTTATAACAATTTTATAGACAAATGATACTATTTACAGTCGCACGGGGGGGCGCAAAATGTTTTCTTCTTCCTAGGGGGGGGCATGACAGAAAATAATTGAGAAGCACTGCTTTAAAGTAACATAAGCCAACAGTGAGCTTTAAGGGTAAATGGGGATAGGGAGCACTTGAACATCTACCCTGTGAGGGGTAGGGGGTGGACCATGGATAGTTAGGAGTTAATAAAAGTCCATGTGGAAATAACATCCAAGTCTGTCCCTGCAGTGACAAAAGGAGATATATACACTTATAAAAGGATATGCCAGGGTTACTCACAAGGGAAGCTCGTGACTAAGGAGCAGTAGCCCATAATAAAATAGACCTTGAAGAATTAAAAAAGCAAACATAATAAGACTGTCAAAATGTAAGCAATAATAAGCTGCGGATGAAAATAAAAAGAATAAAAATTTGTTAATATATATATATTGTGGGAACTCGCTTCAATGTGGTAGAGCTTTGAAACGCAAACAGCTACTCGCTTTCTTTTTCAGGGCCTTTTTAGCCCACTTTTATTTAAATGAAAGTTCAAACATAATGCTTCCCACGCAGGGGTATCCACCAACAAAACAAAGATTCAGCCTCCTGGCTTACTCAGCTTGCTGTCTGTCTCCTGCAGACTTCTTCCCAAACTATGGCACTTGCACACCGCTGGCCTCTAGCAGCCCCTTGCTGCTTTTGGCTTCCACCTCTCCTAGGTGAAGCCCACCTGACTTCCAGGCAGTGACCTCCTGTCTTCCAAGTGGAGCCCTGCTGACTCCTAGCTGCCTGGGTGGAGCCCAGAACCCTGGTCCTGACTCTCTCTAAAGGCCTGCACACACCTGTGCAATCAGTCTCCTGGCCTATCCCAAAACCTGGTCCCAGGATTGGAGATTTCATTCCTCCCAGATCTCTTTGAAATCTCCAGGCTCCAGATCCCAAAACAGACCTTACAAACAAAGGAGGAAAGTGAAAAGCCACTTTCCTCCGCATCAAACACTTACCCTGGAGCCCCTCAACCTGCCTAGTTGAGAATCCACGGTGACAGATCGCCACACTGTCACATATCCCCCCCCCCTTTGTTTTGATCCCGTAGGGGGCAGAACACACAACTTATATCTTCTAGCACCCCTGTGCCAGCTCTCACTTACAGGGGTCCAATCTGGTCTGACCTTAACTTTCCTAAAGGGGAACTCTACCCAATGACTCCTTTGGTGTCTCTCCCCAAACCCCATTGTCACTCTGCTATGGGCTCTACTCAGACTTTCCCTATTCTTTTTCCAGGTGCACTTCCATAAACACTTTCTCTCTTGAAATCCTAACTGGGTCCCCCTGGCCTTTCTATCGACCTTTCTGCCCTTTTGCTTCAGGTGCTCAGGTTTCCTAATACCTCTCTCAGTATTCCTGTCCCAAGGCTGTAGGGGAACTATTTCTACTGTATTTGTACCAGGACCACCCCCCTGATTTCTTGTACCTTTAGCTATCAAACCTGCATGACTCATCACCACAGCATTCAGTTTACCATGAACAGATAACTTCCAGTCAATTTTACACCTTTCAATATCTTTTCCAGCATTTGTTAGGACAGTGTCTGTAGAGGGCACACACACCATAGGGCAGCCATCACCCACGGGAACCACACAAGATGCCACTTCACCTGGTGTCATGCATTCTGCAGGTGGCTGTCCAACCATTTTAACTTTTTCTACACCACTTGGATCTGTATCCAAATCCTGTACAGATGAGCTCTCTTCTGATCCCTTTTGCCAGTTTTCACATACCATTTGTCCCTGTATTTCAGGTGTCTTATCAGACCTGCTACATAACTCTTTTTGTCCCAATGACCCGGATTTCTTTATACACATCCATTTGAGCCCTGGTCAGGATCTCTGCTGTTCTCTGGTCCATGCTCGGCCCTTCCATCTCATGTGGTTTGTCCACTGGTGCAGTAAACACGCCCTTCACTGACAACTGACCAGCACCATCCTGGACCATAGCAGCAGAAATGCTTCCCACCTGGCTGTTAGGAGGTGAAAGCTTTGACTCATTTTTCATTTCTCCAAAACATTTCTCATCTATCACATTTACAGGTAATCCAGCGGCATACCCTGATACAACTTTTAACACCATCAACAAATTCAGAAATAAACTACTTTCTTGTTCCCTTTTGATCTGTACAGCCAGCCATTCGGTGCAACACCTAGTGGTACCCCGCAGTACCAGACCATCCGACTGTGGAGGAGACACCTCAATATACATTGGTTGTACATTCCAAAGTTCAAGCATCTCCTTTAATACTTTGGTTACAACCCAACCACTTCACTCTAAATCTAAGACCTTCCTGACCATATTTAGGGCACTGGGAACGCTGAGAGACTCACCTGCTGAGACTTGAGAAGTTGAAATTTTTAAAGGGACCCCCTCCAAGCTGGAGATAACCACAGCCTGGTGCTCCACCAGAGCGCTGCCATGTGCTGGGCTCACTCTCAACGTCTCAGACTCAGCATCCACAAGCTGCCCCTGATCATTCCCAGTGACAACATCATTTTGACACTCCATGCCAACATCACTTTTGTGGGTCACAGACAAAGTCTCTGCTGTATACACGCCCTTATCTATAGGCTGTTCTATAGATCCTCCTGCTGGCACAGCAGAAACAGTGTCCACCTTATTTTTTTGCATGAAAACCTCATCCATCAATGAGATTAGCCTTTTACCCCAACTATCCCAATCCATTGTATATGTGCTCAATTCGCCAGTGCTCCTCAGCACCGAACCGTCCGCCCATGGAGACACATAAGAATAGACGGGCCTAG
The DNA here is from genome assembly GCF_062004578.1 of Staurois parvus. Classification (NCBI taxonomy): domain Eukaryota; kingdom Metazoa; phylum Chordata; class Amphibia; order Anura; family Ranidae; genus Staurois; species Staurois parvus. The sequence continues at coordinate 284,682 of NW_028318556.1, read as the reverse complement.
TTGTAGATCCCTTGCACAAATCACTCTGGATCATGTCAGACTTAGGCTGGCCATACATTATACAATTATCTGCAGATTTTTGGTTTAGATTTACCAAAAACCATATAATAGGAGGACAAACCTAAACAACACTTTCAGTTGTATCCAATTAGGCAGGCCCTTGCACTACATAGTTGAAGGTAAATCTAAAGGAAATTGGGCAGAAAATCTGCAGATAATTGTATAATGTATGGCCAGCCTTAGGTAACACCTGTTTTCCAACTGCCGGGTGCAATACCTCACATCCACCACTTTGCTCTGGTGATACTTCCTGAACTACACACACACACATTTGCATTTTTGCCAGGCTGCATTAACCCGCTGTTCACCTGAACACTTTCCGTATTGTTAGACTGCACCAACACACTCCTATGACAAGGTGCCGTTCCACTCTGCTCCACCAGAGTGACATCGCAGTTGTCCAGGGCAACCTCCGGCAACAATACATGGAGAGCCCTGGAGATGTCCAAGGACACCTGTGCTGTCTTACCACCAGTTGCTATGGGAAACAACCCATCTTTAATTACCGCTTTTGCACTGCAAGAGCTCAGGGTTTTCCCAACAGCAGTACATTTCACAACATCATCATCAGCATTTGTAGCTCTTGTGGGCTGTCCTAGCCTACTACCAACCTGTGACTGGCACACATTAGTGACATCACTTGCTTTTTGAGAACCATGCACAGGTTTTACGTTAACCCCTAACTCCCCACTGTACAAGGCACTGCACAGGGAAAAGTCACTCTCAAAAGCACATTCAGTGGCCCAACTAACTGGGGTCACTCCTACATCAGAATGGACAGTCTCATAACCAGTCCTTCTCAACATGACAGTCCCAGCCATGGTTTTATCACACACAGTCTTACCCACCACAGTAGTAGGTGTCGCCATCTTCATTTGAGTGCGTTGTCTCATAAACGCATCCTCAGCTGCACTTTCCTTGGCACCTTTCCCTTGCCCCAAGGTGAAGTAACAGATGCCCCCATAGGCTCCATGGACTCTCTGGCACCCCCTGCAGGCCCAACAGGAACTTCCTCCCTGTTGCCAGAGGTGACTGCCAACATTTTAAAAAAAAACTCTGGGCTTGCAGTTGAAGATATTTGCCCAGTATCAGCGGTATTCCAGAGTCTGGGACAGGAAAAGATCCCATGCCCCCACTGACCACATTTCAGGCATGGTACATTTCCACTCTTATCTTTGTTGGGACACTGAGCCACATCTTCAATGCAGCTCCTCCTTCCAGGCACTACCTTTTCTCTGGTCGCCATGGGAGATTGCACTCTCCAAGCAGAACTTTGCTGGCTCTTTCCAAAACACTGTATTGGCTCCTCTTGATGCCACTTGCCATGATCCTTGTACGACATAGCCCCCCGTACACAGACAGCCCGACTGGCCTCCTCTGTGTTGCTATGGGCCTTCACTCTTGGTCCTGGCCTCTGGTCAGCCCCTCTCCTTGCACATAGCATAGGCTTCTCTCTGCTGGACCAACTCTTAAGCCGTGACACATTCACATTTTTCACAACAGCTACTGGTTTAACTGCAGCAGCGTTGCCAGGGGCAACAACACCCCTCTCCCAGGTACGGACATCCTGCAGCTCTCTCCTTGCACTGAAGGTTGGCTTGCTTTCCTCTGTAGGTTGGTTCAATGCTGCCAGGTGCCGCTTGCACCAGTCCACAGCAGACTCACCCACATCTAAATTTCCCGGCTTGGCTGGGGCATGCGGTATATAACCCCCTAGCCACAGGGCTCTCTCTCTCGCTTCAGCAAACATTGCTTCCTTTTTCTGTTTTGACCGCCCCATATTTGCAGTCATGCACACAGCAGTGTGTTACACAGTTCAGCAACAACATGGAACACTGTCTCTTTAAGGCAAAGTCCTTTTCTCTAGCAGGTTCTCCTCACCTGCACACACAGATAGTGCAGACTTATGCACCAAACACAGTTCATATAACAAATGAACTTACTTCGTCGCAGGGATCTCCAATTCTGCCCACTGCATCCGCCACCATATGTGGGAACTCGCTTCAACGTGGTAGAGCTTTGAAATGCAAACAGCTACTCGCTTTCTTTTTCAGGGCCTTTTTAGCCCACTTTTATTTAAATGAAAGTTCAAACATAATGCTTCCCACGCAGGGGTATCCACCAACAAAACAAAGATTCAGCCTCCTGGCTTACTCAGCTTGCTGTCTGTCTCCTGCAGACTTCTTCCCAAACTATGGCACTTGCACACCGCTGGCCTCTAGCAGCCCCTTGCTGCTTTTGGCTTCCACCTCTCCTAGGTGAAGCCCACCTGACTTCCGGGCAGTGACCTCCTGTCTTCCAAGTGGAGCCCTGCTGACTCCTAGCTGCCGGGGTGGAGTCCAGAACCCTGGTCCTGACTCTCTCTAAAGGCCTGCACACACCTGTGCAATCAGTCTCCTGGCCTGTCCCAAAACCTGGTCCCAGGATTGGAGATTTCATCCCTCCCAGATCTCTTTGAAATCTCCAGGCTCCAGATCCCAAAACAGACCTTACAAACAAAGGAGGAAAGTGAAAAGCCACTTTCCTCTGTATCAAACACTTACCCTGGAGCCCCTCAACCTGCCTAGTTGAGAATCCAGGGTGACAGATCGCCACACTGTCACAATATGTATATGGAAAAGGAGAATAAAAATAATGACGTACTTCATAAATAAAAGGTGGTAATGGAGAGTAGTGAAGGGTAATGGTAGGAATAGAGAAGCAAATTGTTGAAAAAGGCAAATTCTGTCTGGTTAATGATACCTTCTGCTAAAGCGGTTTGCAGGAGGGTGGAGGCATCACTATGAAATTTGGGCAAAGGGTCTGTGGTCAAGCAGATGTAAGTGGTGTGGTCAGATAATCTGAGAGCTTCAGATATGTAATCAGCTCTGTTTTGAATGACGATGCTACCTCCCTTGTCAGCTGCCATCATCCCAGATGAATAACTAATATCCCAAAAAGCCAATTCTGTAGGCTGAAACACAATTGCACCCATGAGGAGGATTATACCACTCAGGGTAACCTGCTCAAACAAAAATGTTTGGAAAAAGGCTACCTGAAACCACTGGTTGAAGAAGCATTTTCCCTCTAACCATCCCTCCAGCCAAAAATGTTCCACCTGACACCAATCATCCCAACTCCAGACCTCTACATTTCACAACACAGTTCCACGCTCACCACCGTAAAATGGAACTCATTTTGCGTAAACATTGGGGTATCCTTATAGAGGATCCTCACCTTAAAACCTCCATCCGCAGACTCACAAATTTTCTTACAGATGGGCTAGGAACATCAAAAGCAAATTAGCCCCCAGCAAACTAAAAACCGCCAAAATACCCACTAACCCCATGTCCACTTTTCTATCCATCAAAAGCATTTATCAGTGCAGAAAACCCAAATGCCTTACCTGTAAACACGTCTTCATGGACAAAAACTATTCTCCACACAAGGAAAAACCTATCACTTACAGGAATTCTACAATTGTCCCTCTGAATTTCTCATCTACTGCATATTCTGTCCTTGCAAACTCTTGTATGTTGGTCGTACCATCCGTACACTTCGCCAAAGATTTGGTGAACATAGATGCTCAGTAGATGATTGCAAATATAAACTCTACATTCCCAAATATTTTTTCAGAATCTCACTCTCAATCCTCAGATCACATGAGAGTTTGGGTAATAGAAACCATCCCCAGGGGTCCCTCCCAAGTGGAACGTTTTAAACGCCTCTGCCAAAGAGAGACCTTCTGGATCTATACCCTAAATACCCTGGCACCTGTAGGCCTCAACGAGGAACTAGAACTGTCCATCATACTATAATCCCTTCACCCTCCCCTTCCATTTACACATTACCACACTAGTCTACTATTTCTCTCCATTTTTCATATACATCAGCCAATACCCTCAATCATACTGATTTCCTATTTCTCTGATCCCCGCATTCCCTAAGGAGAATATAAATAATGATGTACTTCATAAATAAAAGGTGGTAAAGGAGAGTAGTGAAGGATAATGGTAGGAATAGAGGAGAAGCAAAATGTATTACAAAGGTATAGGATTATGATACCTTTACCATAATCCTATACCTTTGTAATACATTTTGCTTCTCCTCTATTCCTACCATTATCCTTCACTACTCTCCTTTACCACCTTTTATTTATGAAGTACATCATTATTTATATTCTCCTTTTCCTTTTTTATTTAATACAGGTGAAACTTGAAAAATTAGAATATCGTGCAAAAGTTCATTTATTTCAGTATTGCAACTTAAAAGGTGAAACTAATATATGAGATAGACTCATTACATGCAAAGCAAGATAGTTCAAGCTGTGATTTGTCATAATTGTGATGATTATGGCTTACAGCTCATGAAAATCCCAAATCCACAATCTCAGAAAATTAGAATATTGTGAAAAGGTGCAATATTCTAGGCTCAAAGTGTCCCACTCTAATCAGCTAATTAAGCCATAACACCTGCAAAGGGTTCCTGAGCCTTTAAATGGCCTCTCAGTCTGGTGCAGTAGGAACCACAATCATGGGAAAGACTGCTGCCCTGACAGTTGTGCAGAAAACCATCATTGACACCCTCCATAAGGAGGGAAAGCCTCAAAAGGTAATTGCAAAAGAAGTTGGATGTTCCCAAAGTGCTGTATCAAAGCACATTAATAAAAAGTTATGTGGAAGGGAAAAGTGTGGAAGAAAAAGGTGCACAAGCAGCAGAGATGACTGCAGCCTGGAGAGGATTGTCAGGAAAAGGCCATTCAAAAGTGTTGGGGACTTTCACAAGGAGTGGACAGAGGCTGGAGTCAGTGCATCAAGAGCCACCACACACAGATGGTTCCTGGACATGGGCTTCAAATGTCGTATTCCTCTTGTCAAGCCGCTCCTGAACAACAAACGTCAGAAGCGTCTTACCTGGGCTAAAGAAAAACAGACCTGGTCTGTTGCTCAGTGGTCCAAAGTCCTCTTTTCTGATGAGAGCAACTTTTGCATCTCATTTGGAAACTAAGGACCCAGAGTATGGAGGAAGAATGGAGAGGCACACACTGCAAGATGCTTGAAGTCCAGTGTGAAGTTTCCCCAGTCTGTGTTGATTTGGGGAGCCATGTCATCTGCTGGTGTTGGTCCACTGTGCTTCATTAAGTCCAGGGTCAACGCAGCCATCTACCAGGAGATTTTGGAGCACTTCATGCCTTCTTCCGCAGACAAGCTTTATGGGGATGCTGACTTCATTTTCCAGAAGGACTTGGCACCTGCCCACACTGCCAAAAGCACCAAAACCTGGTTCACTGACCATGGGATTACTGTGCTTGATTGGCCAGCAAACTCGCCTGACCTGAACCCCATAGAGAATCTATGGGGCATTGCCAAGAGAAAGATGAGAGACATGAGACCATAACACCTCAGCAGTGCCACAGGCTGATAGCTTCCATGCCACGCCGCATTGAGGCAGTAATTGCTGCAAAAGGGGCCCAAGCCAAGTACTGAGTACACATGCATGCTTATACTTTTCAAAGGTCTGATATTGTTCTATGTACAATCCTTGTTTTATTGATTGCATGTAATATTCTAATTTTCTGAGATTGTGGATTTGGGGTTTTCATGAGCTGTAAGCCATAATCATCACGATTACGTGCAAATCAAGATAGTTCAAGCCGTGATTTGTCATAATGAGTCTCTCTCATATATTCGTTTCACCTTTTAAGTTGCATTACTGAAATAAATGAACTTTTGCACGATATTCTAATTTTTCAAGTTTCACCTGTATATATTTTAACTCATTTTTTATTTTTATTCTTATTTTTATTATCATTTTCACCCCCAGCTTATTATTGCTTACATTTTCACAGTCTTATCATGTTTGCTCTTTTAATTCTTCAAGGTCTATTTTGTTATGGGCTACTGCTCCTTAGTCACCAGTTCCCTTGTGAGTATCCCTGGCATACCCTTTTATAAGTGTATATACAGTCAGGTCCATAAATATTGGGACATCGACACAATTCTATACACCACCACAATGGATTTGAAATTAAACAAACAAGATGTGCTTTAACTGCAGACTGTCAGCCTTAATTTGAGGGTATTTACATCCAAATCAGGTGAACGGTGTAGTAATTACAACAGTTTGCATATGTGCCTCCCACTTGTTAAGGGACCAAAAGTAATGGGACAGAATAATAATCATACATCAAACTTTCACTTTTTAATACTTGGTTGCAAATCCTTTGCAGTCAATTACAGCCTGAAATCTGGAACACATAGACATCACCAGACGCTGGGTTTCATCCCTGGTGATGTTCTGCCAGGCCTCTACTGCAACTGTCTTCAGTTCCTGCTTGTTCTTGGGGCATTTTCCCTTTAGTTTTGTCTTCAGCAAGTGAAATGCATGCTCAATCGGATTCAGGTCAGGTGATTGACATGGCCATTGCATAACATTCCACTTCTTTCCCTTAAAAAACTCTTTGGTTGCTTTTGCAGTATGCTTTGGGTCATTGTCCATCTGCACTGTGAAGCGGCGTCCAATGAGTTGTGAAGCATTTGGCTGAATATGAGCAGATAATGTTGCCCGAAACACTTCAGAATTCATCCTGCTGCTTTTGTCAGCAGTCACATCATCAATAAATACAAGAGAACCAGTTCCATTGGCAGCCATACATGCCCACGCCATGACACTTACCACCACCATGTTTCATTGATGAGGTGGTATGCTTAGGATCATGAGCAGTTCCTTTCCTTCTCCATACTCTTCTCTTCCCATCACTCTGGTACAAGTTGATCTTGGTCTCATCTGTCCATAGGATGTTGTTCCAAACAGTTGTTTTGGCCACGCCTAATGTTTTTGCTATCTCTCTGATGGGTTTGTTTTGTTTTTTCAGCCTAATGATGGCTTGCTTCACTGATAGTGACAGCTCTTTGGATCTCATCTTGCGAGTTGACAGCAACAGATTCCAAATGCAAATAGCACACTTGAAATGAACTCTGGCAGGTATAGTAGTGAGTAGCCTTACTTACTTACTTACAGTGTTTGAGGGGGATGCCTAGGTATGCAGCCTGTGTTTGCTCCAGAGATTGTGAAGACTCTGCAGAGGGGACAAGATCCCAGTGCAGCAGAAGAAGGTTGGGAGTGAGTTTTACCAGGAGAATTGGCAAACCTGCTCTATTTAGAAGCCTTGTCTCTCTGCTTGGTGACTCTCTGAGTCAGTAATGCTCCACCATCCTGAATCTGCCAGCCGTTCTGCTCCCCCTCCTCTCTAGAAGATTTTGTCATTGCCTGGGTGCAGTGAAGCAGCATTGTCAAAGATTGGTGTGTACAACTGCTCTCCCTATATAAGCAGCTCTGGGGGGGGGGGGGTGTAGGTCCCCAGGGAAGGATGTTGGACAGAGATGCTGCTCTTTGCTCCTGCTCAAAAAGATGTCCAAGACACGCAGGATTTTACCACCCCTCATCCTGGCACTGGCCTGAGTGACGGTCTGGATCAGGCTCCACCAATTCGTGAGTGTTGGTAACAATGCCAAAGGAATGATAATTTCAATCTGTTTAAAAATTGTCTTTGGTATCCTTCAGGTGGAGTTAGCCGAGACGTATGACAATTTAGGTAAATAGATCATTTTAAGAATATTAACTCTATCCATAAGATCCAATGGGAGATCCGTCCGATGCTTAGTTTGTTGTTATAACTGAGCGATCAAAGGACATACGAACATTATTAGATATATACAGTACAAACCGGAATTGACAATCTGAAGTTTTGAACTTGTATGGATCACTCGTGTAGCCATCTGATCCAAGGGGAAAAGACTGTATTTGTCCCAATGTACCTAAAAGCCAGAATAGTCTCCAATTTCCACTTTTTTCTTAGAGGGCAGTGTAGTGATGCATTGGGATCTGCTAGTTAGACTAGTGTGTCATCAGTGTAGAGGGAAATGCATTCCTAAATTGTGCCAATAGTGAGGCCTTGCATGGAGGGGGAACTATGAATACGAATGGGCAGCACAGTGGCTAAATGGTTAGCACTTCTGCCTGGTAGTATGGCAGTACTAGGGTCACTAGTTGGATTCCCAACCACAGCACTACCTGCCTGTTCTCCCTGTGCCTGCGTTGGTTTCCTCCCACTCCAATGATATGCTGGTAGGTTAAATAGATGCTGTTTAACCACTTTCCCGCTGTCCTATAGCAGATATACTGCTACAGGACAGGGGTGCACAAAACCAGATGTGTATAAATGTGATTTTGCTTTTTCGGGTAGGGGGCACGCGCCCTACCCATGCCATCATTGACGGCCTCACCTGTCGATCACCGGGTCCCGGCCGATGATTCCCCTCCGGTACCCGGCGATCACTGTGTATCACTGATGAGGGAGAGACCTGTATGTAAACAATACAGATCTCTCCCCTGTCAGCTCCTGCACACTGCTTTGTATGGCTCTGCATAGCAGAGCCATACAAAGCAGTGTGCTTACAGTGTAAAGCACACATACAGCCCACAGTTAACCCTTTGATCACCCCAGATCTTGATCCTGCCCAGTGTCGTTAGTATAGTGTCAGTGCTTTTTATTAGCACTGATCACTGTATTGCTGTCACTGGGGATTGCAGAGACAGTTCCCCCACAGTGTCAGAATGCCTGCCGCAGTCCCTCTATAAGTCGCTGATCGCTGCCATTACTAGTATAAAACATTTTTAACAATTCCAGTATCTATACTGCCATTTGTAGACTCTATAACTTTCATGTAAACCAATTAATTTACAGGTATCGGGATTTTTTTTTTAGCAATGACATGTAGCAGAATGCATTTTGGCCTAAATTTATTACAAAATTTTAAAAATGTTTTACTGGACATGTTTAATAGCAAAAAGTACAAAATATTGTTTTGTTTTTTTAAATCGGCACACTTTTTTTCTTAAATGCAAAAAATAAAAACCGCAGAGGCGATCAAATACCACCAAAAGAAAGCTCTATTCATGGGGAAAAAAGGACATAAATTTCATTTGGGTGTAGCGTTGCATGATCGGTCGATTAACCATGCAAATAACACAGTGCCATATTGCAAAAAATGGCCTGATCAGGAAGGAGGGTAAATCCTCTGAAGAGCGAGTAGTTAAATTGGCCCTAGTATGAGTATATAGGGACCTTAGGTTGTACGTCCCTTGAGGGTTAGAAACTGATGTGAATATACAATATATATGTAAAGCACTGCGTAAATTGACGGCTCTATATAAGTACCTGTAATAATTAAGTACAACAGGCCAGAGGCTCTATATCCAGAGCAAACAAAATGGGGATAATGGACACTCTTGTCGGGTTCCTCAATGTATTCAAAGGCATCTAGGACTTGGGTATTTACATGAATTCTAGTTACCAGGCTGGTATACAGAAGACGTATACAGGCATTCGTGGGCCAAAGCCATAGAGCTGTATTACACAAAAAAAGATAAGGCCACTCCACACTAGCAAAGGCTTTACGTCTATCTAAGGAAACAATTGCACATATGTGTGAGTGGTCATAGGGGTATTGTAAATTCTCAAATAGCCTCCGCATATTCATTTTGGTTGACTGACCAGGTATATATTCTCCTTGATTGCCTTTTACTAAATGCGCAACCACCGTACTTAGTCAGTTTGATTGGCTAATATCTTCATATCCACATTAATTTTAAAAAAATGGGTCTATGTGTTTCATATCCAAGTGGATCTTTGAATAAGGAAAATTGGTGCTTTTCTCATAGTGTGGGGGGGGGGAACGGGACTTTGGACTTGTGTTCAAATATTGTGACAAAGATGCGAAGGAGATAAGGGCTCAAGAGATGCTTAAACTTAGCATACCAGTCAACCAGATAGCCATCCAGACTCTGTTTTTGTGCAGGTAGTTGTAAGGTAGCAAGTTTGATCTCTCATGAGTGCATCTAGTTCGATGACTTGAAAGCATCCAGAACCTCACGAGGAGATTTGCTAACGTGGTCGGTGGACAGTTGGATACAGGGGAATGAGGTAGGAACAAAATCAGGTCTGAAGACGGCCAGCTTTATTACCATGTTAAAAAAGTTTCTGTAGTGTATAGCATCTTTTTTTAGTGATGTCCAAAAGCCAGATTTTGTATTCTGTGCGTTTATTTAGCCAGATTGTATGGTTGGCTAGGGTCAGAAACATAGCTTTCTGCTTGCAGTATATAGGTTTCCAGTTCCCCAGTTTTCATCTGTGAACATTTTTACATAGTATAATGGAGGGTGGTCTTGAAGGCCTCCCACTCCGTCGAGGGAGCAGTATTAACATTCAGGTTCCAATACTCCGCTATGCCTTTTGTACATTCCCCTTGCAGCAATTCATCCTCTAGCCACTGGTAATTTAGGCACCATTTAGGACCTGTAGGGGGAAGGAGTTGAAGGTCTGGTGAGAGAGGTGCATGGTCTGAAATTCCCCTAGGGAGAAGCAGGCAGAAGTTATAAATGGCAGGGTGGCAGATGAAGCGAAAGCCGAATCTACCTGGGACATGGCATGAAAACATGAAATCTATGCAACAGGAATATTGTCTAGCTTTTGAATGCTTCCTTCTCCATACATCAGTTAGACCATACATTTGTATCCAAGCTAAAAATGTTTGGTACAGTTTACCACCACCCTCCAAATGGTGCATAGTAGATCTCGGAGCTGTGTTAAAGTCTCCAATATAAATCAAGGGGCCTCTAGGTAGGTTCAAAGATAGGAGGGATAGTTTATGTAGTAAAAAAATCAGATGAGAAGGGAGGCAGATAGGTGATTTGCAGTGCTATTACTACATACCTCTCATCTGGATCTGTTTTAACCTCCACAGCATCAGCAGGGAGGCACTTACTATACTGTAGAGATCCCCCCCCCAGAGTAGGAGGGGCATGTAGCATGAAAAGATTTAACAGTTTAATATTGCTTAAGCACTCTGTTTATCAATCTGTTTAGAGCCTGCAAGATGTGTCTCCTGGAGACATGATATGTGGCTTATATTTCTTAACCACTTGCTGACTGGCCAACCATAATTTTACTGCTGGTCAGCGGCTTCCCCAGGCACTGTGACGTACCAGTACTTTGCGGTGCTCAGGCGTACTGCCTGCTTCCCCTTGCATGATCTGCAACTGCTGTGTCCTGTTGCAATGCTCAGTATCTAGACCTGATCACAAGATATTCTTATATTGATTGTACAGCTGCTGTCAATTAACTTGTGATTAGCCCTCTCCCTGGAGTCTGAGTCAGCATGAATGAAATTTCGGCTCAAATACTTCAACCAAAGAACACACAGAGCTTAAGCACAAACCCTATTCCCAACCAGTCCACCGCACAACATCCTCTGTGATGCCGAGAACCAGATATTAAAGCGGAGCTCCACCCAAAAGGGGAAGTTCTGCTTTAAGTCTTTGTCCCCGCTCCCCATTAAAGATTGGCACCTTTGGGGAGTGGGTACCCGAATTTGACAGGTACCTGCTCCCACTTCCACTTCCAAGGCGATTGGAAGTGGAAGTTGTTGCCCCCCCTCTCCCCGTAGTCTTTATGGGGCCATTCACAAAGCGCAGCACTTTTTGCGCACTGGGTGCCCACAGTGAAGCCGCAACCTGTCACAGCTGGGTGCCCACACTGAAGATTCCGGCGTCAGGGAGAGAAGACGGCCGGTGAAACCAGCGGTGGTGAGGACACCGCTGGACCGAGGGAGAGGTATGTGGCTGTATTTTAGAAGTAAGCAGCTACAGTTTTTGTAGCTGCTGACTTTTATTTATTTTTTTCAAGTGGAACTCTGCTTTAACCTAACCCACAAAGTGACGTTAAAAACTTAGTATGTAATAATCAGCAAAATATTCACAAAATATTACCTCAACAACAACTTACAGATGAAAAGTACATGATTCATCAAATTAGATACATTATCAGAGCTATTCTCGCTGCCAGAATTATCCCACAGGCTGCAATGGATTCAAAATCTGTATACCAAATAGAAGAATAAAGGGTAGCGAAGAAAGAAAACCTGAAGGGGATCAGACTGCTGCACAAATATACACTTTCATAAAAATGAGTAAGGTCACATTCAAAGTTTAAACCGTTAGGGTGTTAATAGATAGAAAAAAATCCAAAAGACCTCACGTTTGCACAGCAGCCTGAACATGTGCCCCCCCCCAGGGGTCCCTTAAGCCTCTTAATTTCCTGTGTACACAGGGCCTTATGACTGCCTCCATATTGACCATTAAAATGATTAGTAAAATTCATAGAATGTTTATGTATGTCATGGAGGTGATCACACAGTGATCACAAAGCCTCCTGCTTGTCCTGCCCACATACTGTATCTTAAAAGTAATGAGGTATACCAGATGTTTAGTGTTACAGTTAATGAAGTTTTTAATCCTGTACTCCTTTCCACTAACTGTGGACATGAAGCCTCTCCCCTTACCAAACGTGGGCAACAATAGCACCCACCTGTACTACACGGGTAATTATCTCTAAAACTTAACCAGGTGTCCCCTTGTGCAACCCAAGAGGAAAGATAACTAGGTGAAAGAGCTCCCCAGTAATGGGGCATGTTGAGAGACCACTCTAACTCCACCTGAAAGTATGTGAGCATATTTACATTTACAACATTCAAAAAGCTGTTGCGTTCTTATCTATCTTTCCCATGTCATTTAAAGTGTTACTAAACACAGGACCCTGCATTCACTATTTCTGGTCTCCCACAGTACACAGAACATGGTAGTACAGTTGTTTTAGTAAATATAAACTGCTAAATTCCTTTTGTCATCAGCAGTTAAAGCAGTCTTGTGACGTCTATCAGTGTCCAGCAGAGCACATGTTAAAGCTTGTAAGAGGAGCTTTCATTCTGCTCTAGGAGGATGCAGACCCCTGACCTCTGTCTTGGACAGTGCTGATTGGTCCTGTGTTGATCACATGCACTCTCCCATGAAAAACAAAAGCCTCTCTAGCAATACACACCAAACTGAGCATGTGTAGAGCGACTCCACACTATATGTCCTATCAGGAGATAAGAGGGGGACAGTAGAAGGGGAGGATCATAGAAGTCAAGATCAAACAGCCTTTTTAAACAATGCACAGGAATAACCCCTTAGGTTCCGCAGTGAGTATACCAAGCATGCTTTACTGCATTTGCAGACTGATTTTACTGTTGTGGGTTTAGTAACACTTTAAGTATAACAAAAATCCTTAAGTTTCCCCAGCTCCCCAGAACATATGAATATAAAGCAGGGGCGGACTGACCATTTGGAAACTTGGGCAGTGCCCGAGGGCCCGGGGTCAGTAGGGGGCCCCATAGGCTTTTTTGAGTTTGGGTAAGGACACAGGGGCCCCATGATCCCCAATTGCCCGGGGGGCCCCATGAGTTTTCAGTCCGCCCCTGATATAAAGTCATCAATATTCCACTGGAAAAGCCTAATGTACGAGCAGGACAGGTTATCATATTTTCAACCTTTCCCACCAACCCACATATAGGTTGGCGAGAGGGTGAAAACCTGGCACACATCGCCTCCCCACATTTTTGAAGGTAAAACTTTCCATTGAATGAGAAACTGTTGTGAGTAAGGAGGTATTCAAGACATTTGAGAAGGTACTTCCTCTGTGCCAAAGAATACATTGATTTAAATAGAAAGAAACTGCTTTCAAACCCAAAGAGTGGGGAATGGAGGAATACAAGCTAGATACATGGGAAGTGTCTGGCAAAGTATATATTCTGGGTAGTGTGAAAGACCATTACCGAGCCAGCGTATAAATTACGCTATTATACACTGACTCAGTAAGTGCATTTCACTCCACCCCAATTATACACTTTGAGAGTACAATATATAAAAAGGTAGTGCAGCGCTACACGAATGACATATAGTACAATATACACACTTGAATAACCACACAGAGATAAATAACAGTGACTATAAGAGGTACTGGTAACAATAAACGTGCCCCCCTCTCTCCCACTCTATATAATAGTATGTGAGGTGGGTAAATAAGTCAAATGTGAATACAGTTCACAAACAGCAAGTGGTGATGCCTGCAACACAGTAAAACTTCATGCAAGGTGCATAAATCAAACTCTGGTGATGGTGAGTGTCAATCCTCCTCTGGCTGAATTGCCCCCTCACCTTAATACAGCGACCCAAAGGGCCTTCGCGCCTTCAAGATCAAAAGTGGGATCTTAACCACACATTCTGGCAGACAAGATCCTCCAAGACTTGCATCAGATGGGAATAATACACTGGGTGCCTTGGTTCCTGACCACCACTGGATACGCCACTCGTCAGGATAATAAGGAATATGGAAAAGTCTGAGCCTGATCTCAATCTAGTGATGTGATTGACACTCACCATCACCAGAGTTTGATTTATGCACCTTGCATGAAGTTTTACTGCGTTGCAGGCATCACCACTTGCTGTTTGTGAACTGTATTCACATTTGACTTATTTACCCACCTCACATACTATTATATAGAGTGGGAGTGAGGGGGGCACGTTTATTGTTACCAGTACCTCTTATAGTCACTGTTATTTATCTCTGTGTGGTTATTCAAGTGTGTATATTGTACTATATGTCATTTGTGTAGCGCTGCACTACCTCTTTATATATGGTATTATCCAACTGGTGGTATCAGTTTAAGTGTTGGCTGCTCATTACGAGATTTTGTAGTTATACCATTAAGCGCAGGAGGATTTGACATATTTTATTTATACACTTTGAGAGTAATTATTTAAAACAGCGCTCCTCCACACCCTCTCTTTTATAACCTATTATCCTCCTCTGTGTAAGCAACAAGCATATACCATACTTCTAATATGTGAACTTAATATAAATCTTTAGTGCTTCACAGCAATATAAAATTCTTCACGTGTATATAAAATACAAGCATAAATATATCCCACATACAAAAAAAAAATTATGTAAACAAAATACACCTAGCCAATGTCTTTACATAATCAAAAAAAAGTCCATGTGTAAAGTGAAATTGAAAGGGAAGATATTTCATCCATATAATGGTTCTTCAGCTCATGTGTAATTTAAACACCAGCACACAGTGCTGATCCACCACCCAAACAAATTGAATAAACTCACTAGAGCTCTAGACTGGTCAAATCATAAATCAGCTGACACACTGGCTCTGTGAGCAATGGTTTGCAGCAATATCTCTGACTCCTACTCAACTGGTCAATCATGAGAAGAAAGAAAGAGGAAACTCTGCTAGTGTAAAACCGTCAATAGCCTTATTCCATTTAAAAAGAGAGAATCTCATTCACAATCTACAGTGTCTCCATGGACACTGGTAAAAACAGCATGTACATATGCAAACAGGTGAACTCCTACGTTTGTGGTTTGTGTTACCGGAGTTCATCCATTTGTATATGTACACGCTGTTTTTTACCAGCGTTGGTGGAGACACTGTAGATCGTGAGTGAGATTCTCTCTTTTTAAATGGAATAAAGCTATTGACTGTTTTACACTATGGAGGTTCCTCTTTCTTTCTTCTCATGTAATTCCATCCTTTTTCGTGAGGATTCACCAGTCGAGTAGGAATCGGAGATATTGCTGCAGATCGTTGCTCCCAGAGCCAGAGCCACTGTTTGTCAGCTGCTTTGTTATTTGACCAGCCTGGAGCTCTAATGAGTTTATTCAATTAGTTTGGGTGGTGGATCAGCACGGTGTCCTGGTGTTTAAATTACACATGCATTGAAGAACCATTGTATGGATGAAATATCTTCCCTTACAATTTCACTTTACACATGGACTTTTTTGAGTATGTAAAGACATTGGCTGGGTGTATTTTGTTCACATATTTCTTTGTTCTTTTGTATGTGGGATATATTTATGCTTATATTTTATATACACGTGAAGAATTTTATATTGGTGTGACACACTATATATTAAGTTCACACATTAGTGGTATGGTATATGCTTGTTGCATACACAGAGGAGGATAATAGGTTATAAAAGAGAGGGTGTGGAGGAGCGTTGTTTTAAATAATTACTGTTATGTCTATGTATTTCAAAGAATAGACAGCAGCTCCTCCTCGTTTACAGTGTGAGTTTAGTTCAGTTTTTGTTTTCTTTAGTTTACACCAGACATATACTGTATCCAGTGGTGCTATCTATTAGAGGGCAATTTTGATTTATACACTTTGAGAGACTAGTTTTTGTTCCCACACACTTCCCGATCCAGTGGTTACTATGAATACTATTGGTGGTTACACAACAGGGAAATGGTTTAGCAGAACGCTAAAGTCAGTACATGAAAATCTTAAGTTAAAGCACTAGCCAATTGCTGCAGGCTGCAGTGGATGACAGTGCAGGAGCTTTAAAACCTATGTTCATGAAACTAGAACACCTCATGATTAGAAAGATTAAGTCCTATTGGGACAAGAGTACATTATTGGATTACCTAGCTATGGAACGGATCTTGAGAGTTCTACATATAAAACATCTCTCCTTTTGAGTTGGCTTCCGATGATCTAAAGAAAAAATAGACAGATTATCGACATGCTCATTTGATGTGATGTGAGTCTTTATATGCCCCAAGACATAGGAATTGGAAAAATTACAGGATGAGATCGCTGAGGTACAGAAAGGGTTTTTATCGTTCAAAGACCAAGCCATGTTTGAAAATCCAGACATACAGTTAAATGAAAAACTGTATCGGTCATATGATGTCCACCTGGAATGGTGAGTGTCCCACCTGGCTGTCATTTGGCTATAGGCTAGGCGGGAAATGGTTTTGATACTAGTGAGCTGTGATTGTCTTATATGGTATCCCGTGGTACCCAGGTACCCCACATTTTTTTTTTCTTTTTACATAGCAATGCTATGAACTATCATGCTTGGGTTACACATTATACAGGGTGCTGTGATTGGCCCAGGTCAATCACAGCAACCTGTATAATGTGTAACCCATGCATGATAGTTCATAGCATTGCTATGTAAAAAGAAAAAAAAATGTGGGGGAAAAAAACCCAAATTTTACTTAACTACTTGCCGACCACCCACCCATATGTCACAGGTTTGAGCACGCCAGCCCCCGCTACACCCCCTCCCTGCCCCCTTACCCCCTTGTCATTCACTGCAGGAGCAGTTCATCAGTGGGTCCCTGACATAAATTTTTGCCCAAGACTCTGCTGATCCCCTGCAGAAAATGTAGAAATTGAGTCTTCTCTTCCTGGACCCTTTTCGGTCTAGGAAGAAAGTGAGAACACCATACTGTGAGTAAAAGCACTACATTTTACACACACACATATTAGATTAGCACGTTTAACCTTTTGATCGCCCCTATTAAACCTTTGGTCACCCCTGTCACCCAGCCAGTAACATTAGTACAGTGTCAGTATATAGAATTTTTATAGAATTTTTCACAGACCACTGTATTACTGCCACTAGTGACATCAGAGTCAAATAACACCCCTCCTAGCCAGGGTTAGCTAGCGTTAGATTGCCTGCACACTATCGCACTCACGCTGTAGGTCACTGATCACTGCCATTGTGTTTGAAGAGATCAATATATTGATCACAAACAGAACTATACTAGTGTGCCCAAAAACACAGTGTTAGCAGGATCAGCCCCACTCGCTGCCAGCACAAGCGTTTAGCGCCTCCCCCCCTCCCCAAAAAAGGAAAAAAAATGCAGTGTCAGTGTAATTTATTATCACTGTCACCTGTAATACATTTCACGCACTCACGTTAGAGACATTTAACCCCTTTGATTGCCCCCTGCCAGTGCCATTAGTACAGTGTCAGTGTACAGTGTTTTTCACTGATCAGTGTACTATTGCCACTAGTGACGTCAGATAGTGTCAGAGTCAGTTGTCCCCCTCCCAGCCAGGGTCAGCTAGCGTTATATATAAATAAACAGCGCAAAAATAGACCTAAAATCAAATATTAATAAATCACAAAATAGAAATGTCCCATATCAATAAGTGCATATCTGTGTCAGAGAAAATTTCTTTCAAGAAAAGGACACCATAAAAAGTCCCTTGTGGTGAAAAATACGAATTCCAAATAATTTTTCTAGCCTTCCACCTTTCATCGTGCACACCAAAATCAAATGCACTCACCAGATTTTGGTGAATGAAAAGCCTTTAGGATCTTATGGGGAATCCTATACCCTCTTTTCATCAGCTCAATGATAGCCTCTCCAAGATAAAATCCTCTTACAGGTCCTCACCGTGGCTCCCTAGTTTGCTCCACCGTATCATTAAAGAGAAAACTCACATAGTGTAATATTGCCAGATCAATCTTATACAATAACGAACAGAATCCGGGCCACTCACATTTCAATAGCTTGTAAAAGGCACATTTATTAAGCCCATGACATCCTGATGCTCAAAACCAGCCAACATACTCCAGGGTTCCCACACCAATGTAGCCAGATAGAGCAGAGGAACAGCAGAGAGCCAGCCTAAATACCGCAAAATGGCCGCTGGAACGCACCGCTCGGCATGCGTTCCACTCACCGGAAGTGACGTCAGACGTAAGGTGAATGAACCGGAAATGCGTCAACGCGTTTCGCCCCTCCCATCGGGCGTTCTCAAGACGTCCATTTCCTGTCTTACACGTCTTAAATAGCTCGCAAATGGCCCACCCCTCACTTCTAATTGCTCAGCACTCCTCTCCAGGAATACTAAACACCCCCCCACTGCCCATTGATGTGGGAATCCTTTACAAACAGAGGCAACATTGTCAAAACAATTAGATTACTCTATACATCCTTGCAATCAACATATTTAAATACCTCTCAAAGGCTCAATATTACACCATTCTAAAACAATCTTTATTCAATTAAATTAATACAAATAAATAAGTAAATTAATACTAAATAAAAATTATAACAAAAAGGAATTTTATAATAAATCTTTTTATATAAAATTTTACATATCCATATAAAAAAATATACATAAAAAATATAAAATATATAGAAAATATATCTCATGTATATACACCAAAACTTATTCATCACATTTAATATATCAAAATATAAATTTAAATCCAAACTTCTAATTGAACAAAAACGCATTTCAAAGAAGTGGACAGGAATGCTTATATTCCAACTCACAGTTGCCACCATAGAAATTGGTTAAAATCTATCCCAAAAAGTCAGTTGATTAGACTTAAACGTAATTGTGATGATGATATCATTTTTCAAGAACAAGCAGGAATTTTGTTACAGAGATTCAGAGAGAAAGGTTATAAAAAGGAAATATTAGATAATACACTTAAACAGGTCAGTAGGATTAAGAGAGAAGACCTATTAACCAAAAAGAAAAAGGAGGATAAGATAGGTGAACTTGCCTTTATTACTGGTTACTCGAATCAATATAAACTAATTGAAAATATAATAAGGAAACATTGGCCGATTTTAAAAAGAGATGATATTTTGCAAAAATTATTACCTAAAAAACCTTTATTCATTTATAGAAAACCTCCTTCACTGAGAATGAAATTAGTGAAAAATGTTCCAGATATACCTAAAAAGAAGCCCACTTTTCTTGATAGTGTGGGGATCTATAAGTGTAAAAGGTGTATAGCATGTAGAACCATGAAAGGGGATAATAGGAGACCTCAAGATGGTTTCCATTCTTGGTCTAATGGATCCTCTTATAAGATAGATAAATTTATATCTTGTGATAGTTCCTTTGTGACATATTTGTTGGAATGCTCATGCAATCTCCAGTACGTAGGTAGAACTACGAGAAAACTATCAGTGAGGCTAGGTGAACATATCAGAAATATTAAAAAAGGTTACAAGTACCACAGTCTTTCTCATCATTTTTGGATCCATCACAATATGGATCCATCATGTTTAAAATTTTGTGGTATAGATTGAACTTGTGCCCACTGGAGGGGAGGAGATATGGTGAAGAGTATCTCACAGAATGAGACAAAATGGATATATCAAATGGGTTCTTTGTATCCTAAAGGGTTGAATTCAGAAATGGATATAAATTGCTTTTTGTCCAATTGGTACTAGAATATTTCGTCTACATAGGTGTACATATATATATATATATATATACTGGCAATATTGGTCACTATATATTTATTATGTATAGGGTTAAGTCTTTCTGTACCTGGAAGGGTCAAATTTGGACATGGGTATAGATTGGCTTTTGTTCAATTAGAAGTTTGGATTTAAATTTATATTTTATTGATATATTAAATGTGATGAATAAGTTTTGGTGTATATACATGAGATATATTTTCTATATATTTTATATTTTTTATGTATATTTTTATATATTTTTTTATATGGATATGTAAAATTTTATATAAAAAGATTTATTATAAAATTCCTTTTTGTTATAATTTTTATTTAGTATTAATTTACTTATTTATTTGTATTAATTTAATTGAATAAAGATTGTTTTAGAATGGTGTAATATTGAGCCTTTGAGAGGTATTTAAATATGTTGATTGCAAGGATGTATAGAGTAATCTAATTGTTTTGACAATGTTGCCTCTGTTTGTAAAGGATTCCCACATCAATGGGCAGTGGGGGCGGTGTTTAGTATTCCTGGAGAGGAGTGCTGAGCAATTAGAAGTGAGGGGTGGGCCATTTGCGAGCTATTTAAGACGTGTAAGACAGGAAATGGACGTCTTGAGAACGCCCGATGGGAGGGGCGAAACGCGTTGACGCATTTCCGGTTCATTCACCTTACGTCTGACGTCACTTCCGGTGAGTGGAACGCACGCCGAGCGGTGCGTTCCAGCGGCCATTTTGCGGGATTTAGGCTGGCTCTCTGCTGTTCCTCTGCTCTATCTGGCTACATTGGTGTGGGAACCCTGGAGTATGTTGGCTGCTTTTGAGCATCAGGATGTCATGGGCTTAATAAATGTGCCTTTTACAAGCTATTGAAATGTGAGTGGCCCGGATTCTGTTCGTTATTGTATAAGATTGATCTGGCAATATTACACTATGTGAGTTTTCTCTTTGATGATACGGTGGAGCAAACTAGGGAGCCACGGTGAGGACCTGTAAGAGGATTTTATCTTGGAGAGGCTATCATTGAGCTGATGAAAAGAGGGTATAGGATTCTCCATAAGATCCTAAAGGCTTTTCATTCACCAAAATCTGGTGTGTGCATTTGATTTTGGTGTGCACGGGTGAAAGGTGGAAGGCTAGAAAAATTATTTGGAGTTTGTATTTTTCACCACAAGGGACTTTTTATGGTGTCCTTTTCTTGAAAGAAATTTTCTCTGACACAGATATGCACTTATTGATATGGGACATTTATATTTTGTGATTTATTAATATTTGATTTTAGGTCTATTTTTGCGCTGTTTATATATTTCAATGTTTGTGTATTCACATTTTTGCACAGCAGCAATTTAGAAGGGTGATTTACTTAATTTGTGTTTTGGCGCAGGAATTTTTTTCTTTTATTTCAGCTAGCGTTAGACTGCACGCACACTATCGCACTTATGCTGAAGGTCGCTGATCATGCCTTTACTAGTATAATTTTGTACGGATCAATATATTGATCAAAAAATTCAGTGCCCCCGTAGTATTCGTGTCCCCAAAAACACAGTGTTAGTAGGATCAGCCCCATTCGCTGCCAGCACTTGCATTTAGCCCCAACACCCCCCCCAAAACAAGAAGTGCAGTGTCAGTGAAATTTCTGATCACTGTCACCTGTGGTACATCACACAAAACCGCAGCGTTAGCAGAATCAGGCCTGATCTCTGCTACCACTGGTAGGTGAATTTTATTTCTAGCAGTTCAAGCAGTCCCTGACAGCCAGGAGCTTTTTTTTCCTGTGATTCGCACTAGGTACCTATATATTTAGTGGTCAAAATGGCCAAAGAAAGATATTCTAGTGAAGAGGCCTGCAGGATTCTGATCATGTCAGATGAGAGCGAAGGGGAGTCCTCACTGATAGAACATGCCTCAGAATACACACCTGTAGGCAGCAGCGGCACCTTGACAGATTGCTCAGACGATGGAGAAGAGGTCCTTGCTAAGATCAGACGTACCCAACCCCTTGTTGCTAAAGTGCTAGGAACACATGACTTGTCTCAAATGCAGCAGGGTCAAAGTACCAGTGGCGGACTGCGTTTTGGTGAACTGGCAAGCACCAGTGGCCTAGTACTACCTGCCATTTTGCATACTAGCACTGCAGTATCACTTGCTGACATGGCGAGCCTCTTAAATGCAGTTCAAGCTGGTGTGTTGGCTAGCACTAGCAGCATCCCACAGCCACCAAGAATTTGAACACAGGCCCGTATTGCCCTTTGTAGGAATGCCATTCAGCTGCAGCACTGATCTGTTTATTTTGACAGCAGGCGGGTGTGCTTTCAGAATATATACATCAGTGCATGCAGCGCTGCTTGGAGGAGATTTCTCATCTGCAGTAAAAAAAAAAACCTTATATATCCAAGCATGGTGACCTGGGGTGGCCAGCAGGCGGATTGCTCCTATGCTTCAGCATATATTTTTTTCACTTTTTTGGCAGAGATTTCTTCATCCACATCGATCGAAGTGAATGGAGGAATCTGTTCCACAGCTGATCGCATGTAAGTAGGGAAATGCCAGTTATCAGCATTTCTCTCCTCACGAGCTGTTACCCTGACAGCTCAAGAGGAGAGCCGGTAACACTGTTCAACAAATTTTTATTTTTTGCCAGTTTTGGAAACTAAAGGATCCATTTCTTAATGAATTTCACATTCGGAGTTCAAATATAAAAATGAAATTTGTCAATTTGCTCTAGTTTTTCTGTAAACGGAAAGTTTTCTACTATAGGCGTAATGACTACATAATGCACAATAATTATATAGATAGATGTCTTTCCACAAATATAAAGCAAGTGATATTGACTACATAACAAAGCCTAAATGGCATAATATATTGCATAGGATTACCAAGAAAAATTATAGCCATAAGCTAAGTTGAATCATTTTAATACTTAGGATTCTCACTAGTTTTGTCTTCAGTTTGTGTCGGTTTTGCTTCTCTTGGCTTTTCTCTTGTATTTGAGGAAAGGGCTATCTCTTACAACTGTCCAGCAATAGTTAGCAAGCATTGATGGGCTCCATTTACCTTGATATCTTCTTTCCATAGCTGCAATGTCTTGATGGAAGCGTACGAACATCACTTGCTAGGAGATTCCACTGTTGTAGTCTTGACCCCAAAAGCTCTGCCTTGTTCTTCGGAAGATCCAGGTCTCTGATAAGATCGCTCAATTCCACTTGTGTAATGAGGTGTGGTTCAGTGGGTGTGGATGGAAGAAAGTCTGGGTCATGTGATTTTGACGGTTGATGACTACACGCTTCAGGTTCTTCCTCACTTGACTCAACCACGAAGGATTCTGGTGCTTTAGGAATTGGTAGCCCCTCTCCATGAGGAACTGGACGTATTGCCGATGGAATATTTGGATAGTGCACAGATAACTTTTTCTTCTTATTTAGCCCTTTTACAATTGGAGGCACCATACAAAAGTAACAATTACTAACATGATCTGTTGGCTTTCTCCAAATCTTTGGCACAGCGAAAGGCATAGATGCCTTTTTTCCATTCAACCATTGCTCCAGTGCCGTCCCACAAGAATTGCAGCATATATGTGGTGCCCAGCTCTTGTCCTGGTCTCCTATCTTGCAGCCAAAATACAAGTTGTAGGCTTTCTTAATCATTCCTGTTATCCTCCTTTTTTGTGAGATAAAAGTTATTTCACCGCAGATATAGCAGAAATTATCTGCTTTATTCACACAAGTTCGAGGCATTACTGAGTAGCCTATATAAGCATAAAACGAAATGTAAAGATGCTGTCGAACTACAATCAGCTACAGATACTGCAGCTTTTATGCAGTGAAGTGATGCAATTAAAGGCTAATATTGCATCATCTCAGTATACATGCAATTTTCTATTGGTCACCAGTATCAATTGCGCAATATGCAGCTGAAGTTGCATCATAATTTTGAATGGCTTACGTCATTAGATGGGTGAATATATCATGGAAACTAGAACCAATCAACATTTTTTAGGGTCATTTTCGTTTTCAGCACCCCAAAATTATGTAAGATTAGCTAATTTTATGCCCAAAACTTTTTACCTGTTGAACAGTGTAATCGGCATCCCTCAGAGGGGACATGTACACTGATCATCAGGGCACTGATGATCGGTGTGCCCTGATGATCTGTATAGCCCCAGCAGTGCCACCTGTCAGTGTCCATCAGTGCCAGCTGTCAATGCTCATCCATGCCACCTGCCAGTGCCCATCAGTGCCAGCTGTCAATGCTCATCCATGCCACCTGCCAGTGCCCATCAGTGCCACATCAATGCCACATTTCAGTGCCTACCAGTGCACATATCAGTGCCCATCTGAGCTGCCTTTCAGTGCCACACATCAGTGCCAGTCAGTGCCACCCATCTGTGACAGTCAGTGCCATCTATCAATGCCAGTCAGTGCCACCTATCAGTTCTGCCAATCAGTGCCAGTCAGTGCCGCCTATCAGTGTGCATCAGTGCCGCCTATCAGTGCCTGTCAGTGCTGCCTATCAGTGCTGCCTGTCAGTGCCAGTCAGTGCCATATATGAGTGCTGCCTTTCAGTGCCCATTAGTGATGCCTGTCAATGCCCATCAGTGCCACCTATCAGTGCCCATCAGTGCCATCTATCAGTGCCCATCACTGCAGCCTCATTAGCGCACATCAGTGAAGGAGAAAAAACACTTATTTACAAAATTTTATAACAAAAACTTTTTTTTTTTTCCAAAATTTTCAGTGATTTTTAGTTTAAAAATAAAAAAAACCAGAGGTGATTAAATACCACCAAAAGAAAGCTCTATCTGTCACAAAAAAATGATAAAATTTCCTATGGGTACAGTGTTACATGACCACGCAATTGTCATTCAAAGTGCAACAGCGCTAAAAGCTGGAAATTGGCCTTGGCAGGAAGGGGGAATAAGTGCCCTGTAGGCTAGTGGTTAAATTCCAGTATACACCCTGTTCCAAATTATTATGCAAATTATATTTTTCTCATTTACCTAAATAATTGATGTAAATAACAATCAGCATAATTCTCATGTTATCAACTATTAAGAGTACAATTCAAATTTTATTGAACAAACATAATTAACAGTATTTTTTTTTAACGTAAAAAACTTACAATGCACTGTTCCA
Organism: Staurois parvus; assembly: GCF_062004578.1. Lineage (NCBI taxonomy): Eukaryota > Metazoa > Chordata > Amphibia > Anura > Ranidae > Staurois > Staurois parvus. Next base: position 259,544 of record NW_028318556.1, on the reverse strand, counting down.
AATTATTACGCATAGTAAGTTTCAAAACACTTTATAGGTTGTAAAGAACTGAAAATTGTCATTTGTTGTGTTTGCAGCATATTTACTGAAATCAAAAGCTATTTCAATCAAACTTTTAACAACATTTTAACTTTGTAAACATTTTAACAGGTCACGTTACATTTTAACATAGGATCCCTTATTTGATAGAAGCTTCACAAGTCTTGCGTCCATTGAACTTGAGTTTTTGGACAGTTTCTGCTTGAATTTGTTTGCAAGATGTCAGAATAGCCTCTCAGAGCTGCTGTTTGGATGTAAACTGCCTCCCACCCTCATAGATCATTTGCTTGAGGATGCTCCAAAGGTTCTCAATAGGATTGAGGTCAGGGGAGGATGGAGGCCACACCATGTCTTTCTCTCCTTTTATCCCCATAGCAGCTATTGATGCAGGGCTATTCTTTGCAGCATGAGATGGTGCATTGTCATGCATGAAGGTGGTTTTATTTGCTTTCCGTTTTATTACGGAAAGCATAGTTCTTCCTTCTGTACCAGGGAAGAAAGTGGTAAGTCATAAACTGCACATACTTTGCAGAGGTCATCTTTACAGCTTTGGGGACCCTAAAGGGGCCGACCAGCTCTGTTCCCATGATTCCGGCCCAGAACATGACTCCACCACCGCCTTGCTGACGTCGCAGCCTTGTTGGAACAGGGTGGCCATCCACCAACCATCCACTACTCCAGCCATCTGGGCCATCTAGGGTTGCATGGCACTCATCAGTGAACAGGACTGTTTGAAAATTAGTCTTCATGTATTTTTTTGCCCAATGCAGCCGTTTCTGCTTGTGAGCATTGGTTAGTGGTGGCCAAATAGAAGGTTTATGCACAGTTGCAAGACTCTGGAGGACTCTACACCTTGATGTCCGTGGGACTCCAGAGGCACCAGCAGCTTAAAATATCTGTTTGCTGCAATGTAATGGTATTTTAGCAGCTGCTCTCTTGATCCGATGCATGGATCTGGCAGAAATCTTCCTCAATGTGCCTTTATCTGCACGAACCCGTCTGTGCTCTGAATCAGCCACAAATCTCTTAATAGTGCGATGATCACGCTTACGTTTTCGTGAAATATCTAATGTTTTCATACCTCGTCCAAGGCATTGAACTATTTCACGTTTTTTGGCAGCAGAGAGATCCTTTTTCTTCCCCATATTGCTTGAAAATGGTGCTCTGCTTAATAATGTGGAACACCCTCCTTTAGTAGTTTTTTCCTTAAATTGGGCTCACCTGCCAATCTAATTATCACAGGTGTCCGAGATTGTTTTCAGTGATCAAAAGAGCCCTGAGACACAATGCCATCCATGAGTTAAACTGAAAAACAACATATTTAATCTTTGTGACACTTAAATAGAATTTGCATAATAATTTGGAGCAGGGTGTATATACCACAGTGTGTAGACACTATGGGGCTGATTTGCTAAGAATAAAGGTTAAGCAATAGAAGTTAGACACCAAACTTCACCTAATTGAAACAGTTAAGACCTGGCCATGGTGAACAGAAAAATGTCTTCACATAGGAAAATTTCTATTAGTAAATGTCAAATTGGAATAGTCCTGTTTACAAAATAGGCAATTCTGAACTTGGTACCTTGAGGGTGTAGGAGCCAAGATCCCATTTCCCATTTTTCCCATTTCTTTATAGAAACAATTGGCAGATGTGATTTGTTGTTTGCTTTCCTTTAATGCTAATTCTATTATTAATTCTCTTTCTTGCTTTGTATTGTTTTTTTACAATATGTTCTGCAATTAAATTCATTTTTAATTAATGTTACAGAGTAATGCATATAGGAAACAAAAAGAGGGTGCACGGGCCTAGTGCATTACCTTTAAGAAATTAGATTTATTTATAAATAGTAAAATACTCACAAGAAAGATTAAAATCAAATGGAAAGCATGTCACACAGGGTGCAATGTGGTCCAAAAACCCCTGAAGATGGTATGCTGGGGGACTGTAGACCTCTAGATAGCTGGTGGCTAACGTGTTTCGAGGTTGTACCCCTTCCGTGTGTACAGAGTAATGCATACTATTTTCTAATGTTAAATATGTATCCAACCATTACAGTTATATCTCTTATATGACAATTTTTAATGTAGAATTTGAATTTTCTGACATTTACTTAAAAGAAAATATCATCATTCTTGAATCATGATACTACTATATATGCTAGATTGCATTGCAGTCAACATTGTAGCCAGTATTGTGGCTTAGTGGTTAGCACTTGCCCAGCAGCACTAGGATTGCGAGTTCAAAACCCAACCATGGCACTAAAGGCAAGGAGATTGCGTGTTCTGCCTGTGTGGGTTTCCTCTCATGCTTCAAAGACATGCTGAAAGTTGTTTTGGCTCCTGTCTGAATTGTCCCTATTATATGAATGTGAGTTAAGGACTTTAGATTGTACGCTCCTTGAAGGCAGGGCCTGATGTGAAAGTATAATATGTATATAAAGTGCTGTGTAAATTGATGGCCCTATCTAAGTACCTGAACTAATAAAAGTGGATGTTTATATATGTGTTTTTTGCAATCTGGTACATTTTAGAAAGTTTCACATAATGTAGACAAAAGAGCTGACATTACAAATAAAAAGTGTGTATATGGTTGCTCGTCTACCCCCCTTTTCTAGCCTGCAGGACTGTATGCTCAGATAAGGGGTGTGTAAGTGATTTTGCGGGGAAGTCACACTTTTTATTATTTATAGCGCCCACCTAACTGACAACAACCTCCTTGATCCACTACAGTCCGGCTTCCGTCCCCTACATTCCACCAAAACCGCCCTCCTCAAAATCACCAACGACCTACTAACCGCCAAAGGTGACTACTCTGTCCTCCTTCTCCTGGACCTCTCTGCGGCCTTCAACACAGTTGACCACCCCCTCCTCCTTAATAAACTACTCTCCCTTGGCATCAGAGACACCGCTCTCTCCTGGTTCTCCTCTTACCTATCCGGACGCTCCTTCAGCGTTTCCTACAACGGTGCCACCTCCCCTTCCCTCCCCCTCTCTGTTGGGGTCCCCCAGGGCTCTGTCCTTGGACCCCTTCTCTTCTCCATCTACACCTCCTCCCTTGGCAAACTCATACACTCCCACGGCTTCAACTACCGCCTCTACGCTGATGACACTCAAATTTACCTCTCCACCCCTCACCTCACCCCCACATTCTGCACCCGCATCACTCACCACCTAAACGACATCTCTGACTGGATGTCGCTCCATTTCCTCAAGCTTAACCTCTCCAAAACCGAGCTTCTTGTCTTTCCCCCTCCCCGCGCCCCCCCCCCATCCTATCCATCACTACCAACAACACCACCATCAATCCCACCCCACAAGCCAAAGTCCTTGGCGCCATTCTGGACTCAAACCTTTCCTTCCAACCTCATGTCAAATCACTTACAAACACATGCAGGCTCCACATTCACAACATCGCCAAGATATGCACCTTCCTTACCCCAGACACCACCAAACTAGTCGTACACTCCCTGATTATCTCACGCCTCGACTACTGCAACTCCCTCCTCACCGGCCTACCCCAGTGCAAGCTCTCCCCGCTTCAGACCATCCTGAACTCAGCGGCCAGACTCATCCACCTCACCAGCCGCTCCACCTCTGCCACCCCCCTCTGCCTATCCCTTCAATGGCTCCCTATTGCCCAACGCATCAAATTCAAACTACTCACTCTGACCTACAAAGCCATTCACAACACTGCCCCCAACTACCTCACCAACCTGATTCCCAGGTACCACCCTACCCGTACCCTTCGCTCTTCACAGGACCTCCTTCTATCTTGCTCCCTGGTCTCCTCCTCCCACGCACGACTGCAAGACTTTTCCAGGTCCTCCCCCATCCTCTGGAACTCACTATCCCAATCCATCAGACTGTCACCTTCAGGCGCTCCCTGAAAACCCACCTCTTCAGGGAAGCCTACCCCACCCTCACCTAACAGCCGTTCTCCTTCATTCCTCCTACCACTCCATCCCCTACAGCCACTTCCTCCTGTACCACTACCCCCTCCCTCCTAGATTGTAAGCTCGAAAGAGTAGGGCCGTCTAACCCCTTGTGTGCTGTTTGTTGTTGCTGTACTGTTTCATGTATTGTCCCCCCCTCTATTGTACAGTGCTGAGCAAACCCTTTGGCGCTATATAAACTCGATGTAATAATAATAATAATTCACAATGCCACCCCGAACTACATAACTGACCTGATACCCAAATACTACCCTGCCCGTGCCCTCCGCTCCTCACAGGACCTGCTACTCTCTAGCTCCCTGGTCTCCTCCTCCCACGCCCAATTGCAGGACTTCTCCAGGACTTCCCCCATCCTCTGGAACTCTCTACCCCAATCCATCAGACTGTCACCTACCCTCCTCACCTTCAGGCACACTCTGAAAACCCTCCTCTTCAGGGAAGCCTACCCCAACCTCACCTAACACCTGACCTCACTTAATAACTAACCTCCTCCACTCCTCCCACCACTCCATCCCCCACAGACATCTCCTCCTGTACCACCTTCCCCTCCCTCCTAGATTGTAAGCTCGAAAGAGCAGGGCCCTCGAACCCCTCGTGTAGCGTATTGTTACTGTCTTGTCTCGTGTTCTGTCCCCCTTGCTACTGTACAGCGCTGAGCATACCCTTTGGTGCTATATAAATACTGTATAATAATAATTATTTTGTTAAGGGGATCCCCTTCAAATCCATGACCGTTATATCTCTGTCATATGACAAATAATGTTTAATGTCTAATTCATATGTTCTTATAATATCTACTTATAATTCTATATCTTAATTTTTGAATCATGGTACTACTATATATTCCAATTAATGTTATTGGCAGCTTAGTGATTAGCACTCCTGCCCAGCAACACTAGGATCATTGGTTCAAATTCCAGCCATTGCACCACGTGCCAGGAGTTTGGGAGAAACCCAAACAGGAACAGAGAGAACATGCCGACTGAAAAGACATTCTTGGTAGGTTAATTGGCACTACTATGATTGTAAGCTCCTTCAGAGTAGGGATGAAATCATAGAGGTGTATAATTGCTTCTTGCCCTAAGCGACACCTGCAATGGACATCCTGCAAGTGTGCACATGGTCCAAAAAAGCCATGCGCGTCCCTCCTCTCTGCTTTGCAGAAGGCTCTGGCAAACATAGCCAGCAGCGGTGCCTCCTCTTCAGTTGTGAGGCAGAAGTGGTCAGTTGTGTGAATAAATACATGCAATTGACACCTCTGCTTGATGTTTTTAAGTTTGGTAAGTCACCTGCTTCCAGCTGCTGTTTACTTTTGGCCAAGGAACTTAACTTTTGTTCTTATGTCTCTGGAGCATGCAAATGTCCTTCTGCAAATGTGATGATGCAATTCCAGTCTGGGAGCCAGTCCTGGGACCAATTGTGTGTGATAAGTAGTTTTTATGCACATTCATGGCTCTCACATATACAAAGAAATTTTCTTTTAGGTGCAATATATTATGAAAACTATTTGAGTTCCTCAGATTGCAACTAGGGGGAAAAAAAGGTACAAGTTGACATGTTAAATGCTCTACCTATCCCCCAGCTGAATTCAGTTTTCCCTGAAATTCAGCTTTGGAGCTGTTAAAGGTTTTTTTTTGTGTGGTTGGGGGGGGGGGGGTATTTTTATTTTACACCTTGCAGGTGTGCAGAATAAAATATTTATTTTGTAGATTTGTATGGATACATTGCACTTGAGAGAAACCGCAAATACATGAATAGTTTGTATTCTACATTTGATTTGATATCAGCAACACAATTCGTTATGTTCATTTATTTGTGTAAAAAGAAACAGTATTTATGGTGCTACATTTGCACAGCACTTTACAAGAGGGTTAGAGGGGCTCTGCTCATAGGAGCTTACAGTCTAAAATACACCACTACTTAGCTTTCACAGTGTACAGCTGGTAACAAAATAAGGCTAATATTAACCAGGCAAAACATATTTTACAAGGTACAACAAATCTCACCACCCTACCCAACCACCCCATCAATTTGTTATGTGCAAGACTCTCAAAAAGAAATCCGGACATCACACACACACACACATTTTTAAAGTGCAAAAAATAAAAAAACAGTGGTGATCAAATATCACCAAAATAAAGCTCTATTTGTGTGAAAAAAGACACAAATTTCGTTTGGGTACAGCGTTGCATGGCCGCGCGACTACCAGTTGAAATAATGCAGTGCCGAATAGCAAAAAATGCTCTGGTCAGGAAGGGGGAAAAACCTTCTGGATTAGAAGTGGTTAATATCCAGTTTTTGGAATCACAGAAGCTGTGTTACAGTGGACTGGTTGGGAATAGGGCTTCTGCATAAGCTCTTTGTGTTCTGCGGTTGGAGAATTTGTACCAGAGTTTCATTCATGGTGGCTCATAGACTCCAGGGAGCAGGCCTTTTTTTACTCATAAAAAAAGCATAGCATAAAGTGACAGATTCAGTAACTCTGAATAATATGGACCAATATACTATACCTAGGATTAGAACAAATCAGTACCAACAAATCAGTAAAACAGTACCACCATGGGTGGGGTGATAATCTAAACATCAAATGGCCCTCCACACAATGTCAAAACACCACCAACCAACCAAATCCTCATGGAGAAAAGGTGTTGATTCAAAAATAAATAATAAATCCACAGTAAAGGGCATAACCACAAATATATAATTCCTCTTACTCCACCAAAATCCTTGTGTTATACATATGTTCAAATGTTGCTGTTGTCAGCTTATTTCCCCAGTTGGCTGTATGTGACATCACTTCCGGTTTCTGGGAGTGACATCACTCTTGGTTCCTCCCTGCTCCCACGACTTGCCAACCATAGCATGGCTGGACCAAGTGCCAACCAGCTTCTGATAGAGCAAGACTACACTTGGGCGGGGAGAAAACTAGTTTGGCTAAGTACAATAGAATGAAAAATTAAGATTCACGTAATGCAGTACAAATAATGCTTATCAAAAACTCTGATAGGGATGTTTCAGGGAGCAGTGCCCAAAAGATGGCTTGTTGAAGATTCAAAATTTAACATATAAACAAAATAACAAATGATTGAGAGGAACATGCGTACAACAGGTAAAAACGTTCAGAAGAAAACCAGTGTGCACCGACTTTAGAACACTTTACACATATTTAATCCAAAATATATGTAAAGAGAAAACCATAAATAATATATATACACAACACATGTGAAAACCCCTCTCTATAGCTGGCCATACACCATACAATCCGATTGTCCAATCTCTGCACGATCCAACAGGTATATGTAGCATAAGGTGGAAAGAGACCAATGCAATACTAGCAATTACCAACTAATGAAAAAAAAAGGAGCACCAATTAGTAACCATTGGATCTTAATTAGACCATCCAATCTGATTGTACAGTGTATCGCCAGCAAGTTGAAACCAGACCAGATCAAAGAAATACTGTAAAGTCACATTCTTCGTTCATACATTTAGGGTATAGTATGCCAAGTTTATAAGTCCAATATAATTCCCTCTGTAGTATTGGCCTAGCCAAGTCTCCCCCTCTTGGTGGACATTTGATTGAGGAATCACAGTGAACCATAATTGTGAACTGTTGTGATTTGCATTCCAGAAATGGTGTGCTACTGGCGAGGTAGGGTCACCCCTCCTCACTTCGCTTCTTGTTCGCCAAATATAATCTGAACCTCACTTTATCCAACACATGCCTTTCCACAAGGATATTTAAGAAGATATGTCACACCTATGGAAGAGTGGTTCATAAACAACTTGTTTGGAAATGTTTACCTTGTTCTTGGGTGTCTAAAAAAAAAAAAAAAAATTGTTTATAATTACAAAATTACATTGAGCACAGTGCCGACATGGGTACTACTCCATGGTGTTTGATAGGTGTATAGCCAGTTAGCACCTGGGCTTGGCAGATCATTGGAAAAGGCAGCATGAACCAATCTGTCTCTAATGTTCCGTGATCTTTTATGTAGAAACAAAGGGGTCTCTTTAAATATATTTCTCAGTTTGAGTCACTACTCAGAACATGCCTGTCACAGCTGCCCCCCCTCTCAGCCCCTTGCTCTGTCCCTGGTCTCTCTGCTGTCTCTCATCCGTGCCCCTCCCCCCTTCTGCTGAGATGAAAGCCATTCCTAAGACAAGCTAGAGCCAAGCTACCTCTGCCCCCCCTCCTCCCCCCCGGTTGCCTAGGTGACTAGGGGGCTCTGACCAGTTTTAAGAAGCTGATGCCAGGCTCCCGAGGTATTCACAGCTGTGTAGCTGACGGAAGGAGCCTGGGCTGCAGCCAGGACCTTTTCCGTGGCTAGGCTCGGCAGAGACCCATGGCTTCCTAGGATCCCCCTTCTCCCAGAGCTATGGAAGACTGTCTGCTAGACTCCAGGGATCCATGAGTACAAGCCCTCTGCCTGCTTCACTTGAACTGTTCTTGTACTGACCTCAAACCAACCCCCACTGTTGGATTACTTGCTACAGAGACTCTCTCTTGGCTCTCGGTGTTGGACTTTAAGTGTGTTGGTCCTTCCGTGTCGCTCTGGACTGACGTATTCACCCTCCCTGCAAACTTCCCTATTCGGTGACTGTCATCTGTTTGCCTCAATAACGCTTTGTGCGTTTGCCATCTACCCTGTGTGTTCTGTCCTGCCTACGCTCCGTCTCACTGGTTGGCAGCGGTGAGATCAGAACACTGAGGAGATGGCAGACAGCGAAAGCCAGCGGATGCGGGAACAGGCCCGGCGAATACAAGAAGTGGACTGTGGCATATCTGCAGGAGAGGGCTGAGCAGCTGTCCCTTTCCTGGAGGGGCCTAGCCAAAGAGGATCTGATCTCAGCCATTGAGGAAGCTGATCCCCAGAACGCCCCAGCAAGGGAGGAGAGCAGGCCAACCCTAGCCTCCCCAGCATGCCATGACCCAGGGCCCAAGAGCCCCTGGCTTACTCGGGTGGAGGAAGAGATGGCCCTCCTGGGGTCAGACACCACGGCAGAAGACAAGCGAGAGGCTATCCGCAGGGCGCTTGAAAGAGAGAGCCAAGGGAGCCACCGTGAGCTAAACTGTCCTTCCAGCCCCAGGGCTGCAGGTTACCCCCCTCCCCGGGTCAGCCGCAAGGATTTTAAACCCTTCAAAGAAGCCGCCGGGGATGTGGAGGGGTTCTTTCAGGACTTTGAGCAGCAGTGCCCACTCATGGAGGTGCCAAGCACGGATTGGATACGGCACCTCGTGGGTCTGCCATGCGGAGCCGTCCTATCGGATGTATGCGCACAAGATGTCACAGTCCTGTCAGAGGTGGCTAGAGGGGGAACAGGCCCGCACTGCAGAAGAAGTCATCCAAGCATTTCTGAAGGAGCAATTCTACAACCAATGCCCGGCAGAGGTGCGCGGTTGGGTAAGAGAGAAAGAGCCCCTACCACCCTGTAGTTTGATGGCCGACGAGATCTTGGCCATCAAACCACATTGGAAACGGTGAGCTGCCAAGGGCCTTGCCCCCCACCACCTCTGCCAAAACAGGCCCCCCACCTAACACTGCCAACTCTGCAGGACCGCCACCCAGAGCCCGGTTCACGGGGCCCCCCATGGACCGCTGCTGCTACAGGTGCAACCAGCTGGGGCACCTCCAAGCCAACTGCCCCACCTCCCGAAGCCACTGCTTCCCCCGCCCGACCCACTACCTGGAGCTCCATCCAGCAGAAGAACCACTGCCCCCGCCTCCCAGCGAATAGATGGGCTTGCCAGAAGACAACCACTCCCGGGGGGTTTACAGTGTCCACCCCCCCCGGGGGCTACATACCCCGCCCAGAAACAGCGCCACCTGCAGGTAGTGCGGGTGGATGGGCAACCCACCACCAGTGTTCAGGATACAGGGGCCTTCTTGACCATCGCTGACCCCCGAGTGATGCGGCCAGAAGCCATCCAACCCGGCCCTGGATTCGCCATCGAGCTGGTAGGGGGAACCAGACATCATATCCCCAGAGCATCCGTACACCTCGACTATGGGTTCGGGGAGCAAAAGTGCCAGATCGGCGTTATGGGCGGATGTTCTGCTCGGCAATGACCTAGGGGAGCTACGATGCTAGTATGTTGGGGCGGTGACCCGGAGCCAAGCAGGTCGTGGTCCTCCTACAGACGAAGCCCCCACGGGACTTTTCCCCAGTATGGACTCGGTGAGGGAACCCCCACCTGACCTCGACCTTCCCCTGACCTGGGACCGGGAGACCTTCAAGCGGGAGGTAGCCACAGACCCCACCTTGGCTAAGTCTAAGACCCAGGCCGCCGCAGGGCGGCAGGAGGGGGGTGGAGACCAGCTTTGGTGGGAGCAGGGGCTGTTGTACCGCGAGGCAGGCCCAAGCCGCCCGGGTCAACCCTCTGCTAGCTCCGAACAACTGATAGTGCCTAGACGGTTTAGGTTCCCGCCATTGTAGTAGCCGGCCACCTGGGTAAGAGGAGAACGGGGCTGCGGCTGACCCAAGCCTTCTACTGGCCGGGTATCACCCAGGATGTAGCCCACTTCTGTCAGACCTGTGACTTCTGTCAGAGGAAGGGACGCCCAGGGGATCACCCCAAGGCCCCGCTCCGCCCCTTACCCATCATTGACGAGCCCTTTCAGTGGGTAGCTGTAAATATCCTGGGACCCCTGGCCCGACCCAGTAAGTCCGGAAAGTGGTACATTCTCACGGTGGTGGATTACGCTACCCACTACCCCGAGGCTGTTCCCCTGTCCAGCATCTCCGCCCCTAAAGTGGCTGAGGCCCTAGTCACCGTTTTCTCCTGGGTGGGTTTCCCCAGCTAGATCTTGACCGACCAGGGTACCCAGTTCATGTCCGAGGTGGTCCAATCCCTCTGGCGCACATGCGTAGTAGGGGCGATCCGGACCACTCCCTATCACCTCCAAACCAATGACCTCTGCGAGCGCTTCAATGGCACACTGAAGAGCATGCTGAGGTCCTTCGTTGACGGGGAGGCGGACTGGGAGAAGCTCCTCCCTCACCTGCAGTTTGCATATCGGGAGTCAACGGTGTTCTCCCCCTTCAAACTCCTGTACGGGCGGAAGGTCCGCGGTCCCCTATCCCTGCTTCGGGAGCATTGGGAAGGGCAGATAGAGGACACGGGTACCCTGTCATTCCCTACGTCCTCGAGCTGCAGGAGAGGCTGACCCGCCTGGCAGCCATGGCCCACGACCACCTCCGGGCAGCCCAGACACGCCAGAAGGTATGGTACGACTGTAAGGCACGCGGTCATGAGTTCACTGAAGGGCAGCAGGTGCTCAAGATCGTCCCCAACCCCCAGAACAAGCTCCAGCACACCTGGGAAGGGCCCTACAAAGGTCCTTCGCAAGTTAGACGAGACTAGCTACATCATTAGCCTTGACGCCCGTGACCGCAAGCAGCGCATGGTCCACATCAACATGTTGAAAAGAGTACCACGACCAGACTTTACCCATGCTAGCCATCTGCCCCGCCTCCACAGGCAGAGAAGATGAGGGAGCCCTGCCCGATCTCCTGCAAGCCACTAAGGTCACCACTCCCCTAGATCAGATTCCCACAGGTGCACAGCTGAACCCCTGCCAGGCGGCTCAGATGCGGACCGGACCGGACCGTCGCCTTCTCGGCCACCCCGGGCCGCACTGGGTTAGCCCTCCACCACGTGGAGACCCACAGTCCCAAACACATCCAGCAGGCCCTGTACGGGTCCCTGAATCCGTGAAGTCGGCCATCCGGGCCAAACTCTCCGAGATGCTCCAGCTGGGTATCATCCGACCTTCCCGCAGTCCTTGGGTCTCCCCGGCGGTGCTGGTTCCAAAGAAGGATGGGACCACCCGCTTTTGCGTGGACTACCAGAGGTTGAATGACTACACTGTCAGTGACGCCCATGCCCACATAGACGATCTGCTGGACCGTCTAGCCGGGGCCCGCTACGTTAGCACACTAGACCTCAGCAAGGGTTACTGGCAAATCGCCCTCACAAAAGAGGGCGTTTAGCGTCATTCCCTTCGGCATGAAAAATGCCCACGCCACCTTTCAACGGGTCGTGGACCAGCTACTAGAGGGATGTCAAGAGTTCACGAGCGCCTACCTAGATGACATAGCCATCTTAAGCGACACGTGGGAGGAGCACCTGGCCCACGTGGGGGGCCATCCTAGACCACATCTGCAGGACCGGGCTGACAGTGAGACCAGACAAGTGCCAGTTGGGAATGGCTGAGGTACAGTACCTCGGGAACAGAGTGGGGGGGGGGGAACACTGAAACCTGAACCAGCCAAGGTTCAGGCCATTTATGACTGGCCCACCGCCCAGACCAAGAAGCAAGTGATGGCCTTCCTCGGCACTGCTGGCTATTACCGTAAATTTGTGCCTAATTTCAGCTCCACGGCCCAGCCCCTGTCCGACCTGACCCAAAAGAACAGTCCCCGGATGGTGACCTGGACCTCAGCCTGTGAATCCGCCTTCCGTGATCTCAAAGCTGCCCTAGCGAGCAACCCTGTCCTGGCCGCCCCTGACCACAACAGACGCTTCCTTGTGCAGACAGAGGCCTCCACCTACGGCCTAGGGGCTGTCCTCAGCCAAGTCAATGAGGCTGGGGAGGAACATCCCGTCGCTTTCCTCGGCCACAAACTACTGGACCGGGAAGTTGCCTATCTACGGTGGAGAAGGAATGTCTGGCCATAGTCTGGGCCCTAAAGAAACTACAGCGCTACCTGTACGGGCGGGAGTTCACCATCATCACCGATCACAACCCCCTCACATGGCTGAACCCTCTCAGCCCCTTGCTCTGTCCCTGGTCTCTTTGCTGTCTTTCATCCGTGCCCCTCCCCCCTTCTGCTGAAATGAAAGGCATTCCTAAGACAAGCTAGAGCCAAGCTACCTCCGGGACCCCCTCCTCCCCCCGATTGCCTAGGTGACTAGGGGGGTCCGACCAGTTTTAAGAAGCTGATGCCAGGCTCCCGAGGTATTCACCGCTGTGTAGCTGATGGAAGGAGCCTGGGCTGAGGCCAGGACCTTTTCCGTGGCCAGGCTCGGCAGAGACCCATGGCTTCCTAGGACCCCCCTTCTCCCAGAGCTGGGGAAGACTGTCTGCTAGACTCCAGGGATCCGTGAGTACAAGCCCTCTGCCTGCGTCACTTGAACTGTTCTTGTGCTGACCTCACACCATCCCCCCCTGTTGGATTACTTGCTACAGAGACTCTCCCTTGGCTCTCAGTGTTGGTCCTTCCGTGTCACCCTGGACTGGCGTATTCACCCTCCCTGCGAACTCCTCTATTCGGTGACTGTCATCTGTTTGCCTCAATAAAGCTTTGTGCGTTTGCCATCTACTCTGTGTGTTCTGTCCTGCCTACGCTCCGTCTCAATGCCAATGCCGAATATCTAGGTTGTTGAAATGCCCTCTCTAGTGCTACCTCTAGTGCCTGTTTGTCATAACTCCAACATCCTTCCTACCTGCTCATGGTATATCTATCTGAGGATGTGATTCTCTGGATTCTGATAAACTGACTGTATGGCAACATTTTAGATTCTCTGGATGGAAACTCTTCTGTGCAGGTATGCATTTCTGGCAGTAGACTTTTTGTATACACTTGTATGCAAAGCACCATTTTCCTGTATCTTTTTTTTGTATCGTTCTACTGTATCCCAAGGTGAAAGAAATAGGTGGGTGTAATCTATCTAGCTGTGTCTTAAAGTCAGGTAAATCTGCCCCTGTGCCATGCCAGATAAGGGAAACATCATCTATGTATTTAAGCCATGTCAGTACATGATCCAGGTACAATGGGTGGCCATATATCTGTTCTCAAAATCTGTCATAAAAAGATTGGCATAGCTAGGGGCCACATTAAACCCCATAGCTGTGCCTTGTGTGCATTGATGGTAAAATTCTCCATTGAAGCAGAAGTAATTTTTGTCAGGATAATCTCCAAAAGCTCTAAAGAAAAAGAAACCATGTTCCAGGGTAGAGACAGGTCATTCAGTACTCCAGATATTACTATTAGCCCATCCTTGTGGAATGGATGTGTATAAATTACACACATCCATTCTACATATGAAACAACCTTCAGGTGGCGTCCCTATATGGCTAAGGTGGCTCAAAAGCAGCAAAAATGAATGCATACTTGCCACCTTGGGACGCAGAATATGATCCAAAAAAATTGTTATTAACTGGAAGACTGAATTGTTCCCAGCCATGATGGGATGTCCTGGTGGTTTTGTGGGGTGCTTGTGGATATTAGGCAATAAAACAATAGTTATTGGAAAATCAGTAATCGAGATTTTTTTTAGTTTATTATCAATGATGCCCTGGTCTGAAGCATCCATTTTTATCCTGTTTATACTAGCTTTAATCTTCACAAGCGGATCACCTTGCAACTTACAATATATCTTCTTATCTGATAGCTGATGCATGACTTCAGCATGGTAATCACATTTATTCAACACCACGGTGGCCCCGCCCTTGTCAGCTGGCTTAAATATTAAATCTATGTTTTCAAACAGTGTTTTAAGAGCTAACCATTCCTCCCAGGTGAATTCCAATGGAATTGTCCATGCCACTGTTTCCAACTGGTGTGTTTAGCATCCCTCTGTACCAGCTTGACAAAGGCTTCCGCCATGTGGAAACTTATGAGGGGAGTCCAACTGCATGGTCTCCTGCATGTCTTCAAGTGAATCCAAGGAAGAGAAAAACTTAATGATTGAGTTTGATGTGTGCTAGATTCAAAGTACGCATGTAACCATAGTGTTCGGGGAAAAAACTTAGGTCAATGTCTATTTCTTATCTGTCACCAAAGTTGTTGGGGACAAATCCCAAACCTTTGTTCAACAGTAGGATCTCCCCTGTAGACTGAGGGTATGAGGAGAGATTTACCACTAGGTTGCCCGTGCTGTCTTGCTCCGAGTTTCACTGCTCAACAGAGCTCCTTTTGGGGCGTTTCCCCCAGCTCGTCGTCTTGTGTTGGTCTTTTCTTGTGCTAAAAAATGAGACTGTGAGGAAGTTGAAGATTCACTAAGATTTGTGTCTGATTGTGAGGAGGATTGTGACTGTAATTCCTAATTTCTATTGTGTCTCTTTGCCCTTCATTCATATTTCCAAGTATAGACTTGGTCCTCTTGATAAGCTATGATGTCTCGCCTGAACTTAACAAGTTTTCTTGTCAGGACCTTTTTCTTTTAATTTTCTAGAATTGTATGATGTGTTTCAAGAAAAGATGTTAGGTTTTCCCTTGTGCTTAAAGCTTCTATGCATGCACGTAGGATATTAGTCAATTCTTCAAATTTAGTTATTTCGCCCTGAATACCTTGTATCGTTAGCGAAATGAGATCCAGACTGCACTTGTTAAGGATGCAAAACCATTTATCACAACATTTTTTGTTAGAGCGACAAAAAATGGGGCAGATATTGAGTCTTAGTCCTCTTGGTATCCTTTTAACGCTGAGATATTCTACTAGATTGACTGAGTGTAGTTGATATTGAATATTATTATTATTATACAGTATTTATAAAGCGCCAATGGTTCGCTCAGCGCTGTACATTACAAAGGGGGACAGAACATGTGACAGAACAATACCAATACAATGCAAAACATGAGGGGATCGAGGGCCCTGTTCTTTTGAGCTTACAATCTAGGAGGGAGGGGATGGTGGCACAGGAGGAGAAAGCTGTGGGGGACGGAGTGGTAGGAAGAGTGGAGGAGGTCGGCAAGTTAGCAGGGGGTGGGGTAGGCTTCCCTGAAGAGATGGGTTTTCAGGGTGCGCCTAAAGGAGTGGAGAGTTGGTGATAATCTGATGGGTTGGGGCAGGGAGTTCAGGAGGATGGGGGAAGCCCTGGAGAAGTCCTGGAGGAGGGCATGGGAGGAGGAGACCAGGGAACTAGAGAGAAGGAGGTCTTGTGAGGAGCGGAGTGTGCGTGCTGGGCGGTACCTGGATATTAGGTCAGTGATGTAGTTCGGGGCAGTATGGTGGACGGCTTTGTACGTCAGTGTTAGGATTTTGAATTTGATCTGTTGCGCAATCGGAAGCCAGTGGAGGGATTGGCAGAGGGGGGTGGCGGAAATGGAGCTGTTGGAAAGGTGAATGAGTCTGGCAGCCGTATTCAGGATCGACTAAAGCGGGGATAGCCAGCAGCGAGGCAGGCCAGTGAGGAGGGAGTTGCAGTAGTCGAGTCGTGATATGATGAGGGAGTGGATGAGCTGTTTAGTGGTTTCTGGGGTTAGGAACGTGCGTATTTTGGCGATGTTGCGGAGGGGGAGTCTGCACGAGTTTGTTAAAGATTGGACTTGGGGCTGGAAGCATAGGTTGGAGTCCAAGTACTCTGGCCTGCGGGGCAGGTTTGATGGTGGCGTTGTTGGATGTGACGGAGAAGTCAATGGGGGGTGGGGGGGAAGACAAGAAACTCTGTTTTGGAGAGGTTCAGTTTAAGGAAGTGGAGCGACATCCAGTCTGATATGTCGCTCAGTAGGTGTGTGATTCGGGCGGAGACCGAGGGGGTGAGGTGGGGGGTTGAGAGATAGATTTGTGTGTCGTCAGCATAGAGGTGGTAGTTGAAGCCGTGAGAGTGTATGAGTTGGCCAAGGGAGGAGGTGTAGATGGAGAAGAGAAGGGGCCCGAGGACGGAGCCTTGAGGGACCCCAACAGAGAGGGGGAGTGAGGGGGAGGTGGTAGCATTATAGGTAACGCTGAAAGAGTGTTGTGACAGGTAGGATGAGAGCCAGAAGAGAGCAGAATCTCTGAGGCCGAGGGAGTGTAGTTTTTTGAGGAGGAGGGGGTGGTCGACTGTGTCGAAGGCCGCAGAGAGGTCAAGGAGTAGGAGCACTGAATAGTGGCCATTAGCTTATCGATAGAGGGAGTTTCAAATTGTTTCTGCAGATATGTGATATCAGTATTACTATCTTATTCAAAACACTCTACAATCTGGTCTACTTCCACTTGACTAAACACCAGGGTATCTGTGTCTTATTAGTAAGTGTGGTTAGGTCTGAAAAAGACATAGCCACCAAAAGGGGTGCAATAACCTGTAGAAAGATACAGAAAACACATGTAATTTGCAATAGAAGTCTGCACACCACTATTAACTACACCATTCAACAACCAGCAATGTATTATTATTTAGGGTGCTTAGCAACCAGCAATGTATTATTATTTCCCAAAGCGTCTTCCAGGACAGCTACATGAGATACTGGCTCCGCCCACTACAGGAAACACAGTAATGAGACAAGTTAAAAGCCCCTCCCTCCCCTTCCCCACCTGGAGAGGTGAACACATTGCTTATCTTTTTTATTTTTCTATCCTGCGCGGGTAATTGTGGTTATCTACCAAGTTCCTTCTTTTTCCTGACTAGCCTACTTGTGGGTATGGCCTCGGGAAGTGTATTTAGGCACTGAGAGGGATTTTAGTCTCTTTACCTGGATCTCGCACCCCTGATCTGTGAACCGACTCCAGAAGCTCCTCAAGGTACCAGGTAGGGGTGTTTTCCGGGGAGACCGTATGGCTGTCAGCGGAGGCTGGAATTTTTTGGAGCATTTCCAGGTCCCCATTGCAGTTGTTTCCCCTTCTGGCGGCCCTCATGGTTCCTGTCCCAGGTTGCTGTAAGATGATATGTAAAAATAGAATGAGCTGCTGTACACCGAAAGGCATCAATAACCTCTTTAGACCAAAAATAACAACATAAGGCGCAGCGTTGAAAATTCCAATAACAATCTGATATAAAGTGCAAATGCTGATATGCTGAGAAAATGGTCTGTTGCAGTATGACCACAATTAAAAAGTCTTAATGAGCATATGTTCCCACTTGCAGTGGAGAGATAAAGTGACAGTAGTGCAGACATACATTCAAAAAGTGACTAATCGTGCCAAAGTGACAAAGTCTATGTAATAAATAGGATGTCGAAGTGCAAGGTAAGGTAAGTGATCCACTGTGCGTCTTCTGGTGATCAAATAATCGAATTATACACTCACCAGATGCACAATTCCAATATGCATAAAGGAAAATGCAACATCTCAATGGTTCAGTGGAATCCTCTTATGGACACGTCTATCATCTCTGGGCTTCCCTCTGGACACCTCTATCCTTTTTGGGGTTCCCTCTGGATCATCCGATTGGATACTGCACCTCTCAACTCCCTTCCCTGAGGACTCTGTGGGTGGTGGACTCAACAAGAGTCCCAAGAAAGGATGCCAGAATGGTGTGATATAGTTTTAAAAGGGTATTTATTGATCCATAGTAGACATAGACATAATAAGGTAAAGAAGACTGACCATGAGTAGATTCAAGATGGCCACCGGTCCATGTGGGACTCGACGTAACGTCTGGACTCCGCAGCTCTTTCCCTTACGCGTTTCGTGCTAAATGCACATATTCATAAGGGGCGTGCTTGCGGAGTGTCAGAAGTCTGGTATCTCCAATTTATAGCCTGTGAATGGCACGCGTGTTATCGCGTCCGCCATCTTCCCAGCTATTTCGCGCATGAGTGGTATGGTCGGCGCCATAATGTCCGCTTTTTTCGCGCGTGCGCCGTAAGTCGGCGCCATTTTGTTGTGGTCACAGCCAGCTCATGTCATGATTCTAGATGCGCACGCATTCAAGATTACAGGACGTGAGTGGTGCTGTACGCATTGACCTGTGATCATCAGGGAATTATAAATCAATACATAAGTGTTTATATAAATTCATACATAAGAACTACTTGAAATGCCAAGCAAAGAAAGGGGAAATGCATTAAATTTAATATTTCTTAAATGTGATATATTTCCTCCTGCTTACGTGAAAACTCCTGCACATGCGCAATAACCCGCACCTTTTATACGCACTCAATCAACATAGCAGGTGATTGCTAGGAATACATATACTGTATACATCTCAAAATTATAAGTTCTGTCCCCAGAGTTATGTAACTCTAAATAGAACATGGGGGAGATAAGGGAAAAATAGCATGATGATCGTAAGTATAGTACAAGTATAAGTAACAATTGTAATAATCCATATATAAGATATAAAATAAAACATAAAATCATGGTCAGTAATATGAAAAAAATAAAAACCGGTAAAATCATAAAATATATCAATACATTATGCATACAAATAGCTTCCAAAATTTAAATGAGTAACAATTATGAGAAAATTGATCAAATACATGTATTGAACTAATGGAATTGCGATGACCAAAAAATATGCATGAGTCTATAAAAATATATATAAATAAGTATGTAAAAAAGCCCGATAACTAATAGTATACAGAAATTGTGTATATAGAATAGGATAGCTCTGAAAAAAAAAATATTACCATATTTTTCGCTCCATAAGACGCACTTATGGAGCGAAAGGGGGAAAATGTCAGTGCGTCTTATGGAGCGAATATGGAGCTGCCGGTGCGGTATTTCCACCGCTGCCGTGTCAGAATACCGGGCCGGCCACTCAGCTCTACAACTTACCTGTTCCTCGATCCAGCGCCGCGCTGTCTTCCCACGCTGGCTTCTTTAGTGTGGGCTCTCGGCTTGACAGCCGGGTGCTCAGTGCGCACGCGCGAGAAGCGGTGCGCTTTGTGAATGGTACGGCGGCATCTGGGACACATGACAGGTCCCAGAAGCCGCCGGACCAATCACAAAGCGCAGCGCTTCTCGCGCATGGAGCACTGGGCACCCGGCTGTCTGCCAGGTGCCCACACTAAAGGAAGAACAACTCCGTGGAAGTGGGAGTGGGTACCTGTCAAATTCAGGTACCCGCTCCCCCTCCCTCCCCAAAGGTCAGCAGTCATCTCCTGTACTGTCTGCAGTCTCTGGTCATCCCTGTACTGTCTGCAGTCTCTGGTCATCTCCTGTACTGTCTGCAGTCTCCGGTCATCCCTGTACTGTTAGCAGTCTCCGGTCATCTCCTGTACTGTGTCCGCAGTCTCCGGTCATCTCCTGTACTGTGTCCGCAGTCTCCGGTCATCTCCTGTACTATGTCCGCAGTCTCCGGTCATCTCCTGTACTATGTCCGCAGTCTCCGGTCATCTCCTGTACTATGTCCGCAGTCTCCGGTCATCTCCTGTACTATGTCCGCAGTCTCCGGTCATCTCCTGTACTATGTCCGCAGTCTCCGGTCATCTCCTGTACTATGTCCGCAGTCCCTGGTCATCTCCTGTACTATGTCTGCAGTCTCCGGTCATCTCCTGTACTGTCCGCAGTCTCCGGTCATCCCCTATACTGTCCGCAGTCTCTGGTCATCTCCTGTACTGTTTGAAGTCTCTGGTCATCTCCTGTACTGTTTGAAGTCTCTGGTCATCTCCTGTACTGTGTCTGTAGTCTCTGGTCATCTCCTGTACTGTGTCCGTAGTCTCTGATCATCTCCTCTACTATGTCTGCAGTCTCTGATCATCTCCTCTACTATGTCTGCAGTCTCTGGTCATCTCATGTACTGTCCGCAGTCTCTGGTCATCCCCTGTACTGTGTCCGCAGTCTCTGGTCATCTCCTGTACTGTGTCTGCAGTCTCTGGTCATCTCCTGTACTGTGTACTCCCCTGCCCTTAGCACAACTACCCAATCCCGCTGATGATGGGTCTTCCTGGAGGATTAGTTGGGTTTTTGTATATTTTTGGTAAAGCTGCTGTAAGATGGCAGCAATGCTTCACTTCTGGGTGTACCAAGATGGTGCTGCTGATTCTTCCGGTGTCAAGATGATGCACTTCTGGTCTATGGAGACACGCCATTTTTAAACATAGGAGGTGCTGTTACTACATTAGAAAGCTGATTCTGCTTTGGGAAAAACACTGGCACCAGGCAGTTCTTGGTAACAGCGCAGTGGCCAATGCTGTGGAGTCAAAAGCAGACACCCTTAAGGCTAAACCGGCTGACCAGCCAGGCACCTCCACTGAAGGGTCCAAGCTCCCGGTTACTGATGTAAGGGAGAGCTGGACCTCGGTTAGGAGGATTGTGAAGGGGGGGGTCACCGAGAGGTTCCAGTAAGCTATAGCTGTTTCTCTTTGATGAAGCTTGCAGATCCAGGAAGACGTGAGAATTGTGGCTCCAAGCTCTTGGATTCATACACAAGTTTTGCAAGAAGTGTATTTTATCTGTTGCCAGTTGTGATTCTGTCTCATTCATTAAGAACTTTATGTGATCTATGCAGAAAGAAATGGTTTCCACTGTGCACTCTGTAAGGTCTGTGATTTCTGAAGAACCTACAGTATGTCTCGGGCTGCTTCCCTTCCTAGTGAACGCACTCCTATTGTTTTCCCATCCTTAGATACACATGTTTCTCATGCAGTGTCCGATATAGAAAAAAGAGGATGTCTGTCCCCGGTCTTCTGGGGAAGTGAGTTCAGAGAAGGGGGACAGAAATCCACAAGAAGGTTACTCCAGTAGATTTTTTTCCGGTGGAAGAGACAGATCAGATTCTGAAGGCAATTTATACATCTGAGCAGATTTCAGAAGATTTGCCTCCTTAATTTGTTCAAAATGTAATGTATAGAGGTTTACGGGAGAGAGAGTAAAACATTGCATGTACACACGTTTCTTAGGGACATGATCCAGAAAGAAAGATGTTTCTCTCCAGGAGCCATAAACAAAGATTTCTATTTGGTCCAGAGGAGATATCCTTTGACTTGTCTTTTGAAGAAGCAGGGATTAATAAAGACCAGATGGATAGGAAGGCAGAGTCATTGCTAAGGAAAGCTTCAGCTTTTTCACTTGATCCAGCCCTGGCTTCTACATGTTTGGCCCGGAACTTTGATGTCTGGGTTGACAAGCTGGGTGAACTTCTTTTCTCAGATACCCCGATACCCCTATCGTTCAGGCCCTAAAGCCTTGCCACTCATTTCCAAATCAGTGGCCTTCTTTGCAGATTCTGCAGTGGGGAGTGTTAGGGCTACGGCCAGAACTTCGACACTTTTGAACTCTGCTCACAGAGCCATTTGTCTCAAAGCTTGGGAGGGAGATTTGTCTTGTAAAACTAAGCTTTGTGGTTTGCGTTTTGAAGGCAGTCTACTATTTGTCTTTGGTCTGCAGACTATTCTTTCTCATTCCTTGGAAAGGGTGGTAAATTTCCAGTAAAGAGGAAGAATTTTCAAGGTAAGAGGTCCTTTCGGAGCAAGCAGGAGAAGTCAAATTGACCCTAATAAACCTCAGCCTGGTAATAAGTGCTAGTCTTTTGATAAGACCAAAGGAAAAGGGTGAGCCTTGTTCACCTCTAGGGAACCCACGCCTAAAGCTGATGCCAGGCCCAGAGGTAGGGGGAAGGTCGTCCCACTTTCACAATATTTGGGAACAAAATGGAGTATCACTTTTCATTCTGCAGATTGTGAAAGAGGGGTGCAGACTAAATTTTTTTACAAAATTGTGTATGAACCACCTGTGCTACCCAGAACACGCTAATATCCTAAGATTGGGAAGCTGCTATCACCTGGCTATACATCTGGATAGAATGGTAAGGAAAGAGAAAAAAAATGGTGCTGTGCTCCCACACAATTACCTTTTTTTTTTTTTGTTATTAATCTTTTATTAAATTTTCTTTCAATGCATATTAAAACAATACATACAATATCAAACATAAACAACATTAACTGTCCTTTTCCTATACCCCCACCCCTTCTCAACCCCTCCCCCTAACCATCTATATTCTCCCTATCCCTTTTTAACCCTTTCTACTAAAAACCTATAGTCAGTCTACATGATTGCCACTCCACAGTTGTTCAGTTTAAATCTCTAAATCTACCTACTTAGTACCCATTATCCGGAGATATTTTTGTGATGATTTAAAAACATACCACCTATTCCATTCTTTTCTAAATTTTTCCGTTTTATCTTCCTCTATGTGGTATAACTCCTCCATCATTCATATATATTCAATCCTCCTCATCCAATCTCTCATTGTTGAGGGATCTGGAACCCGCCAAAATTTAGGGATTAATCCTTTTTCAGCGCTAATTAAATGGTATATTAAACTATTTTTATATTGTTTTATTGACAACTCGGTCCCATAGAATAAACAAACCTAAGGGTCCTTTTGGATAGTTATCCCCACAATCTCCTGTATATATCGTATTATCTCTTGCCAAAACCCCTGAATTTTTATACAATCCCACCAAATGTGAGTCATAGTCCCTCTTTCCCCACAACCCCTCCAACATAGTGGCAAAATTTCTTCTCTCTGTTTATGTGCAACACTCGGTGTACAATACCACCTAGAAAAACACTTATAATTCATTTCTGCTGTGTTTTATATGTATCACTTATACATTGCATCAACTTATACATTTTATTCTTTTGTTGCTCATTCATTTTTGTACCCAGCTCTTTTTCCCACCTTTCTAAGAATAACGGAGGATCTGGTCCCGCCCATTCAAAAAGAATCTTATATATTCTAGAAATTATATCTTTATAGGCGGAGCTGTAGCTCAACATTTTTTCAAATGGAAGCATATCCTCCAGCATCCTCAATGGTTGGGGAAGTGCTGAAACAAAATGACCCAGCTGATAATATCTAAATTCATCCAGTGTATAAAATAAACCTTTTTTACTCTTTAATTCCTGAAGTTCACATAACTTTCCCTTATCAACTATATCCCCTAATCGTGCAATTTTATTTCTAAAACATTTCCTTAAAATGTGATCATTTCCTGGTAGAAAAAGTTCCGTATCCACCAGGAGTATCAATAATGAGTTACATTCTCAACCCAAAGATTTGTGCACCCCATCCCACACTCTTAACATCTCCTGTGTCAGTGTACTGCTCTCTTCATCCAACACTCAATATTTTCGTGGAATCCAAATAATCCTCTCCAACTGTACATTACTTAGTGCATTTTCAATTTTAACCCAACTTTTCCCTTCCGAATTATAAATCCAATCCACCACCCTTGATAATAATACCGACATATAGTACTTCCTCATATTTGGCAAGTTCAGTCCCTCTTTCTCCTTGTTACATAGCATCTCACTTCGAATTCTAGGTTTCTTGTAAGCCCGTATGAACCTCACTATCATTTTTCTTATTTTCTTAAAAAGGATCCTGTTAAATATATGGGGAGCATCTGAAATTTATACAGGATGTGATGGTTTATGTAATAATTTATACTAACTAAACAGGGCAGTGTCAGCTCCCTTAAACAAAATATTGCAGTGCCTCCAGCCGCTAAAATAAAACACTTAATGATATTCCTTGAGTTCTTTTCACCAATATGATTTCGTTACCATATACACAAAATTTGCCTTTTTGATAAATTTATGTACAAATATTTATATATATATTAATACAAACGCAAAATACTGGTAATGAATATATTCGTACACACAAAGATACAGTACGCTAATCTCTATGGGATAATACAATATATGGTTATCAAATTACCTAAAACAAATTTTAGAGGGGTTAGTTGCAACCTACAGTGCTTCAGATATTATTTCCAATTTCCCGCGGTTGTAGGGAAATAAGAAAGTATCTCTGATAATTAGCACCACAAAAACACTACAAATCAGTTAGTATGTAGTATATGATCTCAGTACCAATACTCAAACAGTTACAGTTGCAAGAAAAAGTATGTGAACCCCTTGGGATTACGTGGAGTTTTGCATGAATTGGGCATAAAATGTGCTCTGAACGTCATCTAAGTCACAACAATAGAAGAGCACAGTCTGCTGAACATAATACTACACAAACATTAGATGTTGCCATGGTTTAATTGCACATAACATGTAAACATTCACAGTGCAGGGAGGCAAAAGTATGTGAGGCCCTAGCTTAATGACTTCTCCCAGAGTGAATTGGAGCCAGGAGTGAGCCAACCTTGACTCCAATCAGTGTGATGATATTGGATGTGTTGCTGACAGTTGTCCTGCCCTTAAAAACACACACCTGTTTTGGGTTTACTGGTTTCAAGAAGCACTGTCTGATGTGAACCATGCCTCACAGAAAAGAGCTCTCAGAAGACCTACGATCAAGAATTGTTGACTTGCATGAAGCTGGAAAGGGTTACAAAAGTATCTCCAAAAGCCTTGATGTTCATGTGTCCACGGTAAGACAGACTGTCTACAAATGGAGAAAGTTTAGCACTGTTGCTACTCTCCCTAGGCGTGGTGGTCCTGTAAAAATGACTGCAAGAGCACAGCGCAGAATGCTGCATGAGGTAAAGAAGAATCCCAGAGTGTCAGCTAAAGACCTACAGAAATCTCTGGCACATGCTAACATTTTTGTTGACACATCTACAATAAGGAACACATTAAACAAGAATGGAGTACATGGGAGGACACCACGGAGGAAGCCATTGCTGTCCAAAAACAATATTGCAGAACGTTTGAAGTTTGCAAAAGAGCACCTGGATGTTCCACAGCACTACTGGCAAAATATACTGTGGGCAGATGAAACCAAGATTAAGTTGTTTGGGAAGAACACACAACACTATGTGTGGAGAAAAAAAGGCACAGCACACCAACATCAAAACCTCATCCCCACTGTAAAACATGGCAGAGGGAGCATCATGGTTTGGGACTGCTTTGTTGCCTCAGGGCCTGGACGGATTGTTGTCATTGATGGGAAAATGAATTCCAGAGTTTATCAAGACATTTTGCAGGAAAACGTACGACCATCTGTCCGCCAACTGAAGCTCCGCAGAGGATGGGTGATGCAACAGGACAATGACCCAAAGCATACAAGTAATTCAACAAAACAATGGCTGCAACAGCACAGAATACGCTTTCTGGAGTGGCCCAGTCCTGACCTCAACCCGATTGAAATGCTGTGGCATGACCTTAAGAGAGTGATTCATACCAGACATCCCAAGAATATTGCTACACTGAAACAGTTTTGTGAAGAGGAGTGGTCCAAAATTACTCCAGATCGTTGTGCAGGTCTGATCTGCAACTAAAGGAAACGTTTGGTTGAGGTTATTGCTGCCAAAGGAGGGTCAACCAGTTAAGTCCAAAGGTTCACATACTTTTTCCTCCCTGCACTGTGAATGTTTACATGTTATGTGCAATTAAACCATGGCAACATCTAATGTTTGTGTAGTATTATGTTCAGCAGACTGTGTTCTTCTATTGTTGTGACTTAGATGACGTTCAGAGCACATTTTATGCCCAATTCATGCAAAACTCCACGTAATCCCAAGGGGTTTACATACTTTTTCTTGCAACTGTACATTAATAATTATTCAGATAACCTTAATACATTACTAACAACACAATAAAATGTTATAAATCTTAATAAATTTTAAATATAAAAGAAAATTGCAGTATTTTTGCACAGTCTCACCACTCCCAGAATCTTGATTTTTGAGGCCTCCCAGTGGGATGCAGTTGGAAAAAGAAAATGTTTCTGGTCAGTCAGGTACCAGAATTTAAATCAGCAGCAGCATCTCTGGCAAAAATCTTTTCCTTCAAAATGGCCTTCAAAAACAAAATGGCAGCTGGAAGTTCTCAGCAAGATGGCCACAGGTAGCAGGAAGCAAGTGAGTATAGTGAAGTATATAATAGTAGTAGAGTAGTTAAGAAGTTGTTTCAGAAGTAGTCAAGAAGTGAAGTGATTTTAGAAGTGATTTAAGAAGAAGTAGCTTTTTGAAGTCCAGAAGTGATTTAAGAAGTCTAGTCCTTTTCAATTTGAGGTGTGTGGCATTTTTATACCATACAAGTCCTTTTGTTCCGAAGGACCTCCCAACGGGCCTGTTGATTGGACGGTTAAGAAGTTTGTGTACCTTTTAGAAGTTTCTTACCTGTCCACCAGGGACAGTCAGGTATCACAAATTAACTGGTGATCTTAATGATGACTCACCCTTTGATATAAACAGTGTGTCTTTATGGATAAAATATATGGGTCCTATTCAGGTATAAATGACTTCCCCACTAACTCTGGAATAAGGACCATAGAAATATGTGAATATATTTTGGTGTCTCATCTTCCTGATATGAGCTGTATTGGGATTGCTGATTTTCTTTGGAGATATGTACTTTACCCAACTCACAAACCATCTCATATTTTATAACTTCATGATCTTTAGTTGAGTGGTATGCAGTACCCAACTTTGTTAAATAGATCTTGGTGTGTAGGTATATACCTTTGATAATATTTCAGTTGATATATGCCACACTTTTCTTTGTATCTTAAATGAACCAAGTTTTTCCTTATGAGCTGAGGGCAAAGTTCAAGGAAACATGACATAGGAAGCATCTAGTTACTAGCAGGATTGTGTGATAATTAGAGTACACATCCAGTTGGAGTTTAGTGAGATGTTTGACTCACTATAATTGAATTTCCCTGGGACCTGCAAATGAGATATCGCTTGGCTTTCCATAGACAATGGTACTTGTTTAGATAACACACATCTGCAAGGTCTTGGGAGAACCAGAATCAATAAGATTTTAGTCACACCATTGTCAAATTACGGTACTTTGTTTGAGCATCTGCAAAAACTCAAATAGTGGCGTTTAATCTTATTGTATTTTAGACAGGTCTCTTCCACTCATGGTTTATGGTAGCTTCCTGGAAGGTCATCTGAAATCAACCAACTATGTTAACCCATGACAGTCAGCTTAGAATTTCCTTTTTGGGATAATATAATTTTCCTTAATAAATAGTCCAAAAGTAATCACAAGGATTTTTGGCACTATCACGGCCTTAACCAGGTTAATACGACCTATCCACGAGACCCCTCCTATTGAGAGTCTTTTCAACTCATCCTTGACTTTGTTTATTAATAGGATATAATTAGCTTGATATAAATTTTTTATTGAAGGAGTTAGTTTTATTCCTAAATAACTTAATTCTCTCTCTCCATATAAAGGGGAAGTCTTTTTGTAGGTACCGTGCGCCTACTTTTGATATATTGATGTTCAAAATCTCAGATTTTACTAGATTTATTTTCAAATTAGACAGCTCCCCATATCTCCTTAATAATCCCATTAGATTTGACAGTGTCATTCTAGGATTCACAATGAAAAACATGTCATCTGCATACGCTGCTACCTTATGTTCTACTTCTCCCACCTTAATTCCCCTAAAGGAATATATATATATATACTGTTTCTTACCATAGCCAACAATGGTTCCAGGGATATAACAAACAACAATGGCGACAATGGGCATCCTTGTCATTATGCATTTCAAAGGATCTCGGCAAGGACCCATTCACTTTAATAGATGCAGTAGGTTTATTTATTAAGTCCCTTTATCCATCTTACCATTTTACTCGCTATTCCCAACGCTTCCAGCGTATTAATCATAAATCCCCAGTCTACTCTGTCAAAAGCTTTTTCTGTGTCTATTGACAATATAATCGCCGACTGTTTTCCTTTCTTTACTTTCTGTAAGAGTAGCAGTGTTCTCAAACCATTATCTCTTCTTTCTCCTCCTGGAACAAATCCCACCTGATCTAGATGTATCCACTCTGGCATCAGTTCTTTAAACCTAGTGGCAAGTACTTTCGCAAATAGCTTTGTATTAATATTTAACAATGATATTGGTCTATAACGAGCGCATTGTGCACTGTCCTTCCCTTCTTTAAGGACAACTGTTATATGTGCATGAAGTGATTCCTTCCTCATTTCTGTCCCCTCTCCTAATGCATATGAATATATATATATATATATATATATATATATATATATATATATATATATACAGTCATGGCCGAAATTGTTGGCACCCTTGATATTTCTCCAGGAAATCATGTATTTCTCACGAAACGTATTGCATTAACACATGTTTTGCTATACACATGTTTATTCCCTTTGTGTGTATTGGGACAAAACAAAAAAAGGGAGGAAAGAAAGCAAATTCGACATAATGTCACACAAACCTCCAAAAATGGGCTGGACAAAAGTATTGGCACCCTTTCACAACTGCGGATAAATAAGAATGTTACAAGCATGTGATGCTCCTGTAAACTCACCTGGGGCAAGTAACAGGTGTGGGCAATATAGAAATCACACCTGAAAGCAGATAAAAAGGAGAGACGTTCACTTAACCTTTGCATTGTGTGTCTGTCTGTGCCACACTAAGCATGGACAACAGAAAGAGGAGACGAGAACTGTCTGAGGACCTGAGAACCAAAATTGTGGCAAAATATCAACAATCTCAAGGTTACAAGTCCATCTCCAGAGAACTAGATTTGCCTTTGTCCACAGTGCGCAACATTATCAAGAAGTTTGCAACCCATGGCACTGTAGCTAATCTCCCTGGTCGTGGACGGATGAGGAAAATTGATGAAAGATTGCAACGCAGAATAGTCCGGATGGTGGATAAGCAGCCCCAAACATGTTCCAAAGACATTCAAGCTGTCCTGCAGGCTCAGGGAGCATCAGTGTCAGCGCGAACTATCCGTCGACATTTAAATGAAATGAAACGCTATGGCAGGAGACCCAGGAGGACCCCACTGCTGACACAGAGACATAAAAAAGCAAGACTACAGTTTGCCAAAATGTACTTGAGTAAGCCAAAAGCCTTCTGGGAAAACGTCTTGTGGACAGATGAGACCAAGATAGAGCTTTTCGGTAAAGCACATCATTCTACTGTTTACCGAAAACGGAATGAGGCCTACAAAGAACAAAACACAGTACCTACGGTAAAATATGGTGGAGGTTCAATGATGTTTTGGGGTTGTTTTGCTGCCTCTGGCACTGGGTGCCTTGACTGTGTGCAAGGCATCATGAAATCTGAGGATTACCAAAGGATTTTGGGTCGCACTGTAGGGCCCAGTGTCAGAAAGCTGGGTTTGCGTCCAAGATCCTGGGTCTTCCAGCAGGACAATGACCCCAAACATACGTCAAAAAGCACTCAGAAATGGATGGCAAAGAAGCGCTGGAGAGTTCTGAAGTGGCCAGCAATGAGCCCAGATCTAAATCCCATTGAACACCTGTGGAGAGATCTTAAAATTGCTGTTGGGAAAAGGTGTCCTTCCAATAAGAGAGACCTGGAGCTGTTTGCAAAGGAAGAGTGGTCCAAAATTCCGGGTGAGAGGTGTCAGAAGCTTATTGATGGTTATAGGAAGCGACTGATTTCAGTTATGTTTTCCAAAGGGTGTGCAACCAAATATTAAGTTAAGGGTGCCAATACTTTTGTCCAGCCCATTTTTGGGGTTTTGTGTGACATTATGTCATATTTGCTTTTCTGCCTCTGTTTTATATTTGTTCCAATACATACAAAGGGAATAAACATGTGTATAGCAAAACATGTGTTAATGCAATACCTTTTTTGTGTGAAATACTTGATTTTCAGGAAAAATATCAAGGGTGCCAACAATTTCGGCCATGACTGTATATATATTTTTTTTTTTTTTTTTTTTTACAAAGTTTTGGTACCAGTATTTCCTTAAATTTTTTATAATATCCTACTGTATAGCCATCGGGTCCTGGACTCTTTCCTCCCACCATACTCTTCAGGGCCTCTCTAATTTCCTCTTGTGATATGATACTTTCCAGGGTTAACAATTTATCGTCTGCTAATCTTAGTAGTTGTGCTTCTTTAAGGAATGCTAACTTTCCTATTCTTCTCTTCCTCCTTTCTGATCCTTAGGGTTCACCTCATAAAGCTTACTATAGAACATATTTGCTATATCTGTGGTGGAATATACCAGTTCCCCATTCTCGTTCTTAATTTTTTTCTATATAATTTTTAGATTTTTTCTCCTTCAACTTTTTCATCAGGTATTTCCCTGGCCTATTCCCCCATCTATATCTATCTTTTTAGATGCTGTTGAAGATTCTTCTAGTCTCCTGTTCCATTAAATCTTTTAATTCTTCTCTTTTAAGGGTGATCCTCTGATATACATCTTCTTCCTGTTTCCTTTGTTCTAATGTATATAAACCTTCTGTTACCTTCTTTATTTTTCTCTCTCGTTCTTTCTTTTTTTTTTATACCCAAAGCTATCAGAATTTCCCTCATATAGGCTTTGTGTCTCCCAGATAGTGGCCACCAATATTTCTTTTGTTTCATTCAGGGCAAAAAATTCCTCCATTTCTTCTTTTAACCACTTGCCGTCCACCTACTGTTTTTAAACGGCAGGACGGTGTCACTCTAGGGGCGGGTTGCCTTTCATAAACGGCACCCGCATTTTCTAGTTGTGCGCGCTCCCTCGGAGCGCGCAGCACCGCGATCCAGTGCCCGCTGTGTCCTCCGGACACAGTGGAACACCGATCGTCGGACGGGACCTCTGTGTGAGGTCCCGATCATGTGATCACTGATTGGCAAATCAGTGATCATATGCAGAGTAGTAAGCAAGATGTCACTTTTGATATCATTGCTTACTACGTGTGAAATCTGTGAATGATCACAGAGGTCACATGGTACAAGGCATGCCTTGTAACATGTGACAAGCTGTGACCAATCACAGCTCACTCAGTAGTTCTCAATGGCTGTAAGAATGCAGCCAGAGAGAAGGAGAAATTATTGCTATTATTACTATTATTATACAGTATTTATAAAGCGCTAATAGTTCGCTCAGCGCTGTACATTACAAAGGGGGACAGAACATGTGACAGAACAACAACAATACAATGCAAAACATGAGGGGATCGAGGGCCCAGGTCTTTTGAGCTTACAATCTAGGAGGGAGGAGATGGTGGCACAGGAGGAGATAGCTGTGGGGGATAGAGTGGTAGGAAGAGTGCAGGAGGTTGGCAAGTTAGCAGGGGGTGGGGTAGGCTTCCCTGAAGAGGTGGGTTTTCAGGGTGCACCTAAAGGAGAGGAGAGTAGGTGATAATCTGATGGGTTGGGGCAGGGAGTTCCAGAGGATGGGTTACACCCTGGAGAAGTCCTGGAGGCGGGCATGGGAGGAGGAGACCAGGGAACTAGAGAGAAGGAGGTCTTGTGAGGAGCGGAGTGTGCGTGCTGGGTGGTACTTGGTTATTAGGTCAGTGATGTAGTTCGGGGCAGTATGGTGGACGGCTTTGTATGTCAGTGTTAGGATTTTGAATTTGATCCATTGCGCAATCGGAAGCCAGTGGAGAGATTGGCAGAGGGGGGTGGCGGAAATGGAGCTGTTGGAAAGGTGAATGAGTCTGGCAGCCGTAATCAGGATCGACTGAAGCCGGGATAGCCAGCGGCGAGGCAGGCCAGTAAGGAGGGAGTTGCAGTAATCGAGTCGTGATATGATGAGGGAGTGGATGAGCTGTTTAGTGGTTTCTGGGGTTAGGAACGTGCGTATTTTGGAGATGTTGCGGAGGTGGAGTCTGCACGAGCTTATTAAAGATTGGACTGGGGGCAGGAAGGATAGTTTGGAGTCCAGAATGACACCAAGTACTCTGTTGTGGTGGTTTATGTAAGGATATATATTATTTATAAAGGGCGTGTCCCTTTCCCTTAGATGAAATATTACAGTGCCTCCAGCCGTTAAAATACGGCAAATATTTAGTAAACCAATAATTTGGACACCTTGATAATTTGATCACCACTTATTATTATACCTTGAATTCTTTTAGCCAATATGATTTCGTACCATACACACAAAATTTGCCTTATAATAGATAAATATAAAAATTTATTTATGTACAAAAATTATATATATATTAACACAAAACGTAAAAGACTGGTGATAAATGAACATTGGTACACACAATCAAAAATATATCCTACCAATGTAAGACACAATAATAAGGTCTCTAACTAATTACATCAATCACAAATTTTAAATGATATGATTTTTATTAAATTTATTAATAATTAATAATTTCGAATATCTCAAAGGTTATATTCTTACAAGCCGTGGCCATAGGATTGCAAGAAGCAAACCCTTGATATATGATACTCTGGTTATTAATATTCAATAAATTATGAAATATGAAAAAATTTATAATATGGCAATAAACAATTTTTAACAGTAAAATAGGATTTCTCTACATATATCTAACTACCCAATATTGTTGTGATACACTAAGGTAATTTTATGATTCCACACAACAGAGAAAATAATTAATACAAAAATCAAATAAATATCTCACCACACCCGGAATTCAGACTAGGCAACTCTCCCGTGGATTTAGCTGGCAGTGGAACGCCTTTAGACTGATATATATGGCAAGTGATAGATTCAGTAGGGGAGAATGTAGGAAGTTATAAGATTAGAGGTTTAAAGTTTTAGGAAGTTTGAAAAGATGGAAGAGTAGTTATTCAGCAGAGATCTTCTTCAGATGTCAGGTCTTTCCATGAGGTTTTTATGAGGGATCTCTTTTTCTTAAAGCACATGGGCTTTTATATCCACTAGTCCATTGTTCTAAGATACCTTCCCACCAGGCTTCCTGATTGGCTAGTTGAGAAATGTGTGTACATAAGCTATTTCTCACCTGCCCGCCAGGTGGCGGTCATGTATCACAGAACAATGTGAGTATTCGAGATGACTCATACCTTGGGTGGAATCTTCAGGTAATTTCAGGAATAAAATATACGGCTCTATCCAGATATAGCAGTGATACCTATATTATTCTAAATAGGGACCATGGAATATAGGTGTATATTCAGTTATTCCTCCTTGAAGTACCATCCTGTTTGTTTCCTGATAAGACATGTAACTAATGCTAGTCTATAATACATCTTACTTCCCATCATCTCAATACTCAAATTAGTGATATATAGTTCCCATTGCTGAGTATTTAGTGGTGTTTAAAATCTATAACATCTTATTTATGATATGTTTTTGTAGTATATTTTTGTCATGATATACAGTGAACTTTTAAACTTAAATGTCCTGAATTTCACCCCTTTGTTTCAGAATCAACATTTTCTCTGTGTAGAAAAAAAACTCTCTGTTTGCATGGCCCTTGTATTGGACTCATGGTAAACAATTGTTAATGCTTTCACCCTTGGTGAACAATAGTATATGGTAATAGTTTCAGAGGTCTGTTAGTTCATCACACTCTACAGGTTTTGGTTAAGCTTTCAACCAGTTGAGTTCCCGTCTCATTATTGTTGAAATGTTTAAAAGTCAAAGTCCTATCTGGCTATGTGTTTGACTTTTCTGTATGTGCATTCTTCTCAACCTCCATATACAAATAATCCTTGTTGACAGTTCAAACAGGCTTATTGTCTTGGAAAAGACTCACTTCCCCCATTCTCCATTTCTTAACTAGAATCCTTGATGGTTCAACCAAGACAAAATTAACTCTTAGCATCCGGCTATACTGAGCTGTTTGCCACATAATATTATGTCTTGATAAAAGTCATATTTTTGAGACGTGATTCAAAAGTCCACAACAAATCCCCCTTTGTTTTTGGGGTATAGGCACGCGTAGAGGGGTGTCTGTATCGAAAAACATGAGTGGGACTTTTGGTTGGAGTGATCGTTCGTCTTCTCCGGTGAAGGGAATGAAATAATAAAAAAAATTTTTTTTTTTTTTTTTTTTTTATAATAAAATGGCAGCGGTGATGCTGGTTGGTCCTTAACTTGACTCTGCGTCTTTAGATGGACACTTCCGATGACGATCCTGGTCTTGTGATGAGGCCGGCCTGGCCTGGCACATCCACCTTGGGGTCCATGGGTCCTCCGCACGACGGGTCTCTTAGACGGTCTCCTAGGCGGGTCTTTTCCTCTGGACTGGCCCTTGGTGGCCTGGGACATCAGGTTATCGTCTCCGGATCGATCTCTGGCATCTGGTCTTTCCCACAGGACATTATAGCTTCCTTCTAGGGTCTGGTCATTGACACCTCCGATCGCCGGTCTAATCATAGTCTGGGCCTTCCTTTCTAAATTATTAAAATGAACAGTTTAAGTATTGGATATACATAAAATTATATTACTGGATCCTGTAAGGCAAAAGATGAATTATATGTTTAAAGGAAATTTACTAATGATCTCAATATCTCCAGATAGGAACTGGTGGGTTAGTCTTCCAACAACTGCAATTGAGACTTCGGATGGCAAGCACGTAATTGGTTGATGTGCACCCATCTATCACTGATTTCACCATACCGGGTAACCTGCAATTTATATGCGACCGGAGAGATTTTATCAATGATAGAGAACGGACCTTTCCAAGATGGAAGGAATTTCCGTTCCTTGATCTGGTCTCTTGCAAAGTTGTATAGATAGACCTTGTCACCAATCTCATATTCCTTCTTGGAGGTTTTGAGATCATAGTATGTCTTAGCACTAGTTGCAGCTCTTTCCAAATTTCGCTGGGCAAAGGCAAAAGCATATTGCAGATGTTTACGTAAATCCTCTATGTACTGGTGTGTGGTGGTAGCATTGATCAAATTTTGATCTGTAGTGCGATACAATAAGTGCTGGGGCAGTACCATCCGTCTACCTGTCATCAGTTCAAAAGATGACATTTTTGTAACTGTATTCGGAGTAGCCCTCAACGCCATCAGGACCAGTGGCAGTTTGACATCCCAATCTTTGCCTGTTTCCTTAACAAATTTCTTAAGGACATTAACGATGGTCTGATTGTATCGTTCTACACCACCACTAGAGGCTGGCCGATAGGCGATATGCAATTTCCTTTTAACCCCCAAAATTTTCCACAATTTGGCCATCACTTCGCTAGTGAAGTGCGATCCTCTATCAGACTCTATCCTCTGAGGTAAACCAAAACGTGAAAATACATGATTTATTAGCAATGCAGCACATGTCTCGGAGCTATTATTTGGTGCTGGTATACATTCGACATACTTGGTGAATAAACATGTAACTGTTAACATATACCGATTTCCTCGTGAAGATTTTGTTACGGGCCCAATAAAATCCATTTGAAGGTCTGACCAAGGCATACATATCCCCCTCTTCTGGAGAGGTGCTCTGTGAGTTGGCTTGGTAGGTTGAAATTGGGGACATATTAGGCAACCTTGGCAGTACTCCTTCACATCACGTAACATATGAGGCCAGTAGGCATAATCCCGCAGGATCTCATACGTGATCTTTTCTCCACGATGACCGGAAGTGGGAGCATCATGGGCATGCTGTAGCATCAGACCTCTAAATTTAAGTGGGACGACCCATTGTTGTACGCCACCCTTTGAGGTTCGTATCAACAATCCCTGGTATAAAGAGAATTGGGATTTGGATTTCATTAAGATACGTAAATCCTCCTTCCCACTACATACTTCCTTATTTATGGGATTTTGGTTGGGATCTTCTATATGACTATAAAACAAGCCAATTATTGGGTCTTCTTTTTGGGCAGTAATTAAATCCTCACTAGGAGAATCGTGACTCCACTGTAATGCATTCGGATCACCAGCTGTTCTGGCCTGTTGCCTGGTGACAGCTTCAACCTGTACGGTACCTAAAAATTGATCAATGTCTAACAGTTCACCGGTGATTGCCCCTTCCTTGGCTAGAGAATCGGCCAGATCGTTCCCTTCTTTCTCGGCACCTAGAACCTTGGAGTGGCCTTTGGTCTTCTTGAAGTGCAGGGTGAGATCATTGGACCTTACCAGTTCATCGATGTGACAAAAGAGCTTACCATGTTTCACGGGTTTGTGATTACTCTTGTTCATGTTGTTTCGCTTCCACCTAGGGAAATACTCCACAAAACTATTCCTGACATAATTGGAATCGGTTATGATGGCACACTCTCTGATGTTGAACTCTATAGCCATCTCAACTGCTCTAAGAATTGCAGTAAGTTCAGCAACCTGACTGCTTTTTGGTCCAAGTTTGTATCCCACAGAAATTGGGGTGACACCTTGGGTCCAAACGATTCCAATCCCTGCCACTAGTTGGAGCTGTTCCCCATCCTTGTGATGAAAAGCACAACCATCCACATATACACACGGCAGCTGTTTACAGTATTCTTCATCGTAAACCTTGTAGGGAGAGAACAGTTGTTCTTCCAGAAAGTCAGTGTCCGGGGCCTCCATAACAGGCGTAGTTGCGGAACAATCATGGAGCTCGGCTAGGCCCTGGGCTACTGGACTTTCCTTGTTCTGTTTGTACCGAATTTCAAGCGGCCACCCTTGCAAAGACAAAGTCCAAGCAGTGATGCGGCTATTAGACACATTTCCTCCCTTGATACGTTCACTCTTTAAATACTGTAAAGGCTGGTGTGCCGTTTCAACAATGATTCTCTCTCCCTGAATGTAACTGCGGAAATTCTGTAATGCCCACACGGTGGACAATAGAGCTTTTTCACAGTCACTGAACTTTACTTCAACCGGGGACAAAGTTTTACTGGCATAGGCAATCACCTTACTGACATCATCACGTTTCTGGTAAAGAACAGAACTCATACTTACCTGCGTAAACCCTGTCTCTAGATAGAAATTTTTACCCCCTTCGGGATATCCGAGACACGGGGCTTGTGTGAGACGTTCCTTTAATTCCTTCATGGCGTCCTCCTGTTTCTTACCCCACGACCATTCGACATCCTTCTTCAGTAGGTGAAGCAGTGGCTTGCTTATCTCGGCGTAATTATCAATAAACTTACGCGAGTAGTTTACCATACCTAGGAATGATCTCAATTCTTTAAGGTTAGTAGGGACTTTACAGTTCAGAACCGCCTCAACCTTCTTCTTTTGTGGGTTCAAACCTTCAGCAGTAACTTCATGGCCTAGGAAGTTTACCTTCGTGCGACACCACTGGGCTTTCTGTAAGGACAGTTTAACTCCTGCTGCTTTTAATTGGCCCAGTACATGCCGAAGTTCTGTAATGTGTTTGGCCATATCTGTACTTTTGATCAGGATGTCGTCCACATATGCCAACGTCCCCCTTTCGAAGGCGTCTGGCATGGCCTTGTGCATGAACACAGCAAATTCATGTCCGGAATTTATGAATCCGAAAGGCATTCGTACCCAACAATACTGTCGATTCCCAAAACTGAAGGCCAGTTTGTATTGGTCTTCCTCACTCACCTTTATGGTCCAATACCCCTGTGCACAATCCAAGGCTGTGAAAACTTGGGATCCTTGGAGCTGGGCTAGACACTGGTCTATGTATGGGACAGGCCATCCTGACATGTACACACGTTTGTTCAGCTGACGGAGGTCAGCGCACAAACGCCATTGTCCATTGGGTTTTAAAATACCCAGGATTGGGTGGTTGTAGGAGCTGTGGATGGGCCTAATTATACCCCTTTCATGTAACTTCCTGATAATCTCAGCTAGAGATTCATAGGAAGCTAATGGTAACCTATACTGTCTTACAAATACTGGTGGGGCATCTGGATCTGTTTGGATCCTAGCGATGTGTAGGTCAGTAGTCCCACAATCGTAAGAATCCTTGGCAAAGATTTCTTGGAATTCAAGGAGAAGCTCTCGGAGCAATTGTCGTTCGAGATCATTGGAACACGCATCGGCGAGGGCCACCATCTCTTCCACTAACTCCTTGAATCCAGGAAAGCTTTCCGGCTGACCTATCTCATATGCCTCTTCAAGTTTTGTGGTGAGGTCATTGGGTATGTGATGTGTGTGTGTGTTCTCCTGCCATCCAGGTTCTTTGGGGTACTCTTGTTCTTTGATTGGGTGATCAAAGACAATTGATGTCTCTTCGATTCGACAGGTGCCATCTTTAGAATCGAATGGATAAATGGACTCTATGGTGAAAATACCCTCTGGTAATGAATGGAATGTTTGTTCAATTAATTGTTCCTCCGACAAATATTCATCGGGGATGAGTCCAATCACCTGGTTAGTGACCCCAAAGGTGTAATATTCAGTCTCTACCGCTAGACCAATAAGGGTCTCTTTGGGTAAGACGATGTCCTGATTGGACAGATTATGTACGTAAATGTACATCGGGGATTGATGTGTGTTGACTAGGGGCGTGTGTGTAATGTTCAGTCCCTCCCCCTGCATTTTATGGGAGAGGCATACTAACGCATCTGACCCCTTCAGTCTATGTCCCTTTTTAACTTGGATGGGGAGTATGAAATTATTTATGCCCTTAGGAATTGTAATCTTTTGGGCTACCTGGACTTCAACAGCATAAGGCATCTGTTGCTGGGATTTTAAAGCTAAGTCCAGATTTTGGTATTTTTCGGGGTCCCCCTTTAGTCGACTCCATAAACAGTCATTAATTAGGTCGACTTGCATTGCAAAGCGATGTAATATATCGTTGCCAAAATAAATTTTAGTTTGGGGATTATCCAAGACTAGGAACACATGGGTGGCTGTTTTGTTTAAGAGACACCTAGCCATTGAATTGTGATCATCAGAGTCATCAAGGGAGTCTGAAATCCAATGACGCTGAGGTGTGGAGAAACGGATCATTTCCATTTCGGTCAGGTGTTTTATCAGCCCATGGCTTACAAAGCTGTGTTCCTGTCTCAAATCTAGTTCGGCATATTTTGACCTATTAAGACCATTTATCCGGATGGGGATAAACAAGTCGCTGTTAACCCTTTCAATACCTGTCAAGAATTGGGTATGATCTCCCCCTTTTCTTGGTTTATCCTCCTGATGAAAAGATATCGTAAGGATGTCATCTTGGAGGGAGATATCTTTTATTTTATCTTGGGGAATTCTAAAAATGTGTTCCTCATCTCTTCTGATAGGGTTATGGTCATCAGGTTTGATAACCGTTATATCAGGAAGTTGGCTGTTCCTGAAATGGATTTCTAATGATCCAGGCCTTTCTTCCACCAGGTGGCAGTGTTGTCGGGAATGGGGAGTTTTAAGTTTCCCATATTTAATTGGGGTATTTACCTGTGACCACAGTACTTGGTTCACACAATCAACTATCGTGTTCAGCCTTTTTAGGAAGTCCATTCCAATTATCATGTGGTGCTGGGATATGCTAGCAATGATGATGGGGTGTCTCAGTTCCTTATTACCCAGTTTCAATTTAAGCCAGGCGGTACCCATGACTTGTAACGGGTCTCCACCTACACCAATCAATGAGCTGTCAAAGCTTTTAAGTCTCGGCTTGGTGGGCATGACATTCGCCACTTTATCAAAATGTTCCTGTGACATGATGGTTGCTTGGGATCCAGTGTCTATTAAGCCGACAATCGAGAGATCACTGGCATCCTGCACCTGCACCGTGGCATAATATCTCCCATCAGATTCAGTCAGCTCACACATGAAATTAGTGTGGTTGAAGATCTGTGGGCCCTTCAATAACCTATGACTAGCTCTTATCTCACCGCATGTGGTGGAAACATCACCCTTATCCTCCCTGGTGGGATTCTTGGACTGTCTCAAGACAGAAGCACAACTAGAAGTTGGTGCTCCGTCTGGCTTGTCAATCCTGATGACTTCCGATGCCGCGACTATATTAGGGGCAATAGATGGACACTGAAAAGCAGGAGAATCATTAATAACCAACAAATGGTCCCCCTTTGCCTCAGAACTAACTTCTCCATTAGTAGGCGTGTCAGGGACGGGGCACACATCTCCTGTCATTTGACTCAGTGTCCTCCCCTGTTGGTTTAAGGCTTGGTTGCCTGTTAATTCTGTGACCCTTGGTTGGTCACAGGAGCTGCTCCTAAAAAAGGATTGGATGGAAATTGAGTGACAAGCCTGTCCATTTGTTCAGCCATTTTGCTGACCTGTGCCTCTATTTGTCCAATACGCTCAGAGGAGTCATTCTGTTGATTCTCCCTTTTCCTATACTTGCGCTTGTATTTTGGACGAGACTGGTAATGAGACTCAGAGTCAGAACTACTGCTCTGATCCCGACGCCATTGTTCTCTCTGAGGTTTTGGGGTCTCCCTGTTATTAAAGGGAGCCTGGGGTACTGTATCCCCCCTTTGAGCCTGAGGGTGTTCTTGGCGTGGAGGAAATCTTTGGAAGTCGGAGTTTTTATTAAAATTGGGATTCTTATTGTAATTATGGTTCCTGTTGAAATTGGGGTTCCCATAAAAATTCCCATGTTGGTTTTGGCGAGGATAATAGAACCTCTGAGGATACCATTGCCTCCTTTGATTCTCATCACTATACTGGCCCTTACCATACTTTTTATTCTTCTCACTTCCACTACCGTAGTTCCCTGGCTTTTGTCTATCCTTTCTCACCCACTGGTTTTGGGGTGCAAAGTTATGGACCTCCTTCACTTGCTGGGTTTGAGGTACAAATCTAGGGGAACCATTGGTTTTACCCCCACGGACTACTTCCGCATATGATTTCTTCTCTGCCTGCAAATTTGGATTTGGAGGGGAAACGGTAGTGGCTGCTACTATCTTGGGGCTATTTTTGGGTTCTCTTTTTATCCCGCCCTCACTGGACTGTTGGATCGAGAATAAATAGTCACTCTCTCTCACCAACCAATCAAGAGAGCATCCCTTTCTGTAATCCTTTGCAAGTCCCAATTTTATGTAAGCAGGTAATGCTTCATAGAATAGTGTC
Source organism: Staurois parvus (assembly GCF_062004578.1). Classification (NCBI taxonomy): domain Eukaryota; kingdom Metazoa; phylum Chordata; class Amphibia; order Anura; family Ranidae; genus Staurois; species Staurois parvus. The sequence goes on along the minus strand of NW_028318556.1, from coordinate 218,377 downwards.
TTGAATTCTGGCTGGTTAGGATTGGGATCCTTTTCAGCCAGGAAATAGGCATTTCTGAGGACAGCCAGAAATTCTGCAGGGCTTTGGTGAGGACCACACTTTAAATTGTAGGCCGCAGCCTTGGCAGAGGTTACAGTTTTATAAGGCCCAAATTCCATGTGGCACTTATGTTTAACCTCTCTCCAGGACTGATTGGAATAGGCCCTCAAGGTCTCAAAGAATTGCCGGTATTTCTCTTCAAACACCCATGGCAGCAATTCTATTTTGGTGTGGTCATCTCTAATGCCCAGAATCTCTAACGTCTGTTCATATGTTCTCATGTGTTCGGTGATCTCAAGGGACCCTTTCTTAGAAAACATAGGAACAGTGTCCTTCAGGAACTTAATGACCTTTGGGGTGTCATATCTCCTGAATGACCCCTGGGATTTCCCTTCCTGCCTATATGAAACCTCATATTTTTCTTTAGAGCGCTCTGGAGTGTATCTTGAAAGCCTAGGAGGTGACCTATATTCTGACCCTGACTCACTATCAGATACTTCGCTGTGATGCGGGTATCTCCGCTCATCAGCCTCTGGCTTGACTGGGTTGGTCCGTCTTTGGACCCCAGAATTTATTTGGGCCGTCAACCTTATAATCTGCTCCTCCAGAGTTTTCTGCTCAGATTTTATCAAGGTAAGTTCTGACTGGTCATGCTTATCCCCTGGGTGAACTTTAATTTTGACAGGAGATAACCTCTCTGATCTGAAGTACTCCACCTCATCTTTTAAGTCCTGATACTTCTTTTGAAGTTGTTTTAATTCCTGAAAGTTTCTTTCATATAGGTCCTGAGCACTTCGAAAGTCTCCGACCAATCTATCATAATGTTTCTCGGATTCGTCTAAACGAACACCGGCATGACCAAGCTTCCCTTTCAAAGACTCAATGTCCTGATTTTTGCTTTCTAACAAGAGGCGGGCCTCTGACAACTCTTCCCTTAGAGTCATGGTCTGCTGGGCAGCTCCAGCGGTCATGAACCATAACATGGGCCAAGCTTCTAGGAGAAGTCTGTCACGGCTTCTATCACTTTCTGCTCCAGCAAATGCTATTAAAAACCCAACAACCTGGCCCTTTTGGTTGAACAGGTCCTCAAAGGTGCTAATAGCCTGCTTTTTCTCTTCATCCACAAATTCATTATTGCTATCCCCCAAATTCAATTTCTTGCGGAGATAATTTATTACTTCATTTTCAACATACTTCTGCCAAGCACCGGCAGCTTTCCGAGCTGGCTTCATAACTTCCTGCTCAATGCCTTGAGCCGCCATATTTTCCTCGTTATGCTTGGAAGAGGTGGATCCGTGATTACTGGATGCCATTTTGATACAAAAGATATGTTTGACCAAGTGTACAAATATACAATCACCAGTGCGTTTTGTGTTATGGTACGATTTCTATGGATCTCAGCAGTGCCTCCAAATTTATGTTGTGGTGGTTTATGTAAGGATATATATTATTTATAAAGGGCGTGTCCCTTTCCCTTAGATGAAATATTACAGTGCCTCCAGCCGTTAAAATACGGCAAATATTTAGTAAACCAATAATTTGGACACCTTGATAATTTGATCACCACTTATTATTATACCTTGAATTCTTTTAGCCAATATGATTTCGTACCATACACACAAAATTTGCCTTATAATAGATAAATATAAAAATTTATTTATGTACAAAAATTATATATATATTAACACAAAACGTAAAAGACTGGTGATAAATGAACATTGGTACACACAATCAAAAATATATCCTACCAATGTAAGACACAATAATAAGGTCTCTAACTAATTACATCAATCACAAATTTTAAATGATATGATTTTTATTAAATTTATTAATAATTAATAATTTCGAATATCTCAAAGGTTATATTCTTACAAGCCGTGGCCATAGGATTGCAAGAAGCAAACCCTTGATATATGATACTCTGGTTATTAATATTCAATAAATTATGAAATATGAAAAAATTTATAATATGGCAATAAACAATTTTTAACAGTAAAATAGGATTTCTCTACATATATCTAACTACCCAATATTGTTGTGATACACTAAGGTAATTTTATGATTCCACACAACAGAGAAAATAATTAATACAAAAATCAAATAAATATCTCACCACACCCGGAATTCAGACTAGGCAACTCTCCCGTGGATTTAGCTGGCAGTGGAACGCCTTTAGACTGATATATATGGCAAGTGATAGATTCAGTAGGGGAGAATGTAGGAAGTTATAAGATTAGAGGTTTAAAGTTTTAGGAAGTTTGAAAAGATGGAAGAGTAGTTATTCAGCAGAGATCTTCTTCAGATGTCAGGTCTTTCCATGAGGTTTTTATGAGGGATCTCTTTTTCTTAAAGCACATGGGCTTTTATATCCACTAGTCCATTGTTCTAAGATACCTTCCCACCAGGCTTCCTGATTGGCTAGTTGAGAAATGTGTGTACATAAGCTATTTCTCACCTGCCCGCCAGGTGGCGGTCATGTATCACAGAACAATGTGAGTATTCGAGATGACTCATACCTTGGGTGGAATCTTCAGGTAATTTCAGGAATAAAATATACGGCTCTATCCAGATATAGCAGTGATACCTATATTATTCTAAATAGGGACCATGGAATATAGGTGTATATTCAGTTATTCCTCCTTGAAGTACCATCCTGTTTGTTTCCTGATAAGACATGTAACTAATGCTAGTCTATAATACATCTTACTTCCCATCATCTCAATACTCAAATTAGTGATATATAGTTCCCATTGCTGAGTATTTAGTGGTGTTTAAAATCTATAACATCTTATTTATGATATGTTTTTGTAGTATATTTTTGTCATGATATACAGTGAACTTTTAAACTTAAATGTCCTGAATTTCACCCCTTTGTTTCAGAATCAACATTTTCTCTGTGTAGAAAAAAAACTCTCTGTTTGCATGGCCCTTGTATTGGACTCATGGTAAACAATTGTTAATGCTTTCACCCTTGGTGAACAATAGTATATGGTAATAGTTTCAGAGGTCTGTTAGTTCATCACACTCTACAGGTTTTGGTTAAGCTTTCAACCAGTTGAGTTCCCGTCTCATTATTGTTGAAATGTTTAAAAGTCAAAGTCCTATCTGGCTATGTGTTTGACTTTTCTGTATGTGCATTCTTCTCAACCTCCATATACAAATAATCCTTGTTGACAGTTCAAACAGGCTTATTGTCTTGGAAAAGACTCACTTCCCCCATTCTCCATTTCTTAACTAGAATCCTTGATGGTTCAACCAAGACAAAATTAACTCTTAGCATCCGGCTATACTGAGCTGTTTGCCACATAATATTATGTCTTGATAAAAGTCATATTTTTGAGACGTGATTCAAAAGTCCACAACAACTCTGGCCTGTGGGGCGGGTTTGATGGTGGCGTTGTTGGATGTGATGGAGAAGTCAATGGGGGGTGATGTCCGGGCTGGGGGGGGGAAGACAAGAAACTCAGTTTTGGAGAGGTTCAGTTTAAGGAAGTGGAGTGACATCCAGTCTGATATGTCGCTCAGTAGGTGTGTGATTCGGGCGGAGACTGAAGTGGTGAGGTGGGGGGTTGAGAGATAGATTTGTGTGTCGTCGGCATATAGGTGGTAGTTGAAGCCGTGAGAGTGTATGAGTTGGCCAAGGGAGGAAGTGTAGATGGAGAAGAGAAGGGGCCCGAGGACAGAGCCTTGAGGGACCCCAACAGAGAGGGGGAGTGTGATATGGGTGAAAAAGAAATCAGTGTAAAAAAAAAAAAATCTTCATCACACCCCACAAGTAGTACAGTACACCATGGTGACACTGTACTGCTAGGGTGACAGTATGTAAAAAAAAAAAAAAAAAACCATAAATAAAAAAAAATGTAAAAAAATTATAATTTTTGGTTATAAACTAATTTGTGTTATATTTTTTTTTTTACTAAAAAGACAATGGAATAAATTTTGGCCAAGATTTATGATGAAATATTATTTATTTGCAAATTTTTATAAGAAAAACACTTTTTTTCAAAATTTTTGGACTTTTTCATTTAATTAGCAAAAAAAATAAAAATCCCAGGGATGATTAAATACCACTAAAATAAAGCTTCATCTGTCTCAAAAAATGCTAAAAAATTCATATAGGTACAGTGTTGCATGACCGCTCAATTGTCATTGAAAGTGTGATAATGCTGAAAGATGAAAATTGGCCTGGACAGGAAGTGGTTAACCTTCCCTCTACCTTTGGATCCTGCATAAGTGATTCATTTAATCTCTACCTTGCCCTACTATTTTGATCTCCTCCCATCTGCAGACTCGCTATAACAGGGGCGTGGTCTGATAAAGACTTCACCTTTTAGATCGGATTTCATTAACGATTCTAATTGTGTCTGCTCAATCAGAATATAATCTAATTGTGAATATGATCTATGCACAGACGAGTAGAAGGTGTAATCCTTCTCTCTAGGAAGTTTCACTCTCCATATATCTATTAATTGATTTTGAAATAACCTCTTTTTTAGCGCTCTTAATTTCCTTCCTCCCTCCTTCTGCATACCAGTGGACGAATCCCTCCACGGATCTCGGCATAGATTAAAGTCACCCGCTACAATCAGTCTACCTTTCTAGAAATCCGTTATTTTACCTAGTTCGTCCTGCAAAAACATTTCTGGGTTTTTATTTGGGCAATATATATTAACTAATGTATATTTCTGCCCCTTCATTTCTCCTCTTAGTCCCAGATACCAGCCTTCTGTATCCACTAGTTTCTCCTCCACCTTAAAACCTATATTTTTTGAAAATCCAATTGCAACTCCTTTAGCCCTCCTTATTGTTGATTCAGCATAATACCAATGAGGATAGTCCCTTGAGTATATCTTAACATTTGTATCATAGGTCTGATGCGTCTCTTGCAGGAAAACCACATCTATATAATATTGATGCACTTCCCTCAAAACCTTATGTCTTTTAGTAGGCATAAATATTAATTAATCAAACTGATCTCTTTTTGTAACTTTTCTTCTCCACCCTCCTCCTCTTTACCTGTAGACTGACAGAATAGGTATTCTCGTATGAGGAAAGAACAAAGAGAGGGCGTACAGGCCTAGTGCATTACCATAAAAAAGCCCAGGGCTCTGAGGAAGAGGCAAGTCCTCGAAACGCGTCAGCCTATTGGATGTCTACATTCCCCATTACAGACTGTTACTCAGCGCAGTGTTGACCCAGCTGTTCTTTTATGATGTGCCTTGACTTTATTGTCGTTTGTGAGTACAACGCCTATTTTATTTCTTATTAAACATTTTTTATGGTAATGCACTAGGCCTGTGCGCCCTCTTTGTTCTTTCCTCATTCAGTATAATTGGATTCCCCCGGTCTGTTGAAGGCAGCAAGGTGTGCATGTTCCAGGACATTCTTAATGTGGTTGCAGCCTGCATCGAGTCCATCCCCAAGCGCAGGAGCATTTGTGTTTGCTAGGTATTCTATACTACTATCCAATTCCCATTCCATTTTTTCCAAATTTTTGTCATAATAAAAGCGAACAATCACATCTCTTGGGGATTCCGATGTAATTCCTGTTGGTCATCTAATTCTGCGCACTCTCTCTATTTTCAGGGGATCTGTATCTGATTTTCCAATCAATGTATTAAATACACTCCATATTTTTCCCCTCAGGTCTTCTTCTCTTGTAACCTCTGGTAGACCCCGAATCCTCAAGTTGTTATTTCTTTCTCTATTCTCTTGGTCTTCTAATTTATATGCTAGATTCGTCTGTTATTTTCATCTGTTTTACTTGTAGTTCCAAATTACCAATCTGCTGGGCCTGCGCTTCCACTTTTCCTTCTACTTCCTCCACCCTTGCTAACATTCGTCCCAGATCATTGTGAAATCTCACCATTTCACTTTTCATTGATACTTCCAATTTTGCGAACATTTCTGCCATCTCGGTTTTAGTGGTAATTTGGGATGAGAATATAGAATATCGTTAACCGAATTTCCATCCTGCATTCCAAATGACAGTCTGGTTTGGTCTTTATCCGATACTCTCCTTCCTTCCTGATCTTTCTCAAGTTGTTGTTTCTCTGGACTTTTTTCCGGTATGGGCAAATACTTCTTAATTGTGCTCGTATTTAAATTTGACTATGGGGTTTTCACCCCTCCCCCTTGGCAGATCTACTCCTCATGTTAGTTTGGCTAATATAAATAGTTTATTAAGTGTTCTTGCATAGCAAGGAACACTTATTGTTATCTCACAAGTATATTCTTATTAAGTGTTCTTGCATAGCAAGGAACACTTATTGTTATCTCACAAATATTTTCTTATTATTATTTTTATTAAGTGTTCTTGCATAGCAAGGAACACTTATTGTTATCTCACAAATATATTCTTATTAAGTGTTCTTGCATAGCAAGGAACACTTATTGTTATCTCACAAGTATATTCTTATTAAGTGTTCTTGCATAGCAAGGAACACTTATTGTTATCTCACAAGTATATTCTTATTCTTATTAAGTGTTCTTGCATAGCAAGGAACACTTATTGTTATCTCACAAGTATATTCTTATTAAGTGTTCTTGCATAGCAAGGAACACTTATTGTTATCTCACAAGTATATTCTTATTAAGTGTTCTTGCATAGCAAGGAACACTTATTGTTATCTCACAAGTATATTCTTATTCTTATTAAGTGTTCTTGCATAGCAAGGAACACTTATTGTTATCTCACATATATATTCTTATTCTTATTAAGTGTTCTTGCATAGCAAGGAACACTTATTGTTATCTCACATATATATTATTCTTATTAAGTGTTCTTGCATAGCAAGGAACACTTATTGTTATCTCACATATATATTCTTATTAAGTGTTCTTGCATAGCAAGGAACACTTATTGTTATCTCACATATATATTCTTATTCTTATTCTTATTATAGCCATATTTGCCACGCTAACTCCTCCCACAGTTTTTACACTACAAATACAAGTAATATATCAAAACGTGCGGATTGTTCCCGATCGGATTGCTATTACTTTGTGGAACGTTTCACCGAATCGTTCAAGAAATATCGCGGTTTTTGCGGCGAAATTTTCCCATAGGAATGCATTGAGCAGCAGAGCACAGCTAGAGTGTGTAAAGGAAAAATCAAAAAAATCAGAACATGATTTGTAAACTGTCATCACTCTTTCATTTTCAAGCCCACCTACACATATCTTATATCAAAACGTTCAGCTAACCCTGCTGTCACTAAAAATGTTCACAGCTAAGCCATATTCCTGATAGTTTTCAGAATATGACCATTTGTTTGGACCTCATCCCTCCCATTGACTTTCATTGAAACTCCACTTTAGAAACAAGAAATTTTAAGGGACGTTTTTAAACTGCGACTGTGCCTTCATTTTTTATCTTTCAGAGACATCAAAATTTAGGTCTGTTTCTTGTGATTGTCACAATATAAACCTTTTCACGGTAGCATTTATACTTTTAAAACTACAAGCGTTTGAAAATGGCAATCGCCAGTGAACTTGGCAAGTTTAAACAGCCTGTTTAGAGCAGAGCTTCTCACACACCTGTGACTGACTGAGGTAACAGGTGCAACCAAAGGTCACTCAGGGGGCAGCTGAGTCACATTAGAGTGAGAAAGCTACAGTGTGAAAGGAAAAATCAGAACATGATTTGTAAACTGCCATAACTATGTCATTTTCAAGCCCACCTACACATATCTTATATCAAAACGTTCAGCTAACCCTGCTGTCACTAAAAATGTTCACGAATGCCAGTAGTGTACCGCGCTCCAATATATTCTACCTTATGTGATATAATGAATTCTTAAGTGTACCACCGATAATCAAATAATTACATCAATTATATATACTTAAATATATGATTTGTGTAAATATATAAAATAAATTAATTTATCAATGTGAAAAAACAAAAACTATGAATGAAAAATATAAATAAAAAATATTTGCAGTGGGAATGACAGTTCCTTCTGTATAAATGAGATGGTATTATTAATCAGTCTGGATAAAAATAAAATAAAAATTAAATTAAAATAAAAAAAAAATTAAATTAAAATAAAAATAAAAATTAAAATAAAATTAAAATTAAAAAAAAAATTAAATAAAAATAAAATTAACATAAAATTAAAATAAAAATAAAATTAAAATAAAAATAAAATTAAAATTAACATAAAATAAAAATAAAAATAAAAATTAAAATAAAAATAAAATTAAAATTAACATAAAATTAAAATAAAAATATTAAAATAAAATAAAAATAAAATTAAAATTAACATAAAATTAAAATAAAATTGAAATTAAAATAAAAATAAAAATAAAATTAAAAATAAAATAAAAATTAAAATAAAAATAAAAATAAATAATTGATATCCCGGATAAGACACTATGTTTCTTTTCTTTAATATTTAATTAATACTAATTTTAGCACGCAATTGAACTTGGCAAGTTTAAAAAGCCTGTTTAGAACAGGCATGCTGACATTCCTCTCAGAGTGAGTTGTCATAGCAACCCAGCTGGAAGGAAAAATCAGAACATGATTTGTAAACTGCCATAACTATGTCATTTTCAAGCCCACCTACACATATCTTATATCAAAACGTTCAGCTAACCCTGCTGTCACTAAAAATGTTCACGAATGCCAGTAGTGTACCGCGCTCCAATATATTCTACCTTATGTGATATAATGAATTCATAAGTGTACCACCGATAACCAAATAATTACATCAATTAATTATACTTAAATATATGATTTGTGTAAATATATAAAATAAATTAATTTATCAATGTGAAAAAACAAAAACTATGAATGAAAAATATAAATAAAAAATATTTGCAGTGGGAATGACAGTTCCTTCTGTATAAATGAGATGGTGTTATTATTCAGTCTGGATAAAAATAAAATAAAAATAAAATTAAAATAAAAATAAACATAAAATAAAAATAAAATAAAAATAAAAGTAAAAATAAAAAAAAAATAAAAATAAAAATTAAAATAAAATTAAAATTAAAAAAAAAATAAAAATAAACATAAAAATAAAATAAAAATAAAATTAAAATAAACATAAACATAAAATAAAAGTAAAATTAAAATTAAAATAAACATAAACATAAAATAAACATAAAATAAACATAAAATAAACATAAAATAAAAATAAAATAAAAATAAAATAAAAATAAAATAAAAATAAAATTAAAATAAAATTAAAATAAAATTAAAATTAAAATAAACATAAACATAAAATAAAAATAAATATAAAATAAAATAAAAATAAATTAAAAATAAAATTAAAATTAAAATAAACATAAAATAAAAATAAAATTAAAATAAAATTAAAATGAAAATGAAAAAGAAAATAAAAATAATAAAAATAATAAATAAAAATGAAAATAAAAATAAAATTAAAAATAAATAATTGATATCCCGGATAAGACACTATGTTTCTTTTCTTTAATATTTAATTAATACTAATTTTAGCACGCAATTAATTAATTAATTCGTAATTAATTTGTAATATTTTATTATTTATATATTTTTCACATATATTTTTTTATAATTTTTTACGTATGATATCAATTAACAATAGAGTTTATATATAAAAAGAAAACTCCTAGTGGCTCACAAGTAACTATCCAACTTTTTTTTAAAATGTTCACGGCTAGGACATACCCTTATAGTTTTCACAATATGACCATTTGTTTGCACCTCACCCCTCCCATTGACTTTCATTGAAACTCCACTCTAGACACTAGAAATTTTAAGAGACGTTTTTAAACTGCGACTGTGCCTTCATTTTTTATCTTTCAGAGGCATACTATACATCAAAATTTAGGTCTGTTTCTTGTGATTGTCACAATATAAACCGTTTCACGGTAGCATTTATACTTTTAAAACTACAAGCGTTTGAAGATGGCAATCGCCAGTGAACTTGGCAAGTTTAAAATGCCTGTTTAGAACAGTCATGCTGACATTCCTCTCAGTGTGAGTTGTCATAGCAACCCAGCTGTCTCAGCACAGTGAGCCTACTCCGCCCTCTCCAGGTGCAGCAACCAAAGGTCACTCAAGAGGCAGATGACTCACCAGGCTGGACTGTGAGCTTCAAAATACAAGCTGAAATGCACTTCTCACTATCAGGCTTGCAATGTGCCCTGCTTACATTTCATCAATCATTTGGTAAAGGTTGCGGCAAGAACACTTTACACAATTTCCCCAGAAATTGTAGATTTTCTAGTTAAGTGTTCTTGCATAGCAAGGAACACTTATTGTTATCTCACATATATATTCTTATTCTTATTATAGCCATATTTGCCACGCTAACTCCTCCCACAGTTTTTACACTACAAATACAAGTAATATATCAAAACGTGTGGATTGTTCCCGATCGGATTGCTATTACTTTGTGGAACGTTTCGCCGAATCGTTCAAGAAATATCGCGGTTTTTGCGGCGAAATTTTCCCATAGGAATGCATTGAGCAGCAGAGCACAGCTAGAGTGTGTAAAGGAAAAATCAGAAAAATCAGAACATGATTTGTAAACTGCCATCACTCTTTCATTTTCAAGCCCACCTACACATATCTTATATCAAAACGTTCAGCTAACCCTGCTGTCACTAAAAATGTTCACAGCTAAGCCATATTCCTGATAGTTTTCAGAATATGACCATTTGTTTGGACCTCACCCCTCCCATTGACTTTCATTGAAACTCCACTTTAGACACAAGAAATTTTAAGGGACGTTTTTAAACTGCGACTGTGCCTTCATTTTTAATATTGCAGAGACATACTATACATCAAAATTTAGGTCTGTTTCTTGTGATTGTCACAATATAAACCTTTTCACGGTAGCATTTATACTTTTAAAACTACAAGCGTTTGAAAATGGCAATCGCCAGTGAACTTGGCAAGTTTAAACAGCCTGTTTAGAGCAGAGCTTCTCACACACCTGTGACTGACTGAGGTAACAGGTGCAACCAAAGGTCACTCAGGGGGCAGCTGAGTCACATTAGAGTGAGAAAGCTACAGTGTGAAAGGAAAAATCAGAACATGATTTGTAAACTGCCATAACTATGTCATTTTCAAGCCCACCTACACATATCTTATATCAAAACGTTCAGCTAACCCTGCTGTCACTAAAAATGTTCACGAATGCCAGTAGTGTACCGCGCTCCAATATATTCTACCTTATGTGATATAATGAATTCATAAGTGTACCACCGATAACCAAATAATTACATCAATTAATTATACTTAAATATATGATTTGTGTAAATATATAAAATAAATTAATTTATCAATGTGAAAAAACAAAAACTATGAATGAAAAATATAAATAAAAAATATTTGCAGTGGGAATGACAGTTCCTTCTGTATAAATGAGATGGTGTTATTATTCAGTCTGGATAAAAATAAAATAAAAATAAAATTAAAATAAAAATAAAATTAAAATAAAAATAAACATAAAATAAAAATAAAAATAAAATAAAAATAAAAGTAAAAATAAAAAAAAAAATAAAAATTAAAATTAAAAAAAAAATAAAAATAAACATAAAATAAAAGTAAAATTAAAATTAAAATAAACATAAACATAAAATAAAAATAAAATTAAAATTAAAATAAACATAAACATAAAATAAACATAAAATAAACATAAAATAAACATAAAATAAACATAAAATAAAAATAAAATAAAATTAAAATAAAATGAAAATGAAAATGAAAAAGAAAATAAAAATAAAAATAATAAAAATGAAAATAAAATTAAAATTAAAAATAAATAATTGATATCCCGGATAAGACACTATGTTTATTTTCTTTAATATTTAATTAATACTAATTTTAGCACGCAATTAATTAATTCGTAATTAATTTGTAATATTTTATTTATATATTTTTCACATATATTTTTTTATAATTTTTTATGTATGATATCAATTAACAATAGAGTTTATATATAAAAGGAAAACTCCTAGTGGCTCACAAGTAACTATCCAACTTTTTATAAAAATGTTCACGGCTAGGACATACCCTTATAGTTTTCACAATATGACCATTTGTTTGCACCTCACCCCTCCCATTGACTTTAATTGAAACTCCACTCTAGACACCAGAAATTTTAAGAGACGTTTTTAAACTGCGACTGTGCCTTCATTTTTTATCTTTCAGAGGCATACTATACATCAAAATTTAGGTCTGTTTCTTGTGATTGTCACAATATAAACGGTAGCATTTATATTTTTAAAACTACAAGCGTTTGAAGATGGCAATCGCCAGTGAACTTGGCAAGTTTAAAAAGCCTGTTTAGAACAGACATGCTGACATTCCTCTCAGTGTGAGTTGTCACAGCAACCCAGCTGTCTCAGCACAGTGAGCCTACTCCGCCCTCTCCAGGTGCAGCAACCAAAGGTCACTCAAGAGGCAGATGACTCACCAGGCTGGACTGTGAGCTTCAAAATACAAGCTGAAATGCATTTCTCACTATCAGGCTTGCAATGTGCACTGCTTACATTTCATCAATCATTTGGTAAAGGTTGCGGCAAGAACACTTTACACAATTTCCCCAGAAATTGTAGATTTTCTAGTTCTTATTCTTATTATTATAGCAAATTTGCCACGCTAACTCCTCCCACAGTTTTTACACTACAAAGACAAGTAATATATCAAAACGTGCGGATTGTTCCCGATCGGATTGCTATTACTTTGTGGAACGTTTCGCCGAATCATTCACGAAATATTGCGGTTTTTGTGGCAAAATTTTCCCATAGGAATGCATTGAGCAGCACAGCACAGCTAGAGTGTGCAAAGGAAAAATCAGAAAAATCAGAACATGATTTGTAAACTGCCATCACTCTTTCATTTTCAAGCCCACCTACACATATCTTATATCAAAACGTTCAGCTAACCCTGCTGTCACTAAAAATGTTCACGGCTAGGACATACTCTTGATAGTTTTCAGAATATGACCATTTGTTTGCACATCACCCCTCCCATTGACTTTCATTGAAACTCCACTGTAGACACCAGACATTTTAAGGGACGTTTTTAAACTGCGACTGTGCCTTCATTTTTTATCCTTCAGAGACATACTATACATCAAACTGTAGATATTTTTCTTGTGATTGTCACAATATCAACCTTTTCACGGTAGCTTTTATACTTTTAAAACTACAAGCATTTGAAGATGGCAATCGCCAGTGAACTTGCCAAGTTTAAAAAGCCTGTTTACAGCACAGCTAATGACATTCCTGACAGAGTGAGTTGCTATAGCAACCAAACATGACTCACACGCAGCTGAGTCACACAGGCTGGACTCTGAGATGGTAAATACAAGCTGAAATGCATTTCTCCCTCTGTCAGGCTTGCAATGTGCACTGCTTACATGTCATCGTTACTTGGTAAAGGTGGCGGCAAGAACACTTTACACAATTTCCCCAGAAATTGTAGATTTTCTTGTTCTTATTCTTATTATTATAGCAAATTTGCCACGCTAATTCCTCCCACAGTTTTTACACTACAAAGACAAGTAATATATCAAAACGTGCGGATTGTTCCCAATCGGATTGCTATTACTTTGTGGAACGTTTCGCCGAATCGTTCAAGAAATATCGCGGTTTTTGTGGCGAAATTTTCCCACAGGAATGCATTGAGCAGCACAGCACAGCTAGAGTGTGCAAAGGAAAAATCAGAAAAATCAGAACATGATTTGTAAACTGCCATCACTCTTTCATTTTCAAGCCCACCTACACATATCTTATATCAAAACGTTCAGCTAACCCTGCTGTCACTAAAAATGTTCACGGCTAGGACATACTCCTGATAGTTTTTACAATATGACCATTTGTTTGGACCTCACCCCTCCCATTGACTTTCATTGAAACTTCACTCACAGCCACCTGACATTTTAAGGGACTTTTTTAAACTGCGACTGTGCCTTCATTTTTAATATTTCAGAGACATACTATACATCAAAATTTAGCTCTGCATCTTATGATTCTTACAATATCAAGCTGTAGCATTTATACTTTTAAAACTACAACCGTTTGAAGATGGCAATCGCCAGTGATGTCAGCAACTTGGAGCAGTTTGTTTATAACCGTGACTCTGCCCTTGCTGTAGAGGGAGTTGCCGTAGGAACCCAGCTGTGTGAGCAGGAAGCAGAGAGACAAAAGCTACTCCGCCCACTCCAGTTGTGTGGAGGCAAGAACACCACACAATTTCCACAGAAATTGTAAAGATACCAGTGAAGTGAGCAATTTTAAGCAGTTTGTTTTTAACTGCTCTTTTCTGCCATATTTGAAATCTAATTTTGAATTCGGGACAGTTTTCTCGGCTTTTGGTTAAAGGTTGGGAAATAATTTTTCTATAGTAGAGAATATTTGAGGTGTTTCAACTAGCTACATTTCTGAAAATAAATTAGAGCTGTGTGAATATCATCATGCCATCTAAAGGAAAGAGATCTAAAGCTGCAAAGATACACTGGGCTGAACTTGACCTTTCAGACCCAAGCTTTTGTGATCTGGAGCCCCACAGCAGCATAGTGGAAATGGAGGTTTGTGACATTCTTGATCCAGAGCCCCACAGCAGCATAGTGGAAATGGAGGTTTGTGACAGTGAATGTGCCCTCGAGGTATATAGTGAACCTGTGGTGTCATTCCCATGTTCAACTCAGTGTCAAGTTCAAGAGCACAGTGACAGTGTGATGGGCACTTCTGAAAACCATGGCATGCAAGAACCATGTGTACCAAGTGAGATATCTGTGCAGGCATCATTTCATCAGGGTCATCATGGCTATGGAAGGTTAAGGAACAAACAGTGTACATGCATGGCTCTGACATTTTTGGCATACCACAGTGAGCTTAATGATGTGAGGAAGGATGATCTTGATCAAATACTCAAGAAGGGCAACAGCTTGTATGGCACAACAATAAAACAGCTAAAAAGAAGAAATGTCTATCAGCACCAACACTTGACAATGGAAGAAGTGCCCCTCAGAGTCAACACTGACAAATATGAGTATAATGTTGTTAAATCTACAGTGTTATCGGGATGTGTGAGAGCCACGGTCGACAGTGACAACCAAGGTTGGTTTGTTGACCTCTCAAAAAGACTTCAGTGCCTCAATGCAGATGTTACACATGCACTTTTTATAGTAACGCCATTTTGTATTGCATTGTTCAGAGACAAGTCTGGGAGATATGGACTGTTTGATTCTCATAGTCGAAATAAAGATGGACTTCCTGCCACTGGAAAAGGAAAAGCTGTTATGATCACTTTTACACATTTGAGTGATATGGGAGCAAGGATTTATAAGTTGTATGAATTGCTCCTTATAGACACCAGAGGCCCTATTGATGGACTGCAGTATGACTTCATGCCAGTCTCATTTCATTGTGCAAGACGTCTGTCAGATGGTTTGCTGTCCCCACCGGTGCAATCTGACAAACCACATAATGGAAAGCATGTGGAGAGCAAAGTTACACAGATGACCAAAGATGCAACACACACTGGATTCCCAGCCAACAAGTATTCTACACGGTCACTTGATGCAAAATCCTCACAGGGCATATGGAAGGACAGTAAGGCATTTTCCAAATTAAATGTACAGCAGCGACAAAAACTGAACACAAGACACAGAAATGAAAGAAGGCGTGATTTCAAGGGTACAAAGATGTCTGTCACCAATAAGAAGAGGACTTACATCATCAGCCGATACAGAGAAGATGCTGATTTTAAGTTGAAACAGAAGGAATACATCACCAGAAAATATGCGACAAATGCTGATTTCAAGTTGAAGAAAAAGCATTACATCACCAGAAAATATGCAACAGATGTATGTTTCAAGTTAAAGCAGAAGCAATACACAACCAGCAAATATGCGACAGATGCCAATTTTAACTTGAAGAAGAAGCAATACATCACCAGAAAATATCATAATGATCCTGCTTTCAGAAAACATCACTTGCAACAGTGCATGAGTTACATGAAAATGAAGCGTCACACTCAAGCAGATTTTCACATAATCTATAAGATGCAATGTGCCTTCAAAATAAGAATGAAATACAGACGATGGACTCATGTCATGCAGGAATGCTGTCAACCAGTGGACAACAGCCTAATGCAGACAGCTATATCCACTTTCCATAAATGCATTAAAGCTGGGCCAACTTTTGTGTGCACGATGTGTCATCGTACCCTTTTCCCTAACCAAGTGAAACATTGCATTCACAGCAATTACAAGAAGAATCTACATATTGTTGCTGCCTGTTTGACAGGGAAATATGTCCATGTGTGCAACAATCACTGTCAAGGCCCTGAACAATGCACCATACCAGATGAAAGGACCAAAGAATGGATTTGTCACAACTGTGATTCACATTTAAAAGCAGGACACAAATCATCCATCGCTGTGGCTAACAACATGGAGCTGGCGCCCATTCCCCCAGAACTCTGCGATTTGAATGTGCTGGAAAGACAACTTTTGGCCAAAATACTGCCATTTGCCAAGATCATCACACTTCCCAAAGGTCAACAGGCAGCTATACACGGCGCTGTAGTGTGTGTGCCATCCGAGGTGGAAACCACGGTCAATACTCTACCAAGATCACACAGCACATCCCAGTTACACAGAGTGAAGCTGAAAAGACGTCTGACTTACAAAGGCCACCAGCTGTTTCACAATGTCAACATGAGAAATGTAGTAGTAGGTCTGTCAAAACTCATTGACACACACCCCGACTACAGTGACATTTCAATCAGAGTGGATGAGCCAATCGCTGATGATGATGCTGATAATGATGATGGCATGCAACTCGACAGTTGTGATGAAACTGAAATGATGGAGATACTTGAATGCATCGAAAATTGTGATCCATCAGAGGTACAGTCTGCAGGTTTACCGGCTGCTTCTGAGCAACAGGAAGGCCATAACCAACAACCTCCCAATGCAGAGGATGAGAAGGGTGCACTAAGACCTGGAATTGGACTAGACAGTTGTTTACAGCCATCTGACCTTGGAGAGGAAGCACTGACACATGGTGATGGAATATTCAGCATTGCACCTGCACAAGGAAACACACCTGTCAGCTTCTTTAAAGTTCCAAGGCTTGAGGCAATGGCTTTCCCTGTTCAGTTCCCTACTGGACAGAATACATTGGACCAGGCAAGACAAGTCAAACTGTCCCCGAGCATGTATTTCAATGCAAGGCTTTTTTGTGTTGATACTCGTTTTGCAAGAGACACAAGCTACCTCTTCTTTGCGCAGTTTGTCACAGAGACACACATGGCCAAAAGCAGCATGTCCATCCAGTTAAGAAAAGGAAAACCAAATACCAGGGATGGACGGAAAATATCCAACAAGTTGCTACAGGACAAGCGTGAGGTTGAGAGGTTGGTGCGAAACCGAGATGCCACTAGGTTCATGCAACCACTGAGAGGGAGTCCAGCTTACTGGGATAAAAATCTAAAGAATTTGCTAGCCATGGTCAGACAATTGGGTAAGCCAACTTTTTTTCTTACCTTCTCTGCTGCAGAATTCAGATGGCCAGAGGTAATAACGGCAATAAAGGCACAACAAGCTCAAAAGGTGGATTTTGCAGAGCTAGACTGGGCTGAAAAGTGTGACATTCTTCGAGGAAACCCAGTGACCACCATGCGCATGTTTGACAAACGGGTTGATGCTCTGATGCGAGAGCTGCTGTTGGGTCCTGCACAGCCAATCGGTGAAGTTATCGACTACTTTTACCGGGTTGAATTTCAGGCGAGAGGGAGCCCTCATATACATTGTCTCTGTTGGGTAGCAGGAGCTCCTATATTTGGACAACACAGTGATGACAAGGTGTGTGCCTTTATAGATCATAACATCTCATGCCAGCTGCCTGATGAAGGCAAACAGGCCTTACTTCACAGATTTGTAACAGAACTTCAAATGCACAGCAGATCTCATTCAAAATCGTGCAAGAAAGGTAACAGAGTATGCAGATTTGGATTTCCAAAGCCACCGGTTAGAAAAACCAGGATAACTTATCCGATGCCAGAAGAACAAGGAGATTGTGCAATGAAACCACAAGCAGCCAAAAACAAACTGAAACCAGTCTGGGATTTGCTTAATAACCCGAAAGTGCAGCTTGAAGACATGTCACAGCTACTGGCACAGTGTGATATGACTTTAAATCAGTACAACTCATACATTGAGGCATTGACCTCCTCTAGCGTTATTCTAATGAAGCGTGATGTCAAGGACTGCTGGGTGAACAACTACAATCCACATTTGCTGATGGCCTGGAATGCCAACATGGACATCCAGTACATTCTTGATGAGTATGGTTGCATCATGTACATGTTGTCCTACATATCCAAACCAGAACGCGAGCTTAGTGACTATCTCAAAACAATAGTCAAAGAAATGAGCCCAGAAACAGAGACAGAACGAGAAGAAATGAAAGAAGTTCTTCAGGCTTATTCAAAACACAGAGAGGTCAGCGCCCAGGAGTCTGTGGCCCGTACGTGCAGCCTGAAAATGAAGTCTTGCTCACGTGAGGTTGTTTTTCTGCCAACTGCTGACAACACACTGAAAATGAGTCTCCCGCTCAGTGCGTTGCAGAACAAACCAGCCGATTCTCTTAATGTATGGATGACGAGTTTTGTCGACAAATACAGAGCCAGACCCGAAACACCAGAGTTTGAGTCCATGTGTCTGGCAGACTTTGCATCCCATTACAGGGTTGTCTATGGCAAGCAAAAGGAAGATGGCAAGCAAAAGGAAGACGGCAAGCGTGTCAGCCTATTGAATGAAATGGGAATGATTCAAAAACGCACGAGAGGGAATCCTGCAATCATCAGGTACGCACGCTTCTCAGAGAAGAAGGACCCCGAGAACTACTACGGCAGACTGCTTAAACTCTACCTCCCCCACCGTTCAGAGTCATCACTGAAAACTGTAAGGTTGCCAACATACCAGGCGTTTTACCAAGGCGCCTGTGTAAGCTTACCAGGAGAAGAAGCAATCCGAGCAGTGTCTGCAATTGTTACCAGCAACCAAAAAAAGTTCGAACAACACAACAAAATTGTGGAACAAGTCTTGGATGACTTTGTAAAAAACAGCCCTGTTGAAGATGCTTGGAACACCTTTGCCCCAGAAGCCGAGTTGGATAGGTTGGAATGTATAGAGGAACGCAAAGAAGGGGAGCCACTTCATGAGAATGAACAAGATGATGTTCCGGAGTATACACGTCACAAACAAACAGGTGGAATTTCGCTTACTGTGAAGGCCCCACAAATGTGCCCTGATTTCCTTAGGAAAATGTACAGAAACCTTAACCGGACGCAAGCTCAGACATTCTACTCAGTTTGTGACTGGTGCACTAACCGCGTGAGTGGCCTAAATCCTGACCCATTCTATTACTTTGTCACTGGTGGCGCAGGGACAGGCAAATCACACCTGATAAAGTGCATCTATGCTGAGGCAACAAAGATACTCAGTAAACGTCCCAGACTACGTGAGGAAGCAGACATATCCATGCCCAGCGTTTTACTAACTGCATTTACAGGAACAGCAGCTTTCAACATTTCAGGCAACACTTTGCATTCTCTGCTGAAGTTGCCAAGAAGCTTGAAGCCACCCTACCAAGGACTTGGAAATCTCATAGATGAAGTGAGGGCACAGCTGTCAAATGCGGAGATCATTGTTATTGATGAGGTGTCAATGATTTCAAAGCCCCTGTTTGCCTACATCAACTGGAGATTACAGCAAATCAAAGGCAGTAAGAAACCTTTTGGTGGTATGTCAGTACTAGCAGTAGGAGACTTTTACCAGGTCCCACCACTGGGAAAAAGTAAGCCACTCTGCGTGTTTGAGGAAAATAGCTATGACGTCTGGAAAGACTACTTTCAGATGATCACGCTGACAGAAATCATGCGACAGAAGGATGACATTTCATTTGCTGAGCTTTTGAATAGAATCAGAGTGAAGCAGACGACTGGCACCTTAAACAATGATGACAAAGCTCTGCTTGCTCAGGCTTTGACAGATCCCACCCACTACCCTAATGATGTGCTGCACATCTTTGCCACCAACAAAGAGGTTCACAAACATAATGCCGCAACTGTGTCTGTTCTCCATTCAAACGTCACCAACATATATGCCGACGATTACAAAAAAGACCCTAAAACAGGAGTGATGCAAAGGCAAGACCAACCCTTCAAAGGACACAAAGACAATCTGATTGACACACTGCAAGCAGCTGAAGGTGCCCGTATCATGATCACAAGAAACACTGATGTTGAAGACGGGCTTGTTAACGGGACATTTGGCAAGATTGCAAGAATAATCATCCAGACTGAGAATGGTGCTACTACGGTAAACAAGCTTGGCCTTGTGCTGGACAATCCAAATGCAGGACAGAGATACCGTAACAAGTCGTCTGGTGATGCTGACAACTTGGTGTACTTGGAAAGGGTAGAGGAAAACCTGAGACAGAAAGGAGTTGTTCGCAGGCAGTTCCCCCTGAAGTTGGCTTTTGCATGTACGATTCATAAGTGTCAGGGGATGTCGATACAGTCAGCAGTGGTCTCATTGAAACGGGTCTTCCAACCGGGAATGGCCTATGTTGCTCTGAGTAGAACGACTACACTGCAAGGACTGCACATAACCGACTTTGATGAGAAGAAGATCTTTGCTGATCCTGAAATCACAGCCTCCCTGGACTCAATGAAGAATGCATCACTGGAAAGTGTTATGCCCCTCTTAAAGTTTCTACAGACAACAGACAAACAGCAAACATTAACAATTATCCATCACAACACGGAAGGATTACCAGCTCACATTGAAGATATCAAATCTCACCACGAGTTGATACTTGGAGATGTTTTATGTTTCACTGAAACTCATCTCTCAGGCTCTTCTGTTGCTAAAAGTCTCAAGCTGGAGGGCTACAACCTGTTCAAACGCAACAGACACCTCTCGTACACAAACGTTCCTGACATTGCAAGTAAAAGTGGCGGAGGTGTCGCCATGTATGTCAGAAATCATTTCAAGGCCTTTGAAAAGCAGTATCATCACAATGTGACTGACTTGGAGTTCTTGGTTGTCAAACTGGAGTCCCCTGTACAAGCTTTGATCGCCACTGTTTACAGGCCACCGGATTACAGTATTGGCCAATTCCTTACTAACCTGCTGGGACTCTTGGAATCTTTGGAAAGAATGGATTGCCAACCTATAGTACTCTGTGGAGATTTCAATGAAGATTTTCTGTCCAGAGCAAAGAAGCCAATATCTGACCTTCTTCACTCAAGAGGATATACCCAACTGGTCTGGGCAGCCACCACAGAAAAAAACACACTGTTGGATCACATTTACATCTCCAGGGTGCAGCACTGTCTCCAGTCAGGAGTACTGCACAGTTATTACAGCTATCATGATCCTGTGTATTGTGTTTTGAGCAGTGGTTGTGAACATGCTTAGAGCCTGTTAATGTTTTTATAAATCTATGTTTTAATGTAACTGTGAAGCCCTTTGGGCAACAAAATTGCAATTAAATTTGCTATATAAATAAATAAAAGTTGAAATGCATTACTCACTCTATCAAGCTTGCCATGTGTACTTTTTAAATTTGATCAATCAATTGGGTAATGTAATGTTTACTATCTTTACTCACTCCAAACACTCCATAAAGTTACTCTGCCCAGTCCAACCTTTTTACACTTACTCCAGCCACTCCAACCACACAACAGTTACTCCGCCCACTCCACCCAGTTACTCCACCCAGTTACTCCGCCCACTCCAATTGTAGACTACTGGTGGAGGCAAGAACACTTTACACAATTTCCCCAGAAATTGTAGATTTTCTAGTTCAAAATGTTATAACAGAACTCAGGAATGCCTCTGTTTTAGTCCTGAATCACTTTAAGGGGGCATATAAATGTAATACTTCACTTAGTCCCTGAGAGCACCCTGCATTCTACTGTTTGGTTCACAAGTACTCTCCATACGTATTTTCATAATACTTATGTCAGATACTGCACAAATATAGTGGGAAAAAAGTTTTCCTGCCGCTTAACCTTGGCAACTCACCACTACCAACTGCGCCTGGTTCACCGCTCCTTGTGTCATCTGGTAGGGGGACCTCTGCTTTTGAATATTCCCACCAGAAAATACCTGGTCAGCGGGTACTCTCATATGTTTCTCTTTTCCTCATAACAGGTCAGACTCATACTCTCCTCCATAGCAGCTTTCCCCAAAGGTCCTCTTCAGAAGCAAGATGACAGGTACCTTAGATTTACCTGCAGCTTCCAGGAGACACTCACTAATCTCATCTGCAGATCTCAGCCTCCTGTCACCGCCTCTCCCCTCCTCTTTGACAGCTGGCTTTGGTCTGGCTGTATTCCCAAGCCACCTGCGATCCAGGCGCTACACTCACCTGGATCGGTAGTATACTATCTGGACTGGGTATCGGAACACAGCAGGGCAATGCTCCATGGGCACTCCCAGCAGCAAAAGCCATTGGGGTGAGTGTCAGGCTTCACTTAGCAGCGTTCATGCTGCGGGCGTCTGGAACTCCTTCTCAGAACACACTCAGAGCTCCATGCTCAGGCCCCTCCCCTCCTCCCACACAATTACCTATATATTAAATATAAGCAATAAAAAATAATCCTCTAATACAGTCCGTTGTGTGAGATGTATATACATCTATTAATCACAATAATGTGCAATCATATGCAGAATCTACACCCATATGGAAAAAAAACAATTATGTGAATGCATGTAAAAGAGAAATAGTGCAAAAAACACGTGTCCCTAAACAGGGTTAAGGTAACGTGAATCACAAAATCACAAGGTGATGGACACTTGGCATAAATTACGGTATGCCTGCAACTGTGCAGTGAAAAAGGACTAACTACTGGCACAAATGGTGCCTTTATAAATAAACGATAAGATGGTCAGGATAAAAACCTTACTAAAGACAAAACATAGGACCAGCCAAAGTCCTTCCACATATATGTGTATCAGAAACGTGATAGGTGACCACAAAATCATAAATTGATAAATATGAATGTATATAACGTGCTCAAGTCCCTAAAATTTGGGACTAAAACTGCTATTAAATGAACATCAAAGTGTGACAACACAAATAATTTGACAAGGGACACACTGTGCTACATAAATAAAAAAGCACTACTAGACAGAAATGGCCAAAAATATTTTTTTTGTTCTTTATAATTTTGTTCTTTATAATAATGATAATAAAGAACAAAAGTCCATGTGTATAATCCTCAAACAGCTGGATATAGTGGAAATTCCAGCAAGGAACATAAGTGATGCAGGTGTAAGGAATAGAATCCGTCACCGGCTAGATTGCCCCCTCATCTTCATGCAGCTCCAAGGTTATTCACAAAAGTGTTAGCAGAGGTTATGGCTATCTTGCAAATGCAAAGTATTGCAGTAGTCCCCTACTTAGATGACCTTTTGATTTTTTTGCCCCACATGAGAAGAAAACTGAAGTAGATTTAGATCTAGTTCTTTCGGAACTAGATTCCCTAGGTTGGTTAGTAAATCTAAGAAAGCCCAGTGTGGAACCATCCCAGACTGTGGAGTTATTGGGTTACTAAGTGGAATCAGTTGCTCAGAAGATTTTTCTGACAGAACCAAAGATTCAGAGGTTTATAATCTCAGTTAAAAATCTCCAGACGCAGCAGCAGGTGTCTTTGATTGGGATTATGCAAGGTCTCAGCCGAATGACAGTGCCATTTCAGGGGTTACCTGGGGGCCAACTACACTCGAGAAAGCTGCAAACATTTTTGCTAGCTTCATGGGATCACAGTCACACTTCCCTGGACACAGTGGTGAGTCTTCCGCAGAACTATGCTCTGGACCTAGATTGGTGGTAAAATCATCAAAATCTGTTTGGGGGTCAGCCCTGGTCTCAACACAACCCTGTAAAGATTACCACAGATGCAAGTTCCTGGGGGTGGTGGGCCCACTCAGGTCAGTCCCAAGCTCTGGGGATTTGGAATCTAGACCTTGTGGGGGCTTCCTCCAATTTCAGGGAATTGCTGGCAGTGGAACTCACCCTTAAATCCTTTGCAACTCAGTTCGCAACCAGGATGTGTTGATTTGTTCAGACAACACTATGGCAGTGGCTTACTTGAGCAGATGGAGGGAACAAGGTTGCAGACCCTGTTGTCCCTTGCTCAGGAGATTGTGTTGGGCAGAGTCTTGTCTGAATTCCCTGAGAGCCCTCCATCTCAGGGGTTCAGACAATGTGCTAGCTGACTATCTCAGTCGGAATCTGGTCTGGCAGAGGGAGTGGGAGTTGAATCCAAACATTTTTGCTTAGATTACACATTTGTGTGGCGTTCCAGAGGTGGATTTGTTCACCTCCGGCAGGAACAGCAAAGTTCAGAATTTTTTTTTCCCTGGAGAGGGAGTCTCAAGCTCTGGGGGCTTTGACTCAGATTTGGGACTTCGGTCTAGCTTATGCGTTTCCTCCCTTAGCAATTCTTCTGCAAGTCTTCTGAAAGATTGTATTGGAAAAATACCAAGTCATTCCTCATAGCTCCGTATTGGCTAAAAAGGATTTGGTTTTCAATTCTAATATCCATGTCAGTTTTCCCTCCTTGGATACTTCCAGATTGTCCAGACCTACTTTTTCAAGGGCCGGTTCTCCACCCCAATCTTCGTCTCTTCCGTCTGACGGCTTGGAGGATAAAAGAAGGATTCTGAGATCCAAAGGTTGTTCAGAAAAAGTGACTGTGATGCTCCTAGGCAATAGAAAGCTCTGCACTAGAAATTTTATTTCAAAGTTTAGAGGACCTTTCTTGCCTGAAGAACTAGGTCTGGAAGGTTGGGAAATTCCATCCCAGTAATATTGGTTTTTGTTTACAGGCGGGAGTGAATAAGGGATTGGCAGTCAGTACCTTGAAGGTACAGGTATCAGCCTTGTACGTATTCCTGGACCCTCTTTTTCTCCTAGTTTTGGAGGCTCTCACAAATACCCCGTTAGAGCCATTATCAGACTTTTCTCTGAAGCTTCTCACTTTTAAGATGGTATTTTTGTTGGCCATCACCTTGGCCAGAAGAGTGGGAGACTTAGTCTTTTTCATGTAAGGATCTGTATCTGTCCATTTTAGAAGTGATTTTGAGATCAGATCCTATGTACCTTCCTAACGTTTGCTCAGATTTTCAACGGTCTTAGGTGAGCACTTTACCTTCTTTCTGTAATTCCCCCAAAAATGAAAAGGAAAAATGTATGCTGTTTCTTATATGTTAGAGGATGGAAGATGTTTGTTAGAATACTTGCAGGTTACTAGCAATTTCAGAAGGTCTAGTCACCTTTTTGTACTATTCAGTGGACCCAGAAAAGGGTCTTTGTGCTTCCAAAAGTTCTATTGCCAGATGGATTTGCAAAGCTATTCTGTGTGCATACAAGAGCTTGGGCCATCAGCCACCTTCCAGTGCGCAGGCACATTCCACAAGAGCCTTGTCAGCTTCCTGGGCAGAGAGGGCAGGTGCCTCCTGGGAAGAAATCTCCAGAGCAGTGGTTTGGTCCAATAACCATGTGTTTGTAGAACACTACTGTGTGGAGCTTCTTTCTAGCCAGGATATGGCTTTTTGGAAGGAAAGTTCTGCAGGCAGTGGTCTCTCCCTAAGGTAGGAGTATTGCTTGTTTATCTTCTCATATAGCCATCCTGGAAGACACTTTGGGAAAATCATGGTTACTTACCGATAACGGTCTTTCTGTGAGTCTTCTAGAAAGGTGTCCTTTTTTCCACCCTATTTCTATTTTTTCCTGATTGTAAGGCTGGCCATACATTATACAATTTTCTTGAGATTTTTGGTTTAGAGTTACCAAAAACCATATAATATGAGGTCAAACCTAACAACACTTTCATTTGTATACAGTTAGGCAGGCTCTTGCACTACATAGTTGAAGTTAAATCTAAAGGAAATTGGGCAGAAAATTGTATAGTGTATAGCCAGCCTAAGAGGGAGGGAGGGGATTTTAACTTGTCTCATTTTTGTGTTTCCTGTATAGGACAGGGCCAGTATCTCATGTAGCCATCCTGTAAGACGGTTACTGGTAAGTAACCATAGTTTTACTGTGCTTGGCAACCAGAAATGTAATATTATTTAGGGTGCTTAGCAACCAGCAATGTGTTATTTATTACGGTGCTTAGCAACCAACAATGTATTATTATTTAGGGTGCTTCAGCGGTTTGCTGAATGGTGTAGTTAATAGTGGTATGCAGACCTTTGTTGCTAATTACATTTCAGGATACACTTTCAACACCCGCAGGATCCTCTACTAATTGTCCAGAAGCTGCAATTCTCATCAAAGTTTTTGTGAAGAGAATATAAAGGTCATACAGTAATATCACTAAAGCTCACCAATTTCACAAGGTATTAAAAGCACAAAAGATGCCTCGCTGCGTTATATCGGCAGGAGTGATTATGTCATTGGCCGCTTACCGTGCCCAACGCATTTCATCTATACAAGGGCCATCTTCAGGGAACAAAGAGGGCCAGTAACATCACTTACACCACGGCTCAATAAATTTCAGGCGCCAGGATGCCATGGTGAGTAGAAATTGCGTCCTGGCACCTGAGTTCACAATACCCCCATCCCCCTTGACTTCAATGAAAAATCACATCCCATTGACTTCAGTGCAGAATCGTGTCCTGTTGACTTCAGTGCAACATCATGTCCCTTTGACTTCAATGTAAAAACTCCTCCCATTGACTTCAATGAAAAATTTCCTCCCATTGACTTCAATGAAAAATTTCCTCCCATTGACTTCATAGCAATCCTATGTGAACTCTAATCTCCACATGCCACTCTACTCTATACTTGCAAATCTGGAATGCACCGCTCCAAACTCGCACAGGACCCTTTTCGTAATGGCACTCAAAACACAATGCATGTGGATCACATCTGTGTGAACCACCTCATTAGAAACACATAATATCTAACCTGTCATGTGAATCTGTGAGTTTGAAAACACATCCAGAATTGAGTGATCCATAGTGGCTCCGTTCACACCTGGGCATTTTGGGGTTGCGGCAGAATCGCAGTGATTGCAAAACGCATGTTCACGTGCCATTATTTTCAATGGCACCTAAAACGTGGTGCAGTTTTTCAGTGATTGTTGCACGGCAAATCACATCACATGAAACTTGTCGCCCAAAAGTTGCCTTACCCCGGGTACCGACAACCCATGCTACGCTAACTAACTTTTTTAGCTGGCTCCTATATTCAAAGCAATTTTGTCAAGCCCTGATTTACACATTAATATAGTATTCACTACTGATGAGAACCAACTGGATCATAACTTATCAATCAGGAAGTGGTGTGACCAGAGGTTTTTGGGCGGCTATCTTTCTCTATGGAAAATGTTGAGGGTAGTGAGACAGCCCCAAACCCTTCCTGCAGCCAGATGGCAAAAATTGGTTAGGAGTTGCATCCTCTGATTGCTCAAGAAATCCCACAAATCATAATTATTCTGCCACAAGCAATTTTCTAGATCATCAATTTTAGATATAAAGTGTTACTAAACCCACAACAGTAAAGTCAGTCTGTATATGCAGTAAAGCATGCATGTTATACTCACTGTCTTCATAATCATCTGCATTGTGTAAAAAGGCTGTTTGATCCTGACTTCCAGTGTCCCCATCTTATCTCCTGATCAGACATATCATGTGGAGTCACTCTACACATGCTCAGTTTGGTGTGTATTGCTAGAGGTTTTTTTTTTTTCCTTGGGAAAGTGCATGTGATCAGCACTGTCCAGGAGGTCAGGAGTTCTGCATTCTCCTACAGCAGAATGAAAACTCATCCTACAAACTTTAACATGCTCTGCTGGACACTGATAGAAGTCACAAGACTGCTCTAACTACTGATGAGAAAAAGTATTTAAACGTTTATATTTTTTTAAATAATTGCATTTCTATGTTCTGTGTACTGTGGGAGACCAGATATAGTGAATGCAGGGTCCTGGGTTTAGTAACACTTTAAGGGCCACCATCTCATTAGTTGCTATTTGCACTGAGGAGGATAATGAAGTCGGCATATCCTCCAGAGAACTGATGTGTTCCACTGCTGCGCATGTCCTCTGTCAAGTTTTAGACATCTTGCTTCAACACTGAGAAGTCAGCATGGATGGTCTCGATTTATGTAGTGCAGCCTTAGAATCCTGTATAGCCTGCATAATCTCTGTGTAAGTGTGGGCTCTGCAGTCTGCTTGTCAGAAACAGAATCCCCTCTGTATGCGAGTCAGGTTGTGAGAAGAGACATCCTGTAAATCCTAAGAGTCTTGTGCTTGTGTGCTCACCAGTGTGGAGAAATTGCACTGTAGGTTTAGGAGAGAAGGCTGCAGTGAGGAGGACGGTGGGGGAGCATCAGCACCATCTTGCCTTAGGAACCAGGTTAACTTCTCCACCATTGCAGATGACTTGTTCTGCCCAATTTTTACCATATTGAGGATGTGGGAGGGTACCTGCCACTGTAGGGGAGCAAACTGGAGGGCAGAGAGATGCCCATAGAATGCCTTGTAGGATAGGAAAGGCGAGTTGGAGCCTCAGGACTAAGGAACCGCTTGAACTGCCATCAAACCACACCAAGATCACAGACCCCTGGCAGCCAAAGGATGCAACTTAACCTCCAGATTGCCCAGTATACTGCATCTATCCTCCCTGTTTATAAGATAACAGCCGCCTGGGTCTTCTTTGCTTAGCTCTGTGGAGGAGTAGGCACTTTGGAGTTCTTTTACCATATCGCATTTAAATAGTGTGCTAAGCACATAGTTTCGTAACCTTGTACCCTGATTGTCTCTTTTGTGTTTTGCTTTGCAACTGTACTCATATTTTATTTTTTGTATTCTTTTTTTTTTTTAACGTCTAAATGTTGATGCAACCACTGTAATTATTGCAAACTAGACCTCTGACCTTACATTCCTAGGTTGCTTATCCGCTAAGGGTCAGGTCCCTCTCAGTGATACTCTGGTACCTCCTCTACCTATTACCATGACGCTTAAACTCGCCTCCATCAACGCAAAAGGCCTTATAATAGCCCATTCAAGATCTTCCTTTTGTGGCGAGAAGCATTATCACAAAATGCCGATATACGCTGCGCTCAGCAAACACACTAAGTCCAAAGCCCCTACTTGCTCCCATAAACTTTACGCACATCATTTGTATGCCCACGCAGACAAAAAAGCAAGAGGAGTTATGAACACAGTTTGCTCCTCTGTTTCATTTCTCTTATGTAGAACAAGGTCATGCAGATAGATTTCTCATTCTCTCTGCCACTTTCAATAACTCCCCATTCATTTTTGTCAATATATATGCCCCTAACACCCACCAAAAATCTTTCTACAAAACTCTAATACAAAAAATTAAACATCTTCCAAAAGACAGAATTATAATTTGTGGAGATATTAATGAAATTGACCTCTCGTTGAACACCAGTAGACCCCGCTCCCCTGCCCTCTCCTCACTTTTTCTTCCGAGAAGTTCTTTATGACCCCTTGAGAAGCCAGCATAGTACTGAGAGGGATTACTCCTATTACTCTCCTACTCACAAAACATACTCCAAAATTGATCTTTTCTTGATTTTCAAACTGCTACTACAAGTTTCCTTCCTCTATTGGATTAATATTGTGGTCTGACGACGCTCCCATCTCCATAACTTTCTCAGGTACCACCCCATGTGACATGTGAACACTTCTCTTCTTAGCCACTTCAAAACTCAAAAACAGAGCAGATCTGAAATCATTACACCCCCTCCCACTGTCATCTCCTAGACCAGGAATGGGCAAACTACGGCCCGGCGGACCTTTTAATCCGGCCCGCGGAGCGTGATACAAAAAAAAAACAGCCAGGGCAGGCAAACATTTGCATCATTCAGCGCGCTCAAATGCAATGATTGGTCAATCTCGCTGCCACTCACATCCTGATAGCCAGTGATTGGCTGTCAGGATGTGTGTAGGCGGGGCAGCGTGACGAACGTGAGGGGAGCTAGGCTCCTCTCACAGTCCGCCCTGAAGACCGGAACGTCGCGGGAACACGGCGAGAGGAACGCGCGGAGCAAAGGTCAGTAAATTGACACAGGGGGGACTTGTCTTACTACTTGGGGGGAATAGTAATTTAATTTAATTTATATTAATTCACACATACACATCATTCATCTACTCTTGGTCCGGCCCCCGGGTCCAATATATGAACCCATTGCGGCCCTCAAGTCAAAAAGTTTGCCCACCCCTGTCCTAGACCAATTCAGTAAGGTATCCTTATACGAACTCAATAATACAAAGTCCTCCATGTTAGGTGTCTCTTGTTTTCACCAGACACCAAAGCTACCACAACCAGATTATTTCCTCTCTCCTGGGCACTGAACTCCTCCAGGACATACCTGGGAATTCAAATTGTTTCTCCCTTTACCAGCCTACTCCATATTAATCTAGCTTCTGTAATGTAAAAGCTCCAACAGATTACTGTAGGGCTGAATTCAGTTAGAGTTTCTTGGGCTGGACAGGTTGCCCTGGCTAAAATGTTCCTTCTACCACACCTCCTGCACTTCTTCAGGAGTGACCCATACCCATCTTATCCAGTAAATTGCGAAAATGACAAAAGATATTCAACAACGTCATATGGGCTTCCAAAAGCCTTGATTAAAATCTTTTATATTGTGTCTGTCAGGGATCTCCTCGATCCCTGCCGCGATGGTCCCGGCGCAGGCGCACTGCTCCACCTAGTACACGGGCACTAGGTCCGGGCCGGCCGCGGCGTTCGAGCTCGCGCATGCGCAGTAGAAGCCGCGGCCGCCCGCTGGGCACCAATGGCAGCGCAGGGCGGGATATTTAAAGGTCCCTGAGCTGTCATTTCGTTGCCTTCTGGTCTTACCTGCTTCCTGTGTTCCTGTACCTGTGCCTAGTAAGTTATTGACCCGGATTGCCTTTGACCTTGCTGATTTCTCCTGCCCAGATCCTTGCTTGCCTGACCTCTCTCCCTGGATGCCCCTTATTAGATCTGACCTCCTGCTGCTGACCTGGCGTGTGACCCGACGATTCTCTGCCTGCTCCCTTGTACCTTACTGTCCTCTACAATACCGACTCGGCCTGTCTGACTACGCACTTGCTCAGCCATCCATCCATCCATCCCATCGGGGTCACCCGACCTCCTCACATCTGGCTCTCCCTGGTTGGAGCCCCTGGCGAACACCACTACCACTGACAGGTGTGCTCAGTAGAGGCGACCTGGTCTCGGGGTACTACAAGTCCATCCCCACCATCAGGGGCCCTGGTGAACAAGTACCCTGGGGCTTAGACTCCGCGCTGTGGGCACGCCTGACCAGTGGAGTGCTAGTGGTGCCGCTCGGCGGCCCCTCACAGTACCAGAAGGCCATGACTGAGCCTCGAGGAGGACTCTCCCCGTTGGACGAGGTTTGCAGGCACCTGGCTACCCTGACGCAAGCCGTAAACACATTACAGGACAGATGTCTGCAGATCGAGAATCGGTTTCAGGCCTGCACCATACCTGTTCCTGTTTCACAGGCCCCGGCTCCTGCACCACCGGTCGCAGCAGTCCATGAGCCGGCTCCTGGGCCTCCCACATCACTCCCTATGGCGGAACCCCGAGTACCCTTACCCGAGCGCTTCCATGGGGATCGCACACGCTTTCGGTCATTCCGTGACTCCTGTCTGCTCTATTTTGAACTGCAGCCACGGACCTTTTTGACGGAATCAGTGAAAGTGGGGTTTGTTGTCTCCCTGTTGCAGGGTGAACCCCAAGACTGGGCCCACCGACTAAGGGGAAACAATGACCCTCACCTGGTTACGGTCGACAGCTTCTTTAACGCTATGGCCATCTTATATGATGACCCACAACGGGCAGCCTCGGCCGAGGCCACATTATACGCACTCCGACAAGGTCGGCGGGCGGCTGAGGAATACGCCTCTGACTTTAGGCGCTGGATGGGTGACACTCGTTGGAACGAGTTCGCACTTTTGCACCAGTTTCGTATGGGCCTATCAGAGGCTCTGAAAGACGAGCTCGCCCGGGTGGAGGTGCCCGAGACATTAGAGGACCTAATTGCACTCACCATCAAAATTGACCGTAGACTACGGGAGCGCAGATTGGAGAGGTCTGGTCAGGGTCGCGGAAATCCCTGGGGGTCATTTCAGGGATCCAGTCAACATACTAGGCCAAGCACCCAGAACCTGCCGTTTGATGATGCTCCCGAACCCATGCAGCTAGGCCTGGCTCGGCCTAAACTATCGCCTGAGGAACGCCAGCGCAGACGCTCCCAGAATCTGTGTCTGTACTGCGGCGAAGCTGGTCACATGGTGCGTTCCTGCCCGCAGAAACTGAGTAAGTTCACCTCATCTTCTTTATCTGTTGGCAATATGAACCCGTCCCAGTACTTAGTTGTTCCCCTCTCCTTTTAGCTTTCAGAAAGGACCGTGGAGGTGACGGCCATAGTTGATTCGGGGGCATGCAGCTGTTTTGTGGATATCAATTTTGCTCACCAGCAGGGTATTCCCCTCCGCCCAAAGGAGAAGGGGTTTCACATCTTTTTGGCTGATGGTTCCCGGATAAAGTCAGGGGTGGTTAACCAGGAGACCCCTTCCATTGTGACTTCCATTGCCGGTCAGCACCGGGAACTCCTCCGCCTGGATGCTATTGCATCACCCCTTTTCCCAGTCATTCTGGGGCTCCCTTGGTTGCGGGCCCATAACCCCCAAATTGACTGGGAGACTGGGGTTGTCTCGTTCCCTTCCCCATATTGTCGGGAACTGTGTCGAACTTCGGGCCCGGAGGTCCCCCGGGTCCTCCTGTGCTCTGAAGGGGATGACAGCCTAAAACAAGTGATTCCTGCAGCCTACCATGAGTTTCTTGATGTGTTCAGTGAACGGGGAGCAGATGCTCTACCCCCCCACCGCCCATATGACTGTCCTATTGATCTGTTGCCCGGTTCGGAAATTCCGTTCGGGCGAATTTTTCCCCTTTCTGAGCTAGAATTAGGGGCCCTGAAGGACTATATTGAGGATAGCCTCCGAAAGGGATTCATCCGTCCCTCCACTTCCCCAGCAGGTGCAGGGATCTTCTTTGTAGAAAAGAAGGACAAGACTTTGAGGCCATGCATTGACTATCGGGAGCTGAATAGGGTCACCATTAAAAATCGTTACCCATTACCACTGGTACCTGAATTATTCCAGAGCCTAAAAGCTGCAGTAGTGTTTACCAAGTTGGACTTAAGGGGAGCCTACAATTTGGTTCGCATAAGGGAGGGGGATGAGTGGAAGACGGCCTTCCGCACCCGTTTCGGCCATTTTGAGTACCTGGTCATGCCTTTCGGGTTGTGCAATGCGCCAGCCACCTTCCAACACTTTGTGAACGACATCTTTAGGGACTTCCTGGACATCTTTGTCATCGTCTACTTAGACGACATTTTGATTTTTTCATCCTCCCTGGGGGAGCACAGGGTACATGTATCAAAGGTGTTGGGGCGGTTGCGGCAGCACGGGTTGTACGCTAAAGCAGAGAAATGCTGCTTTGAACAGGCTAGCGTTACATTTCTGGGTCTGATCATCTCCACCACGGGGGTCGCAATGGACCCTCAGAAGGTCTCAGCGATCCTAGATTGGCCTGAACCCACGGACAGGAAAAGTGTCCAACGTTTTATTGGGTTCGCAAATTTTTACCGGAAGTTCATCAAGAACTTCTCGGGTCTGGTCTCCCCCATCACTCAGTTAACCAAGCTTGGGACGCGATTCAGATGGACGCCCGAGGCACAGGAAGCTTTTGAAGCACTAAAAAGGTTATTTACCTCGGCACCCATTCTTGGTCATCCCGACGCCTCCCTGCCCTACATCTTAGAAGTAGATGCATCTGAAAACGCGGTTGGCTCCATCCTTTCCCAGCGGAAGGGCGCCAAGGAATTACTTCACCCAGTAGCATTCTTTTCACGGAAACTTACCCCTGCGGAGAGGAACTACGACATTGGGGATCGCGAGCTACTGGCTATCAAAACCGCTTTAGAAGAATGGAGGTACCTGCTGGAAGGTGCCTCCCACCCCATCCTGATATTCACGGACCACAAGAACCTGGAATATCTGAGGACGGCCAAACGTCTACGCCCACGACAAGCAAGATGGGCATTGTTTTTCTCGAGGTTCCAGTTCCACATCACATACAGGCCCGGCTCGAAAAACACGAAGCCTGACGCGTTGTCACGCATGTACGAGGACACCAAGGAGATTCCAGTGCCCGACACTATTCTTCCTGCAGGAAATTTCTTGGCCCTTCAGACAAACCTTCACTCCGAGATCCTGAGAGCGTCCACAGCAATGTCCACCTCCGATGGGGCTCCCCTCCAGAACAAGGAGGGACTCCTATGGAGGGAGGACCGGATTGTGGTGTCGAAGGATGCCCGAACCTTAGTCTTGGGACATTGCCATGACCATCCACTGGCAGGACATTTTAGGCCGGTCAAGACCCTGGAACTTCTCCGACGTTCCTTCTGGTGGCCGGACATGGCCAAGGATTGTAAGAACTACGTGGGCTCCTGTGCCATCTGCCAGCGGAACAAGCCTTCAAGGAATAAGGCGTGGGGCCTGCTACGTCCATTGCCCATCCCTGAACGACCCTGGCAGAAAATCTCCATGGACTTCATAGTCGAGCTTCCACCTTCACTGAACCACACGGCAATTCTCGTGGTCGTGGACCGCTTGTCCAAGATGGCCCATTTCATCCCTTTACGGAAAACCACATCAGCAGCCGAGACGGCGCAAGTCTTCATTCGAGAGATCGTTAGACTGCATGGGGTTCCCGAAGACATCGTCTCGGACCGTGGGGTGCAGTTTACCTCGCGGTTTTGGAGGGCATTGTGCAAAGCCCTGGATATCAAGCTGTCCCTTTCCTCGGCATTTCACCCTCAGACCAATGGCCAGACCGAAAGGACCAATCAGACCCTGGAGCAATACCTTCGATGCTACACATCATTCTCTCAGGACGACTGGGTGCCACTCCTCCCTTTGGCAGAATTCGCGTACAACAACGCTTGCCATTCAGCAACTGGGCAGTCCCCGTTCTTCGCCAACTATGGGTTTCATCCTGTCTTCCTCCCGGACTTGGTCCCGGAATGCCCGATTCCAGCGACACAGGATGCACTGACCTTTTTCACCTCCAACAATAGGAAACTACAGGAAGCCAAGCCCAAGAGGGCTTTTAATAGGAAGCGAAGAGGGGATCTGGTTCTGCAGCCCGGAGAGAAGGTTTGGCTGGCTACGTCTAACTTGAGGATGCTCTGCCCGTCAAAAAAGTTGGGACCTAAATTTATAGGCCCTTTCTGCATCAAACGGATGGTCAATGAGGTGGCCTATGAACTTGTTCTCCCCGAGACACTCAAGATCCACCCTGTCTTCCACGTGTTCCTGTTGAAACCAGTAGTCCCTGATGCCTTCCCGGAACGAGAATCCAGGCCCCCGGAGGCCGTAACAGTTGAAGAGGAAGAAGAATTCGAGGTGGAGGCAATCTTGAAGTGCCGACGAAGGGGGGGCCAGACCCAATTTCTCATCAAGTGGAAGGGCTACGGCCCTGAGGACAATTCGTGGGAACCAGCCCATAATGTCCATGCACCTAGGCTTGTCCGGAGGTTTCTTTGTGATCACCCGTGGTGGAGAGATCGGGTGGGCATCCGGAGGTTGCCCGTAGGGGGGGGGCAATGTCAGGGATCTCCTCGATCCCTGCCGCGATGGTCCCGGCGCAGGCGCACTGCTCCACCTAGTACACGGGCACTAGGTCCGGGCCGGCCGCGGCGTTCGAGCTCGCGCATGCGCAGTAGAAGCCGCGGCCGCCCGCTGGGCACCAATGGCAGCGCAGGGCGGGATATTTAAAGGTCCCTGAGCTGTCATTTCGTTGCCTTCTGGTCTTACCTGCTTCTTGTGTTCCTGTACCTGTGCCTAGTAAGTTATTGACCCGGATTGCCTTTGACCTTGCTGATTTCTCCTGCCCAGATCCTTGCTTGCCTGACCTCTCTCCCTGGATGCCCCTTATTAGATCTGACCTCCTGCTGCTGACCTGGCGTGTGACCCGACGATTCTCTGCCTGCTCCCTTGTACCTTACCGTCCTCTACAATACCGACTCGGCCTGTCTGACTACGCACTTGCTCAGCCATCCATCCATCCATCCCATCGGGGTCACCCGACCTCCTCACATCTGGCTCTCCCTGGTTGGAGCCCCTGGCGAACACCACTACCACTGACAGGTGTGCTCAGTAGAGGCGACCTGGTCAAGTCCATCCCCACCATCAGGGGCCCTGGTGAACAAGTACCCTGGGGCTTAGACTCCGCGCTCTGGGCACGCCTGACCAGTGGAGTGCTAGTGGTGCCGCTCGGCGGCCCCTCACAGTGTCTACCTAAAGCTCGAGCTGGGCTCAGAGCTCCCAATAAGCTACACTACAAATCAGTTGTTTTGGACCAAACCAAATAGTGGTGGTCATCAAATTTATCCATTCCGTGGTGCCAGATTGAGGCAACCGCACTGGCTTGCTGCTTAGTGCCAACTGGTTGGGCTATCATCTGACACAATCTTTTCTAGCTTCTCTCAGTGCCACCATGACAGCCTGGAAATCTCTACACCAACACTCAAAAGGCCTTCACGCTCAAACAATACATCAAACTTCCCTTGCAGTCACTCCAATTATTATCCTCAGATCTACCACTCCACCAATGGCACACAGCTGGCATCCATTCCCTCAGGAAACCTCTTTCTTCTCAAGGCCTCTCCCCTATCAACAGCTCTCTTCTAGATACTCAGCAACAAGGACTTTTATCTCTGCATCTGTCACTTCTTATCCAATCTGCCTGTCACTGAACTTGCCATAACCTCCCTTTATTATCACTCTACAACTCCACACAACCCAAGGTCCAAGGAATTTCCTTGATCTACAACCTACTCTCACATCCGTAACCCAAGCTCATGGCCCCAGCTATGGACTTTTGGGAAAGATGCCACCTCGGTCTGGTATCAAGCACTTTGCATACCCTCTAGGCTTTCTAGAAACATAACCCACTGGGAATCCGTAATGGAAATATACATCCGTTGGTACTACCTACTGAAGAGATTGGCACATATCTCCCCTAATTACTCATCAAAATGCTGGAGAGAATGTGGACTTAATGGAACAATCCTACACATGTGGTGGTCTTGACCGTTTTTAAGCTCCTTTTGGGAGAATCTCTCTACACTACTACATGAGGTCTCTCACACAAACAGCAGATGGCTCCTTTTGGGTTGGCCCTCCACCTATCATCCAATTTTTACACATATTTTAATAGTGGCATGCCTTTACTTTAGCACGATGTTGGAAAAACCCTAAACCTCCCACGTTGCAAACCACTATTTCAAGTCATGATGGCCATTACTTGATGGAATACCTTTTCGCCAAATCTCACTTAACTCTACCCAAATTTTTCAAATGCTGGAACCATTGGCGTATAGATCCCAGATCAACACCAATCCAGTAACCCAGAACTGCCATAACGACAGAGATAGTTAGACATTTAGCATCACCTCACCTGCTTCACATCCCTGACCCCTAAAGACACCTGCTTACCACCCACCCACCCACCTATAGCCACATAAGCTTTTCTTATCTATCATTAAGCCTTCTTTTTCTTATCTCTTTACCTCACCCTTCCCACCCCCCCCCCCCCCCAGTCACAAGGTCTTTTTATTATGCATGTGGCTGCATTGTAGCTATCACACTGTTCCCGTACTGGGGCCTTATAACAGGCCCAGATATCTATGATAGGTTGGAACATAATATAAAATACTGATGTCAACTAGGAAATGTACTTATTTGCTGCTGCTGTTGTTCATTATACCACCTTCTGGGGAGGTTGCACTCTCCCAATGATATTAACCACTTGCCCTCTTGAGGATTTGCCCTCCTTTCTGACCAGGCTATTTTTTGTAATACGGCGCTGCATTACTTTAACTTACAATTGCGAGGTCATACAATGCTGTACATAAAATGAAATGTATTTCATTTTTTTTTTCCCACAAATAGAGCTTTCTTTCCGTGGTATTTGGTCACCGGTAACACATATATCAAGTCCATATAGTAAAATTGGTGCAAAGCTATTCACTTAATGGTTAATACAATTGGACAAGGGGCACTCTTTTTCTGTACAGAGGAAAAGAGGTTTGACCTCCATATACGGAAAGGTTTCTTCACAGTAAGAGGTGTACATATGTGTAATAGTGTCCCTCAGGAGCTAGTTTTGGCCAGCTCAAATGAGTATTAAAAAAAAAAAAGCTGAATGCATTCCTAAATGCACAAAATATACCAGGATATTACCACTTTATAGGTATTAACACCAGGAGTTGTTGATTAATGGAAAATCCATTTGTCTTGGGGGGCCAGTAAGGAATTTTCTCCCCTGCCGTAGCAAATTCGACCTTTTGTTTGTCTTCCTGTGCATCAACTGTGGTCAAAGGATTCTGTATAATATATAGCGCCAACAGTTTACGCTGAGCTTTACAAAATAAGTCAGACACTACAATTACAATTTAATACAGTAGGAATCAGAGGGCCCTGCTCGTTAGAACATACACTTTTTAACAGGGAGGGTCAAGAGATACAAAAAGTAAAAACTATGTGGGGGTGAACTGATGGAGAAAATAAAAGTACAGTTGTTAGGTGGGGGCATGATAGGCCTTTCTGAAGAGAAGGGTTTTCAGGGAGTGTCTAAAGGTGGACAGAGTAGGAGATAGTCGATCAGATTGGGGTAGGGAGTTCCAGAAAATGGGAGAATCTCAGGAGAAGTCCTGGAGGCAAGCATGGAAGGAGTTGACAAGGTAGCTAGAGAGCAGGGGGTTTTAGAGGAACAAAGAGAATGATTAGGTTGGTATTTTGAGACTAGGTTAGTGATGCAGTTGGGGGCAGAGTTGTGGATGGCTTCGTAAGTTAGTATTTTAAATTTAATATGTGGGGTGAATGGCAGTCATTGGAGGGATTGGCAGAAAGGGGTAGCAGACACTGAGCGGTTAGTAAGGTGGATGAGTCTGGCAGGAGTATTCATGATGGACTGAAAAAGCTTTGTGGTGTCATTGGTTAGGAAGGGTGCATTTTAGAGATGTTGCAGAGCTTGAGGCAGCAGGCTTTGGACATTGATGTGGGGCTGAAAGGATAATGCAGAATCCAGGATTACCCCTAGTACCTAAGGTAGGATGAAAGCCAGCGAAGAGTAGTGTCACAAAGACCAAAGGAGTACAGTTTTTTGAGAAGGGAGTAGTCCACCGTGTCAAAGGCAGCAGCGAGGTCCAGGAGTAGGAGTACAGAATAGTGTCTATTGGTTTTAGCTGTTAGTAGATCGCTTGTGAGTTTTTAGGAGAGCAGTTTCCATGGGGTGTTGAGGGTGAAATTGAGACTGAAGGCTCTCAGTAAGATGGTCACCCAGTCAGGTGTAGACCAGACATTCAAGGAGTTTGGAAGAAAAGGGGAGCACGGAGATGGGGCATAGGTTGTTAAGATTGATGGAGCTTTTAACCGCCTCCCGCTCGCCATATATAGTACAATGACGGGTGCAAGGCGGTTCTCCCATTCTAACCGCACATGCGCGGCTCAGGGAGCGTGCAGCACGGCGATCGGCGGTGCGCTGTGTCCCTTGGACACAGCAGATCACCAATCAATGGAAAGAGCCTAAGATGTCGGCTTGGTCATGTGATCAGCTGTGTCCAATCACAGCTGATCGCATGTAAATAGGGAAATGCCGGTTATCAGCATTTCTCTCCTCACGAGCTGTCACACTGACAGCTCGAGAAGAGAGCTGGTAATCGGCATCCCTCAGAAGGGGCATCTACACTGATCATCAGGGCACTGATGTTCAGTGTGCACTGATGATCTGTGTAGACCCAGCAGTGCCACCTGTCAGTGTCCATCAGTGCCAGCTGTCAGTGCTCATCCATGCCACCTGCCAGTGCCACATTTCAGTGCCTACCAGTGCACATAAATGCCATATATCAGTGCCCATCTGAGCTGCCTTTCAGTGTCACCCTTCAATGCCAGTCAGTGCCACCTATCAGTGCCCAGCAGTTCTGCCTATCAGTGCCGCCTAACAGTGCCAGTCAGTGCCACCTCTCAGTGCCACCTATCAGTGCCATATGAGTGCTGCCTTTCAGTGCCCATCGGTGATGCATGTCAATGCCATCAGTGCCACCTACCAGTGCCTCCTCATCAGTGCCAGCTATCAGTGTCCATCAGTGCAGCCTATCAGTGCCCATGACTGCAGCCTCATTAGTGCACATCAGTGAAGGAGAAAAATCACTTATTTACAAAATTTTATAACAAAAACTAAGAAAAACATTTTTTTTTCAAAATTTTCAGTGTTTTTTGGTTTAAGAAAAAATAAAAAACCCAGAGGTGATTAAATACCACCAAAATAAAGCTCTGTCACAAAAAAATGCTAAAAATTTCATATGGTACAGTGTTGCATGACCACGCAATTGTCATTCAAAGTGCAACAGCGCTGAAAGCTGGAAATTGACCTGGGCAGGAAGGGGGTATAAGTGCCCTGTAGGCTAGTAGTTAAGTAAAGGGGTGACTAGTGCATGTTTTAGAGAGTTGGGGAGTTTAGAGTGTGGCTTGGACATGGCGTGAACACGCTTCTCTGAAATCTCTGCTTGGATCTCTGTCCAGTCTAGTCTGTCCTGACAGCTGCACCTCGTGCCCGGTGATAGGAAACATCTGCTGGTACAAGGGGACTCAAAGTCAGGAGATTACCCACCATTTTCTGTGGCAATACTCAGTTGTGTCCCCGGCCCTTACTGCTGTCCCTCCTTCAAAGTTGTTGCTGAAGACGACCCGACCAGCTTTTTCCTCCACCTCCATCTACCACGCAGCCAACCTCCAATGCGGCCACGGTGTATTCAGCAGTTCACTCGGACTCTCCAATTCGTACACCTATACTGCCTCAAGAAAACTCCCCAGGGGACTCAAGCTCATCCTCACCCTCAGACCTTCACTATGACAGCGACCTCCAGGGGATGATCACAGACCTACCATCCAAATTTGACATGCAGGCCATGGCAACCTTCATAGTCCATGCTCTCTCCAATGAGATCCACAATCTCCGCCAACAGATTGACTCGGTGGATGAGCGAGTGACTTCCCTAAAGTCTGCCTCTACTGACCAAGACGTCCGGCTTTCAGCACTGGAGCTGGCCCAGTCAGAATACTGACGCCATCTCATTGACATCCAACTGCGCATAGATGATGCTGAGAACCGGAAGAGGAGGAACAGTTTGAGACTGCGGGGTACCCCGAGACCATGGCGAGCGTGGACCTCTGCTCGATGGTAGCTGCCATCCTTAACCAACTCCTGGAACCCCCCCACTGTGGAGCTGGAGTTGAACCGGGTCCTCCACATGCTCTAGGCCCTCCTGCAGTTTTAGAGAACAACATCACTGCCGCCCTCCCAAGAGATGTATTATGCTTTGTGCACTTTTGTTATCAAAGAGGAAATTCTGCGGCAGGCCTGGTCCGAAGGCCCCATGAACTTTGACGGTGCATCTGTCTGGTTCTACCCAGACGTCTCTCGCCAAACTCTCCTGATGAGGGGTATGCTGCATCTACTTATTGAGTCAGAAGCCGCTTACTGCTGGGGACACCTGTTCCACCTTATCGTTACCGAGCAAAGTATGTCCTATTATCTTCACTCTCATGATCAACTGCCAGCGCTATTTGACTTTCTGGAGCAACTTGCTGTGGAAGTACCAAATTGGCTGGACTCTTATGAGCTTCATCCTTGAGCCAACCACCTCCACGTCTGCAACAGATGCGTGTGGCCCACCCCAGAGCTTCAAGTCATGAACCACCAAGGCATAGCCGATCCTCGTTGGAGGACTGTTTGTCACACTTGCAGCTTTTTTGTTTGCAGGGACTGCTCCTTGTGACTTTTGCTTCTATCCTGGTTCTGTGAGTTGTGGCATACTTGTTTCTACATAGCATACAGGGTTGGCCCTCTGCCTTAGGGTTTTGGGTTTTTGACTTTTTGTAATCCAGTATTGCTGTGGGTCGATATCTGTCTAGGCTGCAATGCAATTCCGGCTATCTTCCATTATCCGGTGCCCTGACTATCCAGCTCCAGTTGGTCGGTCTCTCATTGCCCAGTCTTTGTAATTGTTATACGTTCTGTGCAGTTTTTAGTCTGCTGTTTTTAGGTTTAATATGGGCATTTTACTGTGATTGCTTATCTTGATCCTGTTGCTCCAGCTGAGTGGGCCCCACTTTTCCAATAACCATGGACCCCTGGGTCGGGCCTTGTCCCAGGTTTTATTTTGCCCTATTCTCTATCTCTATGGGTCACCAGGGAGAATGTGGTGCTACCCCGGGGTGATGGGGGTGTTGGTGTGTGGTACTCACTGAGTTGATCCAGATCCATGTCCATGATATGTGTGTTCTCTTCCATCTGGTAATGCTGGTTTCTATTCCCCGATGATAAATACTGGTACATTGTTGCTTATTTTTGCTGCTGTTGGATACCGTTGCAGCTTCTAAACCTCAGGTTTACTTGACCTTAGTAGAGGCAGACTGATCCAAGCATCTCTCTTTTACCCCCCTTAAGGCTTTCCCTAGAGGGCTTGCCTTGTGCACACCAAGAGGGAAGTT
Organism: Staurois parvus; assembly: GCF_062004578.1. Lineage (NCBI taxonomy): Eukaryota > Metazoa > Chordata > Amphibia > Anura > Ranidae > Staurois > Staurois parvus. The sequence goes on along the minus strand of NW_028318556.1, from coordinate 175,689 downwards.
AGTGTTTACTATGCTTAGTTTGTTACCCCTACTCCTTACCCCCCCAAATTTTCTTTGTTTTCAGGTGCTCCCTTGAATATTTTTTAGACTGGTGTAGCCGCCAGTGAGCCCCCAGATGAACCCTCTCCCCCCTTCTTTCTCTCGCCTTCCCACACTCCCCCCTTAACCCTTTTTCCTCTCCCTCAACTCTCCTCACCTTCTTTTCCCTTCCCACCTTTCCTTGTTTCTCCTCCCTTCCTTATCCGTCTCTTTTTCTTTTTCCTTTCTCTGTCCCATCCATTAATGCCCCCGCTCACTTTTTTCTCCCTGGTCTGCTTGACCTTGTTCATTTCACCGCCTTCCTATCCCGGGTTGTTCCTCTCCCCATCTCCCTCATCAAATCAATGCAGCAGGACCCGTAGGGTCAATACTTGTTCGTCAAGGGTAAGATTGGCTACCTCACAGTGACTTTCACCAACGCATACTTTCCAAATGTAAACCACATACCCTTCCTAAGCGGTTTGCTCCCAGGACTGCTAGATTTTATAGAGGGGACCTTAGTCTTTGGTGACGACATTAACTTTCCTCTGGATTCACTTCTAGACGTATCTAAGGGCACTTATCACCTCTCTTTCTCTCATCTTTTGGGGATGAGAGATGCGCCAAGGGTCAACCACTTACTGCACCTGGTTTGACCTTCCCACCTTTCCTCATCTCTCATCCCCATGATAGGGATTATTCTTACTACTCTGTAGTTCACCAAACGTACTACCATTTAGAGTTTTTCTTAGTCCAACAAAAAGACCTGCTCAGGGTTCAGTCGACACGTAGTGGCGACTTTACCTTTTCAGACCATGCCCCAATTTACATGGACCTACAGTTAGGACCTAATATCCGTAGACCTCCGTCCTGGTGTTTAAACAAAGCCCTGCTTCAATCCTCAGAAATCAGGGTGGCCATAGAGCACATAATTTCGGAGTACTTCTCTTTAAATATTTACTCAGTAGATAGCCCCTTCACGCTGTGGGAGGCACATAAACTAGTTCTGCGGGGTTCACTGATGGCGATTGCAGCCAAACATAAAAGGGAATGCTCTCTCCAGGTTGATGCTTTACTAGCTCGGTTCGGTCTGGAGAGTGCCCATAAAACAAGCTTCGCAAGGGCTACTTACCAAGAACTCCTCAAGACACCAGAGGAATTAAATTCTCGCTTTCATAAGGTTAAACAACGTTTGGCATGGTCCTATCGTACCATATGTGAATACTCCAACAAACCTGGTACTCTCCTCGCCCAGGCGTTCCGTTGCATTTGAACCCAAATTTACATCTCTCATATTAAGTTGGCTCCTCAGACTCCATGACCTCTGGATTTTGTTGCCTTCTTTAAGGCACTGTATAAAATTACATTGGACATCTCACGGGGCCTTCCTTGGGATGCTCTACGTGTGATTCACTAATATATTGCTGCATCCAGTATGCCCACTCTCACTTCCTCCATCTGTCAGGAACTAGATGCCCTGATCACCTTGGAGGAATTGGGAGTGGCCCTATCTCAATCTAAGCTTAAAAAAGCTCCAGGTCTGGTCGGTTTGACGGCAACCTATTATAGGACCTTCTTTGACCTGCTCTCCCCACGCATGGTGGCAGCATATAATTCCCTGGCGAAGGGGAAAACTTTGCCCCTGGATGCACTCAGGGCTTACATCTATTTGATACCGAAGGAAGGTAAAGATCCTTCGCACTGCTATAGCTACCGTCTCATTGCACTTTTGCGTACCGACCTGAAACTGTTAGCAAAAGCCGGCTTTTGCCCCACATCCCCAGCCTGATACACAGGGACCTTAGGGAACCTCGGGACAATACCATTCGTGTCTTCAACTGTATTCATCTTGCAAGGACTGCCAAAACCCCACTCATCCTACATTCTACTGATGCCAAAAAGGCATTAGATCAGATTAACTGGCAGTTCATGCAGGCAACCCTGACCCATATCGGTCTTGGGACATCCATGCTCTCTATTCTCAACCCTCGGCCTTTGTCAGTCATCGAGATTGATCTGACTTCTTCCCTATCTCTAACTGGACACGTCAGGGATGTCCACTTTCTCCCCTGATCTTTATTTTAGCTTTGGAACCTTTCCTGTGTACAGTTCGAGCCGACTGTAATATCTCCGGCTTCCGCAAACCATCTGAGGAAAATAAGGTCGCTGCGTTGGCTAATGATCCCATTTTCTGATCCCCTTACCTTCTTGCCCAATTTATTGCAAGCATTTCAAAATTATGGTAATTTGTCATACTTCAATATCAATATTGCAAAATCCTCCGCTTTAACATTTACTCCGACTGGTATACTTACTCGCCTCTGTCCCTTCTTCTTTCGCTGGGCTGCTGACTTGATCCAGTATCTAGGCACAAATATCACACCAGATCTTTCCTATCTCTATGCTGTGAACTTCTTACCCCTGCTGCTTATAATGAAAGATGATCTCCATTGGCATTCCTTTACACTGACATGGTTTGGCCGCTGTAACGCACTTAAAATGACACTATTGCCTCTCATACTTTACTTGCTACAAGCTCTTCCTATTCAACTTCCTGTGCCCTTTTTCAGGAAAGTCAGTGCAATGTTTCAAGTCTTCATTTGGTCTCATGGGAAGCCACGCTTGGCCTTTCATTTGCTGATCCTGCCTAAGATTTTTGGTAGGGTGGACCTACCAGACATTCGCTCTTACTATAGAGCTGCCCAACTTACCCGTCTGGCTGACTGGCATTGCCACAGCAAAGCATTGGGCTGTCATGGAGTTGGAGGACTCCAGGGGCACGGCCTTGAGCTGACCTTGGTTGCAACACCCTTTGCCACGTGAGCCTATCCCTGGCACTACTCTTGTGATCGCTCCAGAGGCACTACGTAACACGTCCACTTACCCCTGCTCCTTCTCCTCTGGTCCCCATTCTTTTATCTCAAAGCCAGCGGATATACCCACCTGGTGGATTTTCTCACCCCCTGATGGGGCCCTTTGTATTTCCAACCTCACCCGGCTAGTGGATCCCCCCTTGAGTTTTTGGGAAGGCCTCCAGCTTCTATCTTATCTCCGCTCCCTCCTACGTTCACCTGGCATTGCCCGCACGCTATAACTGCCTTTTTAAGTCTTATGTCACAAAGGAGAACCAGTCCAACACTGTCTATCTACCATCTATTCTTCTCTCATTTATCCAGAACATGGCTTCTCCCCCCCCTTTCTCTCTAAATGGGAAACTGGTTTAGGTGTGTCTTTCATGGCTTCACAGAAAAAATTCTGCTCTTTGCCCAAAAGTCCTCAATGGCCACCAAAGTCCAGGAGACCAACTATAAACGTAAGGACGTGATGGTATCAGGTGCCCCCCAACCTCCATCATATCTCACCACAGTGCTCAGGTGCATGCTGGCATTGTGGGGCTGACGGTCATACCCTTGAGCAGTGCTAAAAGCTCCAATATTTCTGGCGAGGAGTGGATGACATTATTAAACAACTTACCGCCGTGGAACTACAAGGCGACTCAGCAGCCTGCTTTCTGTAACTGTCAGGGAGACCCATCAAGAAATATAAGGCGTCTCTCACTATCCAGCTGCTTAATGCAGCTAAGGCCTGTATCTCACTTTGGTGGAAGAATACCCACCCTCCCACACTCTTTTTGGTTTTCCAAGGTAAATGAGCTTAGGAACATGGAGGATATTACAGCCACTTTGCGGAACAAAGAAGAGACCTTCCGTGACACCTGGCAATACTTTGTAAATACAGATGCATATCTTGCTGAACTTGCCACCAGTGAGATTCTTATTCATTCTGCCCTACCTATACATCCATGAGAGGATACATATAAATTTGGACTCCAGCCTACCTATCCTCTATTTTCTTCTTTTTCTCTGGCCCTTCCTTCTCTATATAGTTCCCCCTTGTTATACTGCATTTTTTTCTCTATTCCCCCCTGGTTCCCGCAGCGCCTTCCTGTGGGGTTTACTCCTAATTTTCCCTATTTCCTATTTCTCTCCCCCCCGTTTTGTTTGCTACTAGTATATTTTCTACAATGTGGGTTGGCAACCCACCCATGCTGTTTTTAGAACGTCACAGTCCATTAGTAAGTCTCAGCGATCCTAGGTTTGCCATAACCCTTCTCACTCCAGGATGATTGTCAACTTCTGCAATATGACTTGTTCATGTCTTCCTCTATGTTCTGTTTATCCTGACACAAAATGTTTTTCATCAGTTGGGCCTTTCCGTGGACTTGACAAATTCTATAATTACTTGTCCTAATGTACAATGTGCTGCTTTTGCATTGTTATTCTCTGTACTTAAGTTGACATCCTACTTGCCTTTTTATTGTATGTAATTTGTACAAATAAAAGAATTACAAAAAAAAAAAGAGCGTTGAGGAAGATGCCAGAAGAGAGGGATTGATTGAAGATGTGAGTTAGAAAGTATAGGATAGAGCTAGAGGGTGACTGTAACATTTGCGAGAGAACAGGGTACAGGGAGCAGGTGGTTGGGTGTGTGTTGGAAAAAAAGTTTAACAACCTTGCCAATAATAGCGGGGTTGAACAAGGGAAGTTTTGAGTGTACCTGTAGACATGGGTTGTTAAGTGGGGGAGATAGCTGGTACAGTGTATATTTCATCACGAATTGTAACAATCTTATTTTTGAAGTGATTAGAAATCTTCAGGGCTGTGAGTAAGTTAGTGGGTGGAGGCAGTGGGAGACAAAGTACAGTGTTGAAGGTAGAGAAGAGTTGACGGGGACTGAATGTGAAGTTGCTAATGAGACTGTCTGCTTGGCATTGTGGAGGTAAGAATTGTAATTTTGGAGGGCAGATTTATATTGGTTGAAGTCTTTCTGAGACTTAGTCTTACGCCACAGACGCTGAAGAGAACAGCTCTGTTTTTTGAGACTTCTGATGTCATCTGTTTGCCAAAGTTGTTGGGATCAGGGCCTGATTCTGTGTGTAGTGAGGGGGGGAAAGCTCGTCCATGGCGGAGGACTGAGATCTATTGTAGACAGACGTGGCTAGGTTGAGGCAGGACAAGGTGAGATTTTGACATAGGGGTGGTCAGTATCAGAGTGGAGCAGAGGTGAGGTGGCAAAGGTTTCTATGGGTAATTGTTAGGCGGTTGGAGGGAGGGTAGGTGGAAGACTGGGAGAGAGTGAAACGAATAAGGTGGTGATCAGAGAGAGAGGATTGTTGGAGAGGTTGCGCTGAGTGCATAGGTAGGAGAACAAGGTGTTGCCATCAGAGTGAGTAGAAGCATGTATCCATTGTTTCAGGTCAAAAGAGAAGGTTAGACTGAGAAGTTTAGAAGTAGCAGGAGTGTTAGTATTAGCAGGGATGTTGAAGTCATCAAGAATGATTGTGGGAATTTCAGAAGAGAGAAAGTAGAACCCAGGCAGAGAAGGCATCAAAGAAGGTCGATACCTGTCCAAGGGGCCTGTAGATCACAGCAATTGTTAGAAAAACAGGAGAAAATAGATAAATACAATGTGCCTCAAAAGAGGAGCAAGTGTTCTGAGAAAATAATCAGTATATAATTTATGAAAAATGCAGGGATCTGGAATTAAGGAGATTCCCTACTAATTTTCATAAATTAACTGATAACTGAGTTCTTTATTTACGCTAATTTGAAAACTAAATAAAAAGCAATAATGTTCAAAAATATATATTTATTAATAATAAAATCTGTGCAAAATGGTAGTGAAATATAATAGGTGATAAATAATAACCAATTCAAAATAGCAGTACAATGATCTAATCCAAAATAATGCTTAGAAATTCAAACTAGGAACTATTTTCAAATATTAATGAATTAGAATCCGCGTAGGAAACTATCAGTAACTCAGCAACTTGTGACAACGGCTATGCAAATCAACCACGTGATCTCTCTGCAACCAGAAATCAAAGTTCAAAGTGTAGCTTAGCATGAATTGGTTTAGAATACCATACACAGGCCAATCCAATCAGCTTAGAATCTATCTGAGGTGCAGATCAAATGTTACACTAAGTTGTATACTTTGTCATATATACCTAGCTAAACCATTGAGTAGAAGCTAAAATTGACTTTGGGGACATTTACAATTAAATCTTTCTTCCAGAGATCTGAAATTAATTTAATTTATACTGCAGTTAAAATTATTTCACATCAACTCCTGTGCTAACCATTACCAGACTAAATGGTTTAGCTGGAGATATAAGGCGAATACAAATTTAGCTGAAGAAAAATTAAAGTTATAGTTACCAATATGAATTCTGTGGTGTCAATTATGTCAGCTTTCAGTCAGTTCACTTCAGAGTGTATCTGTGTCCCTTGTCTCCTGTCTTTTCTTCTGTCTCGTCTTGTGTCCTCTCTCTGTCTCCTAATTTTTATTCCCCAAAAAACCTAGGCGGGCAAAGCTTATCTTGCCTAATTATGACGGCGCACTAGGTGTCATTTTCTTTCCTAAGCACAAGAAGGGGGCAGTAAAGGATAAGGAATAATTTTGGATTTCTACATTCCTTCTACAACCTTCTGTGTTGTGTGAAAAGTTGACCTTTAACCACAGCTAGGAAGAAAACTCTACATATTAGAGCAGCAGTTCTCAACCTGTGGGTCGCGACCCATTTGGGGGTCGAACGACGCTTTCACAGGGGTCACCTAAGACCATCGGAAAACAAATTTCCGATGGTCTTAGGAACCGAGACACCGCTCCTCTATCCGTCTCCAGGTGTGGGCGGGATGACATGCCGCCCCTGTCATCTGGACACAACCCCGGGATCAATCCTCGCCGGTGATTGGCCGCCGGAACTGTAGCTCAGGAGAGGCACACAGGCGGCCAATCACCGGCGAGTATCATTGGTGTCAGTGGGAGGAATAGTGCCCAATCATTGGTGTCACTAATACCAATTCCTCCCACTGACACCAACGATGAGGCACGATTCCTCCCCCAAATGACACCAACGATGGGGCACTATTCCTCCCCCCACTGACACCAACGATGGGGCACTATTCCTCCCCCCACTGACACCAACGATGGGGCACTATTCCTCCCCCCACTGACATCAACGATGGGGCACTATTCCTCCCCCCACTGACATCAACGATGGGGCACTATTCCTCCCCCCACTGACACCAACGATGGGGCACTATTCCTCCCCCCACTGACACCAACGATGGGGCACTATTCCTCCCCCCACTGACACCAACGATGGGGCACTATTCCTCCCCCCACTGACACCAACGATGGGGCACTATTCCTCCCCCCACTGACACCAATGATGGGGCACTATTCCTCCCACTGACACCAATGATGGAGCACTATTCCCCCCACTGACACCTATGATGGGGCACTATTCCCCCCACTGGCACCAATGATGGGGCACTATTCCTCCCACTGACACCTATGATGTGGCACTATTTCTCCCACTGGCACCAATGATGGGGCACTATTCCTCCCACTGGTACCAATGATGGGGCACTATTCCCCCCACTGACACCAATGATGGGGCACTATTCCCCCCACTGACACCAATGATGGGGCACTATTCCTCCCACTGACACCAATGATGGGGCACTATTCCCCCCACTGACACCAATGATGGGGCACTATTCCCCCCACTGACACCAATGATGGGGCACTATTCCCCCCACTGACACCAATGATGGGGCACTATTCCCCCCACTGACACCAATGATGGGGCACTATTCCCCCCACTGACACCAATGATGGGGCACTATTCCCCCCACTGATACCAATGATGGGGCACTATTCCTCCCACTGACATCTGTGATGGGACACTATTCCTCCCACTGACACCAATGACGTGGCACTACTCCTCCCACTGCAAAATTACAGTTATGAAGTAGCAACGAAAATAATTTTATGGTTGGGGGTCACCACAACACGAGGAACTGTATTAAAGGGTTGCAGCATTAGGAAGGTTGAGAACCACTGTATTAGAGAGAACTGCTTTTTTGACAGGGTTGGTAGACAAAGTGGGACCCATGTCACTGAACATAATGTATTACCTAAGTGATTCTGGAAAAAAAATTCTACCTATACATCTTAGAGACAATCGTTAAAGTCATTTCTGAATTATGTCAGAAGTGCCTCCATACAGACGTTATAATGAACGCAAAGTAATTATTTATAATGTTGAAAAAAATTTTTCCAATATGTATTAAATTGTTAAAACCAATTAATATAGATAAAATATATATGTATGGAAATTGAATGTAGTAATATAAAACCTGAATTACTTAAGCAAGTATTCAGCTCATGCAATAATAATACAATTGATATTTTTGATTATAATAATCCCATCAATTAATAACACCATATCTCCTAGATTGTAAACTCCAAGGAGCAGAGCCCTCCTATCCCTCTTGTATTGAACTGTATTGTTATTGTATTGTCTCCCGTTATATTGTAAAGCGCTGAGCAAACTGTTGGCGCTATATAAATCCTGTATAATAATAATAATATGAACACTTTTGTTCAGACGTTCATGGAGAAAAAAATTATGGTGAATAGTTCTGTCTTCTGTTCTATCCAGACATGGACTCGTCCATTAATCTTGCAACTTGGTATCATATCTAGTCTTTATCTTGTCGCTATCTGGTACCACCATACCCCTCCCAAATTTATAACCTGGGAAAGTATGATGAAAGAAACTGGGAATGTCTGCTGTTAGAACCTTTGTTCAGAAACCATGAAAATAGAATATAAAGGACAAAATGGCTTCCAGCATGCCCATATAGAGATAAGTTCAGGCCTTCTGGTTTAATTCTGTGAGCCCAGAATATTTCCGACACATCAGAGAGGGTGGTGGGTGAAGTACCAGATGGGTGCTATGTGAGGCTAGAAGGATTCTCACTCCACCTCCCTTCCATCCACTGGGTCTGGGGGTGTCAGGAATGGACTGGCCAGCAATGGTGGGACTCACCTGCCTTTTGATCTGCAGTACCAGGGCTGGCCAGCGGATGCTCCCAGCAATCAGAGACTCAACTTTGCAGCCAGCTAACACCTGGAACTGATTATGCTGGGGTATTTAAGGGATGGCCAGACCCACAGACTCTGCCTTGGTGTTGTGTTTGTCCTGGGCCCTGTATCCTGTTTCTGTCCTGCATCCTGTTTCTGAACCGCTGCTGACTTCTCCTGCTCTGATCCCGGCTCGCTCCTGACCATCCCTCTGCCTGACCCTCTGTACCACGCTGCTTGCTACCTGTTCTGATCCCTGGCTTGTGACCCTGACCATCCCTCTGCCTGACCCTCTGTACTACGCTGCTTGCTACCTGCTGAACCTGGCCTGTGACCCCGACCAATCTCCGCTTGCTCCCCCTGTACCTACCTGCCCTATTGATATTGACCCGGCCTGCCTGACGACGCTTGCTTGTATGTACTGTTATCTGTGGGTGGTTGGTTTGGTTTGGTTGCACTGTATTATGTTTTAGTATTGCACTGCGTTTATGTTTGTATTGTTAGTGTTAATAAATTATATTGTTTATAACATATCTGAGGTCTGCGTTTCCCTGCGTCAGCCACACACCTCTGGTCACACCTGGGAGCCCTGACAGGGGGAGTAAATCCAGACCAACCATGGGAGAGTGAAGCAGGAGATGCAGTGTTGGATTCATAAAGCTAGGTTTCACTAACAGCAAGTAGATTAAAGGAGTTAGTGACAAAGAGGTCATGGACAGAGGGGAGTTTGTTGCAGACAGAGAGGGCATTCCAAGAGACATGCATATCAGTTTTATAAAGCATCACTTAGAATCATTTATGGAAAGAACCCCAGCAATGTGCCTCCAGCACAAAAATATATGAACAGATGAATATTTATTTTGAAGTACTACAATAACTGCAACAATAAACATGTAGTTTATTAGTCACTTGTGCTGTTTGCACAAACTATTGTTGGATGCACCACGATATCTTAAAAAAAAAAGGTATGGGGGAGCTGTAGGGACTGAGCACAAGGATGGGGGGGCAGGACTGTGGAGGACAAGGATAGGGGGGCAGGACTGTGAAGCATAAGGATGGGGGGGAACTGTGAGGACTAAGGGATAGGAGGGGGCCTATGAGGACTAAGGAAGGGGGTGGGGGGGACTATGAGCTGTGGGGCTGAGCATGGGGGAGACTGTGATGCCTGAATATGGAGAGGGACTTTGGAGCCTAAGGATGGGGGGAGGGACTTTGGAGCCTGAGAATGGGGGAGCTGTGAAGACATTCTCACTCCTGCACTATATACATTATATTGTGCATTACATACTTCTCACGAAAGTGTTCATTGTCCCAGCAGTTGCTAGCAAAGCAGTCCCTCACTATTTTAATGAAGTTCATCTGTAATGTAGGCTCAGATTAAATGTTAGCTCTTTGACAATGTTTAGTGTTCACAAAATCATATGTAATGGACGTGTTTTATTTTTTAACCTCTTCGAGCTGAGAGTACACAAATATTGCGGCCTCTCTGAGGTGAGTCTTGATGTTGAGAGGCTGGATATTTGCATACTCAATAGTAAACAAACTTGCACTTGAGAGCTCACACTCTGCGTGCTCCTGGTGCAATTACCAGCGCCTAATGGAAAGCAATCATAAGCTTTCCAATCATGTGACCGATTTGACAGCCAATCATGGCACTGACATGATCATAAACCCCGCCCTGCCTCCCAGCATATAAACCCCTTTAAGCTTTAAGGGGTAAAAAAATATTTGTATTGAGGTTTATACATGCCTGTGGCACAGCAATCTAATCATATTTTATGGGTATAAGAAGGCTTCTTAGTTAACCACACCCCTTTAAGCTCCTCCACTGTTAAAGCAATTTGGCCACACTCACCATTCGCTGCAGCGTGCTACACGTGCCGTATTACTACTCCAGTTTTGGTTCTCAAAAACGCCTCAAACCTTTTACAATCCTACCAACACCCCTGCCACAATAAAAACCAAGCCCACAGTGCACTAAGCATGCTGTTTTTTTTTTTGTTTTTTTTCCATCAAGAAGTGAGGCCCAGCTTATGATCTCGCACACAAGCCCACTGATTTCATGTACCACCCCTATCCATTGCATTAATTAGCACAGCCACATTCATTGCAGTGATGGTGTTTTGAAAATATAGGCAATAGCTGCTGTGACTCTTCTATCATTTTCTAGTAATTTCTAGGATATTTTGGCAGGAGTAAAATCTGGTCAAAAGCATTGTGTACAAATGCCTTACAAGTGCTTAGAACACAGTTGTGGCATACTTCCATTTACTATAATTTAGACATATGCCAAGCTTTGCAAGCTGCCAACTTTTGCTGACAAGATTAAAAACAACACAAACTTACTATGAATTTTGTATGTGTACTAGACCATTCACTATTAAATTAAACAACAAGTTCTGGGGGGTGTGGCCACACAGGGCATGTGAGCAGCTGTGCTTCACTGAGCTCCCGCTATTCATCATGTCACCGATCCTGTACTGGTGAGATTTCTGCCATTTCAGTTACTCCTGTGTAGCGGTCCTGGTCCAGGGCACCTCTGCATCCCCAGGGTGAGACTTTCCCTAACATGATGACCCAGAAAAACAGGGAAGCAACGGCCGGCGCGGATTTCCAAAATGGTGCCGTCACTCCACAACCGCAACATGCACCCAGAGGAGGAGGTGATAAGCTTAAGGAGGCCGCTGGAAGGTCTGGTAAGACAGGCTGCCCTGCACAGAAGGAGGGTTCCAGGGACATGCTTTACTATGCCCAGAGGATTACCGGGTCCCAGGACTCAGACATTCAGGGGACCCCCATCCTTTCTCCCCCCTGGTGCAGCCTACTACACCATCACAACAGTAGCTTTTGGGAGAGAAGGTAGACATGAGGGCCGAGTAGGGTGCTGAGAGGGACACTGATAGCACTGAGCTGGAGCAGCTAACTTTAATGGATATCCTTAAGGCTGTGCGACACTGTACTATGTCGGTACACTGTGAAGGAGCAAGTGGGTGGTTTGAGAGAAGTGAACTTTCTTGACATGACATTCAGAAGATAAGAGAAAGGACCACAGCTTTGGAGATTCGCATAAGTGATTTGTAAGATAAATTCCCCCCATTGCTTTCTGATACCTGTTCCATGGCACATTTGGCTACGGCTAATAATGTAAGAATGGATGATCTTGAAAATCGTCTGTGACGGAATAATGTAGGCCTTCCTGAACGTACTGAAGACACTAATCCCACACAATTCATTGAAGCCTGACTACTTGAGATTTTTTGGCAAAGAAGCATTTTCTCCTCTATTTGCAGTAGAAAGGGCACATCACACCCTACTCGTCCATTGCCTGTTGGACAACCACCCAGGCTTGTTCTGGCATGTCTCCTCAATTACTAGGATCGTGAAATCGTACTACGACTAGAACATGCTGACATTCAATTTAATGAGGCCAAAATTTCCTTTTACCCTGACTTCTCTGCGGAGGTACAACGCAAGAGAGTTAAATTTCTTGAGATTAAAGCCTGTCTCTGGAATTTACAACTGACGTATGCCATGCTGTATCCTGCCCTCCTGAAAATCATTGCCAAAAATCAATCACACTTCTTTGGCTCTGCTACCGCAGCCTCAGATTGGGTGGACACGCATGAAGCTCAACTGCATCTTTGTACACGCAACCCAGATGATTAACTCCTGCCATCATAATCCTCCTGTTATAAGGGGACCCCTTTATGCTATGCCATGTTTCTACCTCACCGGAAAGTGAAATTTATGGACTGCCAAACTACTGAGCTCTGATTCTGTTTGCTGTTAACAGTGTGTGCTTATACTACTATTTGAGTGGCAGTTACCAATATCAGATTAACCTGTTCGCACTTGGGGGTTGGTGGCCTGACCTGATTGGATATGCGAGCTATTGTTTTTTGGACTTGTTTTGTTAGGCACTGTGTGAAGAACCATCCCTTTGTGATAGCATTTTGCCCTTTCCATTCTGGTTTTATCCCCTTGTTAAGTGGCCTTCCCATTCTACCTTTTTTTAAAACTGTATATGTTTAGCAGCTGTTATGTAGACAGGCATTCTGCAGTTTGCTTGGGTAATGGGGACTTGTAGCCTTTCACTTATCCAGATTTCATACTGTGCTGATTACTGCTCTATTGTACTGTAGAGTTTTGGATGTGGGTGGGAAACCAGGTGCCAGACTGTCTGGTGGGGGTGGAGGGGGCTGGGATTACTGCCAGCATGTACTGTATAAGTTGAGTTGTCTTCAATAAAGCATTCATTAATTCACCCTACATGAAGTTCCGACTCGTGGTTTGGGATATCGGAGAAGGATTTTCTTTGGGCTTTTATACCCACCTTGGCAGAGGGCTGAAAGACTTGCTGCAAAAGGGAACCATTGGCTGAGACTATGCTGCGGACGTCGCATCGCTCCACAAGAGGAAGCCCAGGCGGTACGGTTCCAGCACAACTGGTGGCAGCGGTGGGATCTTTCCTTATTGCAGAGAAAGTCGAAACCACCAACCGGGACACCATCTTTTTCACGGAGACGTCCCTGCTCGGCCAGATGGATGTACCATCCAGAAGCCAGCTCTCCAATGCCTGCTTGTCGCTCGGGGAGGTAAAGCTGGCTGCAAGACCAGAGAGGAGCTTTTGGCCAAGATTATGGCCCTGGACCAAGCAGATGCACACCCCACTTCACCTGATGCGCACTCCGCTATGCTTGAAGCGAACACCGCTCCGCCAGAAGCGAATTCCGCTTCACGAGAGGAGTTGGAGGAACAGAGCAGCTCATTGGTCCCTGAAACGCCAGGCAGACTTAGCACCTTACGGAGACCCCTATACCATTTGGATTTACAAGAGGTGGAGCTGGCGTTTGGCTCTGTTCGGCAGCGCTCCCACCCTGGAACAGATTTTCAAGGCCCTGGACGATGCTACCCAATTGCAGCTTAGTCATCCACCAAGGGCTCGGTCTGGGAGGGGGTTACCTCCCGCCTTCTCCAGACCACAACTGGGCCAAAGAAAATTCCCTATGCTGCTTTTAAAACTTTCTCGGAGGCAGATGGGGACATTGACAACTTTCTTCAGGACTTTGAATGGTTGTGCACCATCCATGATGTTGCAGCCAAAGACCGGGTTCCCATTTTGAGCAGCAAGGATACCGGTCAGGCTGCAGACGCGTTCAGGACTGTACCCGACAGCCACTGCTTGGACTACGATTATGTTAGGTACACTTGCTGGCCTTCTACGCTCTCACCCCAGAGGCGTGCAGCTTAAAGTTCCGGGCACTCAAGAAGAAACCTCAGGACACCTTCACTGAATGGGGACATCAGTTATAACACGCTGCCCACAGCTGGGTTCGAGGGTGTCAGATAACCAAGCTGGAGGAACTGTTGCAACTGCTCTTACTGGAGCAGTTTTACAATGGACTTCCGGGGGATTTTAGACATTGGGTCCGGGACAGACATCCCCTAACCTTAGCCGATGCTAGTTGCTGGGCAGATGAGTACCTGGACAACAGGAGGCTAACCAAGCCCGCCATTCCCTCTGCACCTTATCTACAACCAGTGGTGCCCACTCCGATCACCCGAGAATGCCTCAGACCAAGCACACCTGACCCAAAGTGGTCTGACCCACGCTGTTATGGCTGCAACCAAACAGGGCACATCTGCATTCATTGCCCCCGGAATCCACCAAGGCCTCAGACCAGCCAAGAGGTATGAGAGATGTGAGGTATGAGTGGGACCAGGGCAAGTTGTACAGGGTCCATGGGGGAGCGGGCGCTGCTCAAATACCTTACCGGCAGATGGTAGTACTGAGGAAGTAACGGCGTGATCTCCTCCAGATTGCACATGATATTCCCCTTGCTGGGCATTTGGGCAACCAACGGACCCTGCATCACTTAACCAAGATTTTCTTCTGGCCAGGAGTATCGGAGGACGTTCAAGACTACTGTCGGTCTTGTGAGATCTGCCAGAAGGTAGGGAAGCAGGGAGACAGACCCAGGGCCACTCTGAGGCCCCTGCCCATAGTCAGGGAACCTTTCAACCGTATTGCCGTGGACCTAGTTGGGCCCCTGAAACGGCCTAGTCCCACGGGCAAGAAGTATATCTTCCGGTACCCGGAGGCCATAGTGCTGAGAGATGTGCAGGCAGAAACGGTTGCTCAAGCCCTGCTGCAGATCTTTACTCGGGTAGGATTTCCTCGAGAGATATTGACCAACCAAGGCACGCAGTTCATGGCCGAGCTGACCCAACAACTTTTGAAGTTGTGTGGGATCAGACCGTGTACAGCTCTCCCTACCCAGACCAATGGGCTCTGCGAACGGTTTAACGGTATGCTGAAACAGCTCCTCCGAATGTTCACCATGTCCCATAAGGACTGGGAGCGGCATCTCCCCCACCCCCTGTTCGCCTACCGAGAGGTACCGCAGGAGTCTACTGGGTTCTCTCCCTTCGAGCTGCTGTACGGCCGGAGGGTTCGGGGACCCCTGGATCTCCTACGCGAACACTGGGAGGGAGCACTAAAATATAGAAAAAATCTTCCTGCACTTCAATGGATGATCCCTAACCTAAGCTGCTCACACCCACTCCTAATACCAATAAGTGAAACACAAATAAATATATAATTGTGTAGCGCTAATAAATACCACAAACATAATACAATAGAATATAAATGTAAATAGAACACACATGGTAAGCAAATCAAGTGAATAATACCACAGACATCTGCATTAATGTGCATACAAAATTAAATAAATGGACCACACGTGGTACACAAATCAAGTGAATAATACCACAAAAACCTGTGAAGTGGATACACAGGAAAAAAAACCCTATCCCCAACTGGGGGATCAAATCACAAATATAACAATCGGTGAATATAGTGAATCCCCACTCTGGGGAAAATTAAAGTATAAGTGCAACCCCTAACGGGGAAAAACTAATACAAAGTGATTGTGTCACAAACACTTATTCACAACAAAACAAAAAATATGTGATGCATAAATAATGATGTTCAGTCCATATAGCAAGTCCACTCTGACAAACTCGTGTGAACACGAATATAAATGCAAATCATGCATGTGATGAATGTGAAACTCGTGCCAACAATCGTGATGGAAAATCCTTAATGGCCTGAGTGCCCCCTCACTCCCTTACAGTGACCACATGGGCCAGCTCGCTTATTGGATCAACCACGATTCTCACAGGAACTACCGCGTCATTAGACAGATGACCGCACTGGATCTCATCACTAGTACCAATAATTCCTCCTGAGCTCCCTCCAACTTCTGGATATTCTTGCAATAGAAACAAAAGGATCCTCCATTGTGTAAATCAGTATTTTTATTAAAGTAAAAAACGCCCAAGAATGCCCACTCACATAATTTTATATTCCAATCAGCCTGTCACCTCATGTAATGGGTGTACTGCATGGTTTCCTGGTGTCCCAAGGTGGCGCCCACGCCGGAAATGACGTCACCGTGCACCGGAAGTCCTGTCACAGCGTACCAACGCCTTACGTCACGGTAGTCACGTGACTTCTTCAGGGTATACGCCCATAGTGGCATGGATGCCTTTATATAGGCGGCCTGGGCGTCAATCATCATAGAAGACAACCCCCGTCGGCCATTTTCTCGGAGCCCAGTGTATTGTAAACACTGCTGGCATGGATCTGTACTTATAACTGGATCCACTGCCACCAAAAAAACGGCTGTACATATAGATAAATGGGGAAATATGAATGGATTATACTGTATACAACAGTACTCCATGCCATGCTAAAACGGCATTATATATTAGCAATACAAAACCATAATTCAATAACCACATTAAATATTGGCATTACAAACCCTATTTCAATAACCCACTAAAATCCATATCCTAATAATTAAAAAATCAACTTTATTAATCTCCTAGATTGTAAGCTCCAAGGAGCAGGGCCCTCAAATCCCTCTTGTATTGAACTGTATTGTTGCTGTATTGTCTCCCGTTATATTGTAAAGCTCTGAGCAAACTGTTGGCACTATATAAATCCTGTATAATAATAATAATAATTAAATGGTAAAAAATAAAATCAATAAATTAAATTAAATGTTGAATCAGTAATATAAATTAAAATTAAAAACAAACTACGATAAATACCGGGAGGAATAAACCCCACGCCAAAAATATATATGTAAATCTAAAATTACCATGTGAACACACCCATGACATCAGTGTACATAAAAAACTATCACTTAAATTATAATCTTACCCATCATAATAAATAAGTCCAAATACATGAGCAATAAATGGAATAAATACATAAATATAGAAAACATAAATGAATGTAGATAAAAATAAAGATCAAATAAATAAAACAGCCAGGTGGACCTAAAAATAATATATCAATAAAATGATCAATCAATAAATTAATTAATTAAATTAAAATTACCTCAAATGTCATCATAAGTTTAAAATCACTAATAAAACTATTCAGGTCGAATTCTACATTTAAGCCTCTCGGTACCTGCATCTGCATATTGTAGATCCACTTAGAGTCCGCCTCACTAAGAGAGCGCACTTTATCATTGCCTCTCCAATGACTCCTGTATTTTTCTATTCCCCAGAATTGTAATGTTGAAGGGTCCCTATTATGATATATAGAAAAATGTTTCGACACGCTATGTTTCGGGTATCCCTTTTTTATATTTTGCACATGTTCCCGAATCCTTTTCCGCAGTCGTCTTTTACTTCTGCCTACATACTGTAAGCCACATTGACATTGGAGTCTGTTCACGTGGTAACCTTTCTTAATAAATCTTTCTCCAGTAATATCTACTTGTTCCATGTAATCCTCCTTGTTTGTACAGTTCCTCCTTAACTGGACAAACTGTCCCTTGGGAATGTTAAACAGCCAAGGAGGGTAATGGCAATTATCACAGGGGATGTAGCCATTACAATCAACACTTTTAAAGAAAGTTTTGTGACAATACTACCTTGATCAATACTAACATTTAAATCTAAAAAATTGATCTGTACATTATTTTATTCCCATGAAAAACTTATGTTCCTAGTGTTCTGATTCAGCATTTTGAGGACAATAAGTAAAAAGTTGATATCACTTTCCCACATGATAAATATATCGTCTATATCTTTTATATACTAGCAATTCTTTTGGGGGTTGTTGATATACCACATCCTCCTCCCAGTGTGCCATAAATAAATTGGCAACACTGAGGGCAAAGCTTGCCCCCATGGCTACTTCTTTCACCTGCTGTTAAAACTTCTTGTCATGCCAGAAGTAGTTGTGCGAGAGGCAACAATCCAAACACTACCAATAATTCCTCCTGAGCTCCCTCCAACCACTGGATATTCTTGCAATGCCGCTCACATCAGAGGATCATAATAGAAACAAAAAAATCCTCCATAGTGTTAATCAGTATTTTTATTAAAGTAAAAAACGCTAAAGAATGCCCACTCACATAATTTTATATTCCAATCAGTCTTTCACCTCGTAATGGGTTTACTGCATGGTTTCCCAAGATGGTGCCCACGCCATTTTACCTGTGTATCCACCTCACAGGTTTTTGTGGTATTATTCACTTGATTTGTGTACCACGTGTGGTCCATTTATTTAGTTTTGTATGTACATTAATGCAGATTTTTGTGGTATTATTCACTTGATTTGTGTACCACGTGTGTTCTATTTATATTTATGTTCTATTTTATTATGTTTTTGGTATGCACATTTATGCAGATATTTAGTTTATTTATTAGCGCTACACCATTATATATTTATTTGTGTTTCACTTATTGGTATTAGGAGTGGGTGTGAGCAGCTTAGGTTAGGGATCATCCATTGAAGCGCAGGAGGATTTTTTCTATATTTTAGTGTTGGTATAGTTTACCTTTTTCCCTCCAGCAGCTAATATGGAAGTTTTTGGCTTCATTGAAAATAGGTCCATTAATTTGGAAGATATTTTTAAACAATCAGTGAATAGCCCTAATGGAGATCTATATTCCCAATATAGGAGACTGGGACATCTAATGGAGAAGAAAGTGGCTACATGGTGGGACATGGTCACCTATGAAAGATATTTGAAGGATAGACTAGTCCCCAGGAGACTCAGGTGGGATGTACCAATTTGCGATGGCTTTCTAGATAAAGAGTCTACTGAGGAGTGGTTCAATTTTTTTCATGAAAAGAGATTGGAGTTATTAAAACTTCTATTAAAAAGAAAGCAGAAAAAAATGAGGAATCTAGATATGCAAATTGGGGTAATCTGAGATAAGATTTAACCATTGAAGGAATCCCAGGAGATGATTGGGCTTACTAAACGACTAAATAAGGACTTGGAAAAATTAGATCAAGAAATCAAATACAGGAAAAGTAAGAAGTATCAGAGAGACTGTAACGATTTCATAAAGGACCAGGTCTTTAAATGGCAGTCCTCCTCCAATGAGACAGAAGTAATATCTACCAACACAACTCCAATTAGAGAAACCAGGTTTGAGACGCCCAGAATGCGCATTATACAACATGGGGAACAGAATAGGAACCCCCATAGGAATAATTATACACCAATTTATCAAACACCCCGAAATTGGTGGAAACCACACAATGGGGGGTCTTTCTATAGAAAACCTAGGAGCAAAGTAACGGTAAACAGTGGAAACCATATTACCAACCGTATAGAGT
Source organism: Staurois parvus (assembly GCF_062004578.1). Lineage (NCBI taxonomy): Eukaryota > Metazoa > Chordata > Amphibia > Anura > Ranidae > Staurois > Staurois parvus. Next base: position 156,074 of record NW_028318556.1, on the reverse strand, counting down.
TAATTTTGCCCCTAGATCAGATAATTATATAGGGCAGAGACCAGAACAGCTTGGACATGGTAAAAGGCAATATTATGATAGGAGCCCTAGACAGTACCCACAGGAAAGATGAAACCAACACAATTATGTAGGGAGGAGCCCTTTGCCACTATATAACAGATATGAACCATTGAGTTATGATTATCCCCAACGTGATTTTTTAGAGTGGGGAGGGAAAGAAAGAAGTCCGGGATTAGAAAGGTGGAGAAGCCCCCCAAGAGGAGGGGATGCTGAGCACGGTGGATGAAACAAAAGGAAAAGAGAGTAATAGGGGAAGGGGTGTTTAATTTGAGTGGATCCATCCTGTGTTGGATAAGGGTCTCAAGTACGCCCCACCCAAACCTGCATGTAAATTTGATATCTATGTGGACACACACAAATTCATCAGAAAATTAAATTTAAAGAAATATTTTATGGGACTTCCAGGAGCCAAGAAAAGTAGTTCTAATGCTTTTAGTAGTGATATTGTCCATTCTAATTTGAGGAATAAATCACTTTTTAATCCACAGATTTCGAGGCTTTTAAGAGGATGGTAACCCAGGATTTAGATAAATTGATTATCCCTAAAATGAATTCTAATGTTGGATGCAAGTTGGTATAAATAGGCTCTCTAAAAGAGAGAATGTCGTAGTTAGACCAGCAGATAAGGGAGGGGGTATTGTGGTATTATCAAAGGAGTATTATCTCAAAGAATTGGGAAGGCAATTAGCAGATACTGCCATTTCATATTCTCCCTAAAGATCCCACTATCGTGTATAAAAAAGAACTTACTAAACTAATTAAGAAAGGAGTAGATAAGAAAATATTGAATACAAAAGAATCTAAGTATTTGCTACCCGAGACATGTCGGATACCAGTAATTTATACTGTTCCCAAAATACATAAAGATCATGTAAACCCACCAGGAAGACCCATAGTGAATGGTATTCAGTCTGTCCTTGCGAGATTAGGACAATACATCGATATATATCTCCAACCTCTAGTAAAGAAAACTAAATCATATCTAAGAGATACAAAACATTTAATCCAAGTTTTGAATGGGATTAAAATGAAAGGAGGTTCTGATATTTATCTAGCGAGTGCGGATGTCGCATCTCTGTACATGATTATCGGGCATAGTGAAGCCATGGAATCAGTTGGATGGGGCTTGAGGGAATATAGTTCCCATGATATGAGAAAATTTATAGTAGAGTGTTTAGATTCTTGCCTCTCGCACAACTACTTCTGGCATGATAAGAAATTTTACCAGCAGATGAAAGGAGTAGTCATGGGGGCAAGCTTTGTCCCCAGTGTTGCCAATTTATTTATGGCAAACTGGGAGGAGGATGTGGTATATCAACAACCCACAAAAGTATTGCTAGTATATAAAAGATATATCGACGATGTATTTATCTTGTGGGAAGGTGATATTAACTCCTTACTTGTTTTCCTCAATATGCTGAATCAGAACGCTAGGAACATAAGTTTTTCATGGGAATATAATAATGTACAGATCAATTTTTTAGATTTAAATGTTAGTATTGATCAAGGTAGTATTGTCACAAAAACTTTCTTTAACCACTTGCCTACCAGGCACTTATACCCCCTTATTTATCAGGCCAATTTTCAGCTTTCAGCGCTGGCGCACTTTGATTGACAATTGCGCGGTCATGCAACATTGTACCCATATGAAATTTTGATCATTTTTTTCTCACAAATAGAGCTTTCTTTTGGTGGTATTTAATCACCACTGGGCGCTTTACTTTTTGCGCTATAAATAAAAAAAGTGCAAAAAATTTGAAAAAAAAAAATTTCTTTGTTTCTTTTATAAAATTTTTCAAACCGGTATTTTTTCTCCTTCACTGATGTGCGTTGATGAGGCAGCACTGATTGGCACTGATGGGCACTGATAGGCGGCACTAAAGGGCACTGATAGGCAGTACTAATGAGGTGGCACGGATAGGCGGCACTGATAGACAGCACTAATGAGGTGTCACGGATAGGCGGCACTAATATGCAGCACTGATAGGCGGCACTAATAGGTGACACTGATTATGGGTACTGATAGACGGCACTGACTGGCATCACTGCTGGGCACTGACTGGCGGCACTGACTGGCACAACCCCTGGGTACTGACTGGCAGCACTGCTGGGCTGCACTGGTGGGTGGCACTGCTGGGCTGCACTGGTGGGTGGCACTGGTGGGCAGCACTGGTGGGTGGGCACAGGTGGGTGGCACAGGTGGGTGGCACTTCTGGGCACAGGTAGGTGGCACTTCTGGGCACAGGTAGGTGGCACTGCAGAGTGGCACAGGTGGGTGCACTGCTGGGCACAGGTGGGTGCACTGCTGGGCACGGGTGGGCGGAGCTAGTGGGCGCACTGCTGGGCACAGGTGGGCGGAACTTGCGTGTGGCACTGCTGGGCACCGATCATCAGGGCACTGATCATCAGTGCCCTGATGATCGGTGCCGATCCCCGCTCTGACAACTGCCGGTTCTCGGCAGTACTTTCCTCACGATCTGACAGCGTGAGGAAAGTGCAGCCGAGAACCGGCACTTGCATTTCCCTCTGATCAGCGTGTCATTGGACACCGCTGATCACGTGGTAAAAGGCCGCTGTGATTTACCACATCACGTGATCAGCTGTGTCCGTAGGACACAGCGATCACGGAGATCGCTGGGTGCGCGCCCCCTGGGGCGCGCAGGAGAGCGCGTTCTGGGAGGACGTCATATGACGTCCACTCAGAACTGGCCGGCCGCAGTGCAGCCGTCATTCGGCTATCTGCGGTCGGCAGCTAGTTAAAAGTTTTGATCGTAATGGCTACATCCCCTGTGATAGTTGCCATTACCCTGCTTGGCTGTTTAGCATTCCCAAGGGACAGTTTGTCCGGTTAAGGAGGAACTGTACAAACAAGGAGGATTACATGGAACAAGTAGATATTACTGGAGAAAGATTTATTAAGAAAGGTTACCCGCGTGAACAGATTGTGAATAAGATTAAAATAGTTGGAGATTTAGAAAGATAAACTTTTCTGGTCGATAAAGTTAAGAATAATAATAAGGATGACAATGGTGGAGAGCAGGTTGCCATAATTTTAGACTTCAATGTACATTATAAAAAGGTTGAAAAAATATTTAGGAGACACTGGCCTATTTTGAGAGCAGACCCGATTTTAAATAATTTAATATCAAAACATCCCAGATTTATATATAGAAAAGCGCCTACATTAAGGACCAAAATAGTTAGAAACGTATTAGACCCACCCATTAAAAATAAGGTGGTTACATTCCTGGATCAAAAGGGTTTTTTCTCGTGCAAATTATGTTATGCTTGCAGGGAAACGAGGACATAATTTTTTTTTTCCAAAAATATTTTATTAATATAAGAATAGACAAGATAGCATATAGAGCTTATAAAGCACAGTCAGAACACAGACATGACATATTGCTTCCCGTTTTGCAGACGGGACTTAGTGTAAACTGTAATACAAAGCAATGTGGTGTAGAGCAATACATCAAGCATACAATTCAAACCATTGGATACGTAGAGTATCAGCAATTCTTAATGATGATGTGATATGAAGATTCGAGCATGGAAGGCATTAGATGTTATTAAAGTCATGGTTTACGTGTTTATAGCTTAAGTGTATAATATAGTTGCAGTTAGTCATATCTGCGTGAAGGTGAATGCACTATTTGTTTGGTGAAGAATGACGATAAGGTGGTATAACAGGTATGAAAAAAGAGAGAGGTCAGAAAGAAGAACAGCAAGAAAAAGAAATGTAGGATGAGATGGTAGGTGGGATTAAAAAATATATATATATATTTTATTTAATATGGAGGGGGGGAGGGGGAGTAGTGGGTTGAGTGACAGTAGCGTATATAGGCAATAAAAAGTTAAAACGGATCACCTCCCCAAGTATTAGCCGAGCCGGAAAGGTAATATTAAAACTTAGAATATGTTACGTGCAAGATCAGACAGTGGGGTAACACGTGGATCAGAAACCCCGTAAAGCATATCATGATATAGCTCTACAGCCTATCTTTAAGTGTGATAAAAGTGTCTTCTGTGAACCGGGTATTCCCCGATACAGCATTATATTAGGACATTTATTCCGGGGATATAGATTGATCATTTACTATTAGGTGATAGGTAGAAGTGGATTTGAAATGACTCCATCAATGCCCATGTTTTACGAAATCTTTCGGGATGTTCCTTCGCTATAGAGATCATTTCCTCAGTTTTGTCGATCCTAGCAAACCATTCTCGTACAGTGGGAACATGTGGAGTGCCAGTGTACTGGGATACATTGCTTTGCAGCATTCACCATGTGCATAGCGAGTGACTTGTGGTATGTCTGAAATGGAAGTGTGGTATGGTGAAGCAAAAATTGTGCGGGAGAAAGGTCTATGGCATACGTAGTAACTTGTGTGATTGTAGATTGAACTTTCCCCCAGAAGGGTTGTAACAATGGGCATTTCCACCAAATGTGCAGGATTGTACCCGTAATTTGATGGCATCTCCAACACAAATCAGAAATGTTGGGGTCGAAGCGGTAAAGCAGGGATGGAAACCTATACCATCTAGAGTAAATTTTAAAGTTATTTTCTTGTGTGGATACACATATAGACCCTTTGTGTATGTGTTCATATATGTGGTCCCAGTCTTCAGGTGACAGTTGGATTTGTAGGTCAGCGTTCCAGGCCTTGCAAGCTTTCCTAGTTGAGAGGTCACTGGTGTGTTCGAGACATGTATAAAGCAGGGATATAACATGTCTCTGGGGAGAATCTGTTGAGCAAAGTTTCTCAAAGGGGGTAAGATGTCTATTATATTCTTTTAGGTGGGGTGAGCTGTGGATAAAGTGGTGGAGTTGTCTATACATCCACGGTGTTAAGGTCCGGGTAGGCCATTTAGTCATAAGGAGGTCTCTGGGTAAGAGCCAGCTGTCTTTGAAGAGGTGATGCAGACTCACGCCGTCTGTGAGGCCAGATCCCGCAAGAAAGTCACGCGACATACCAGGGTGGAAGTCTGGGTTTAATCTGATAGGAGTGAGTGGACCAGGGGTGGATGAGAACGCTGTATGCTTACTGATCTGCTGGTAACAGGACAAAGTAGGGCCTATGAGAATGTGTTCCTTGAATTGCGATGGAATGTGAGAATTTGGCAGCCAAGGGGAGGTGGCGAGCGGGGTCTCTGAAAAAGCAGTTTCCAATTCAACCCATGCCTTGTGAGTATGGTTCGTGGACCAATCGACTATTCTTGCCATCTGACAAGCTTTGTAATAGCGGGAGATGTCAGGTAACCCTATACCTCCACATGTTGTGGGCATGGTTAGTTGATCAAAGCCAATTCTAGGGCGTTTATTACTCCATAGACACGAGGTACATAATGTTTTGTAGGACTTGAAGAAGGAGTTGGGCAATATCATTGGAATGGTTTGTAATAGATACAAAAGTCTTGGGAGCACATTCATCTTAATGATAGCTGCTCTGCCAAACCAAGAAAAATACGGTTTATCCCACGTTTGCAGATCTTTGGTAATGTTATGTAAGATGGGTAGAAAGTTTTTGGCATAGAGTTCTTTGAGATGGGTTGGCAATTGGATTCCTAAATAGGTGATTGCTTCTGATTGCCACGTGAAAGGAAAATTAGATTTTGCTTGTCTAATCGCATCCTGAGATAGGGAAATATTGAGTGCTTGGGATTTAGTGAAGTTTATTTTAAAATTGGCCAGATACTGAAACAGGTTGAAATCTTGTAGTAGGTTAGGTAATGTAATGTGTGGATGTGTCAAGAAGAGAAGGATGTCATCAGCGAAGGCTGCTATTTTGTGAGTTTTGCCATTTATGGAAATCCCTTGAATATTGTCATTCCGTCTAATGCAATTCAAGAAGGGTTCCAATGTAAGAATAAATAGGAGGGGGGATAACGGGCAGCCCTGTCTGATCCCATTACTTATGGAGAAGGCTTCTGACAGAAGGCCATTGACTTTCACTCTAGCCATCGGGGCGGTATATAGCGACATGATAAAGTTCAGAAGACAGGGAGGGAGCCCAAGGCCAGCCAGAACTGCTTCCATGTAGTCCCATGCCAACCTGTCAAAGGCCTTTTCAGCGTGTAAAGAAAGGAAGAAGCCAGATTGTTTCTTCTGTGTTAACCAATGGTGTACATTAATTGCCCTAATCGTATTGTCTCTAGCCTCTCTACCAGGGACGAACCCCACCTGGTCCGTAGAGATGATAGAATCTATGATATGTAGTAAGCGATTGGCCAGTATCTTGGCAAAAATCTTTAGATTGACGTTTAATAAGGATATCGGGCGATAGTTTATTGGCAATGTCTGGTCTTTATTTTCTTTAGGAATTAGTGTGATATGGGCTTCGGAGAGATTGTGCATGGACTGTCCTGGGGTATCTAGTAAGTTGAAAGCTTTTAGGAATGGGTGTGCTAGGATGTCAATGAAAGATTTGTAATATGTAGTAGTAAGTCTATCAGGTCCCGGACTTTTGCCAGGTTTTAATTGTGCAATAGCCTGTTGTAATTCTTCCAGCGTCAAAACACCATCTAATTCTTTGGCTTGTGACTGGGAAATAGGTTTAGGGAGGAATTGAGCAAGAAAAGACTGGATGATGACCTTACGTGGTCTAATGTACCCTGATGGTTTGGGTGATCATGGTAGGTTGTACAGGGAGGTATAATATTTTTCGAATTCGGCTGCGATATCCTTGGAGGTGGTAAGTGAGTGACCGTGTTTAGAGTGGAGTTGAGAGATGGTACGAGATGTTTTTTTTAGATTGCAAGGCCCGGGCTAAGAACCTGCCACACTTATTGCCATGTTCATTAAAGAGTTTTTGCGTTAAAACGTAATTCCGCTTCATTTTCTTTTCCACAATGTCTCGTAGTTGTTTGCAGGCCTGGTCAAGTTCATGTACAGAATCAACCGCCTTGGAGCGCTTATGTAAACATTCCAGTGTACGCACTTTTTGGAGTATGGAGGTAAAAGACGCTTGAGCCGTACGTTTCTGAGAAACTGATATGGAAAGCAAAAGTCCACGAATCACACATTTATGTGCTTCCCATTGCGTGAGGGGAGTTGTTTCCGGGGATGAGTTTTCCTTAAAGTAATTGGTTAGGGATTCACGCATTTGAGTAATAACAGATGAATTGGTAAGGAGAAAGGAATCTAATCTCCATGTTTTAGCTGTAGGAGGGGCATCGGGAAGTTGTATAGTCATCGTAATCGGGTGGTGGTCAGAAAGAATTGTTGGTTCGATGGAGGCAGATTTCAATGTGTGTAAGTCTTTTTGCGAAAGAAAGAGATAGTCAATTCTGGAATGACGTGTGTGCGGTGCTGAGAAAAACATGTAGTCTTTATCCGTAGGATGTAAGGTACGCCATGTATCATGGAGGAGGAGGTCATTCAATTCAAGTTTAATCTGTTTAAGCGCTCGGTAGGGTTGTGATGAGAAGCCTGTCAATGTATCTATTAAGGGATTCAGTGCTACATTAAAATCACCTCCAAGTATCATGAGACCCGATTGGAATGTGGCTAGAATTTTGGAGATTTTACAAAAGAAGCTTACTTGAGCTGTATTAGGGCTATAGATGTTTGCTAAAGTGAGCGGTTTGTTGTGTAGGGTGCCTTTAAGAAAGAGGAACCTTCCCTCTGGATCCTCGAGAGCTTCGGTAATCATGAGCGGGAGAGTTTTGGAGATCAGAGTGGATACCCCTTTAGCTTTTACATCTTTGTTAACCGAATGGTAAGCTGTTGGAAAGCTGCCGTTGCCAAACTTAGGGATGTGATCAGCACGAAAATGAGTTTCCTGAATAAAAAGCACATCTGCACGCAGATTTTTCATGTAGGTCAGGAGTTGTGAACATTTTTCAGCAATATTGAGGCCTCTTGTGTTAAGAGATGCCACAGTGAGTGTATGGTGGGCTCGTATAGCTGTGCGTTTAGTGGACATTTTATTTTGGGGCATTGACAAAAAAAAAAAAAAACCCAGGACAAGGGGGGGGGGGGGGGATAAAGGTATGGGGGAGAGGGGTGGTTGGGAGAAGAACGGAGGTAGGAGAACAAAGTAGAAGTGAGAGAGTGTAAAAGAGTTCAAGAAATCAGAAAACAGTAGAGGTGAGAAGCATTAGGCATATACATTCAAAAACATACAGATGTAATGACGTTTAGACCCAATACTTCCCTTGAGGAATAAGTTCCGGGGACAGAGTAGTCCAGCTGCACTGTCCTATAAAAGCAGTCTGCTACGTTGAAAGGGTACTTGACATATTGTGTATGAGTCTATAGTAGAAATCTGAGTTTTTGTCAGATCCAGAGGTGACCTTCGGGAGGTGCCTCAGGACAGCCCCAACAATAACCTCAGGGGCCTGTCAGGTATCGTGTAAATGAAAAGAACGTGTAATGTACAGTCCAGTAAAAGAAAGCCATGACACAAGGAGGTAGGTGGATGTCAGCTAATTGTAAAGGAGAGAGGTTCATATGGTAGCATGGGGCTAAACATTGATGATACTACATATAAAGGTGTTTTAGACGTAATACGGAAACCATTTGTGGGTGGGAGTCGAAAGTGGTCACTCGTGTATAAAAGGAGTATGGTCTGAGGACCATAGCTAATGTGTTTAGTCATGCGTAACACTATTTTGGGAGGGCATTATGGTGCGACCATGTCACAGAATGTGAAGTATTTATACAGTTACAGTACTATAGTATCACCAGGTAAGCAGTAAATAATGGTAGTGATTCGTCAAATCTGCGACTGGTCACGTCATGTAGTACAGTCCCAGAAGACAGTATGCTAAGGTTCCTTCCAATATGTCAGTTTTGACTGCACAAAAACATTAGTTGTATATTAAACCATAAAAATCGCAAATATGTGAAGCGATAACATTCAGAAATATAGGTCCAAGGCCAACCCTAAGGTTAAACTGCTGCTCTATAGACCTAATATAGGAGAAAAAAATGAACTCACACGGGACGTAGTACGCTGTACGACAAGCCACAACCGTACATGGAAGACAAATTCCCACAACAAGAGAATATGAGAAACCGCTGAAAAAGTATCATGTGGTAGTGGCCATACGAGAGTGTTGTCCAACATAATCCAAATACAATTAGATAAAAGCTAACACAACTTTAAAGCACATCGATAGTATGCAGAACGGATTAATAAAATCCTATTCATTATACATGATGCTACATCATGTCTGAAGGTAGTTAAAAGGCTGGATTTGGAGAGCTAGGTGAACCCTGGATTGCTAGGGTAATCCTACCCAAACTGGAAAAGAAAGGGAAGGCAGTCAAGCTGCAATAGAATGGAGAGGTGGTACGAAATGGAATAGATACTGGGGGGGAGGGGGAAGGGTATTCGAGCATTACCCGCATTATCTCACTTGTGAATGCAAACATTTGTATGCGTGTGTGAGCGTAGGGGGGGACATTATAGTCATTAAAAAAGGTCCTATGAGCATATAGGCAATGAAGACTTTTGCAGATAAACATATTTGGTGAAGTATATACTTCAGCAAGGTATAATTCTGCGCCAGCAGTATCATAGAGCTGTAACTTCAAACATGAAATCACACAAGTCAGGTTCCTTCCTGAATCGCCAGTGGGTCAGCAAACATACCTGGCGGACAACTCAGGAAGGCTTCAGTATACCATACTAATATAAACAGAAGATCACACTCGCCTGACCTGTCCTATTTGGGGAAACTATCAGCAAAGTTTGTTAAAATTCAGTGATGCATACATAAAACAAGGAGGATAAGCAATCTTTAGCAGTGGATCTCAAAATTGCACCACACTCTGGTCTCAGTCGAGGCCAACAGCATGGTGCGAGAGGTCATTATTTACAGAATCCACAGACTTCAAAGTCGGTAAGTGTATTGACTACGTTTCCGTGGACACCGCCATCATGTAGCCCGCAAAAAACAAGAGCCAACACAATCCCGGCGTCCACAGTTAAAATCAGCATACACATATAAAGAGTAGATATTGTATCTGAGAGTAAGGACAGACTAGTATAATACACACACACACTGGCGCCTTGACTCCAAGTGGTTAAGATTACCTTCGGGGGTGAAAATGAACCAGGATTTGGAGTGGAAGCGTTTGAGATATTAGTTCAGATGCGAGAATAGCCAATAACTGGATAAGCGGTAATGCTCTGATGTGAGGAGAGAAGGGAATGGAAAAGTGTAATTCATGACGTGCCTTACGGTGTGCTGAAGAGGTTGGAGTATTGTCCCCAATGTTGAGCCATCTGCATGCAGGTGAAGACGAGGTGCGGAGGGGCAGTTTACGTCGCCTTGTTCCTCCAAGATAACCAGTAGAGTATGCCTCCATTGGTTCTTCTTCTTCCTGGGATGTGAGGTGGGATTCGCCTGACCCATTGGGTAAATCCACTTTAGGAATGTCGAGGGTCTCGCAAAATGGAGCTACGTCCTCTGGAAATCTCAGGAGTGCTGATCTCCCCATATGTGTTGCTGAGAGGCCAAATGGGAATCTCCAACGGTAAGCAATACCCCTTGAGCGTAGTAGATCCAATAAAGGGCGTAATTCCTTTCTTTGTTGCAAGGTAAGATGTGATAGATCTTGAAAGAATTTAATGTCTGCTCCATTAAAGATCACACGATTACGCTCCCTTGCTTTATGTAAAATTTCTTCCTTAAGACGGAAATCGACTAAGCAACAAATTATGTCTCTTGGGGGATCAGACTCTCTACCTCTAGGGCGCAGCGCCCTATGGAGGCGCTCAAACTCAATAGGAGACGCTTGCGGCCTATCCAGCAGGTCATTGAAATTGGTTAAGAGCGTTTGGTGGAGTTGACCGGATTCAATTGTTTCCGGGACACCGCGTACCCTTAAGTTATGACGGCGCCCCGTTGTCCAGATCTTCAATGTGGTGCTCAAGCTCTCTTAGATGCATAGTATGCGTATCTACTAGTGTGCGTATATCATGAATGGCAAGGTCTTGTGTGATAACTTTATCCCCCACCACTTCAAGCCTTTGGGCTACCGCATGCATATCGATATGTAAATCTGCTATCGCAGCAGAGAGGGTCTCTTTAATATCTCATGCAACCGCTTTCAGATCCTCTATAGTGAGAGGAGGGGTGTCAAGATGACAGGTTGTGTTTGTTGTGGCTGGGTTCCTGCTTTGAGAGTGCTGTGTCTTGTGAAGTGACTGTGTGGGAGAAGCAGGGGCGGAGGCCACAGCGTGTTCTGGCGTCTGAGATCGGAATAGCTCCGGAATGCTGCGATTTGCGGGACCGTCTGGCCGACGGGGGGTTCTGGAACGTGGGGTAGCAGGTTTCCTATCTGTTTTCCCCATAGCAGCGGCATCTCTCCTTGATAGTGTCAAAACTTTCACATCCTTGTTTCAGGGCTCCTGCAACTTAGATTGTATGTGGAGGTCAGTGAATGTTGCTCTGTATCTGTACAGGCCACGTAGATTATTAATTCTTGGGTCCCTCAGGGTGAATGCAAGGGGCCTTTCTGTATTCCCCAGGTACAGGGCTGCAGGAAAAAAGATTTTGTAGGCCCTCTGGTGGCTCAATAAGGCCTATGGCAATGTGGGTGCTTTGAGGCTCTTATTGCTTGCTGTGTCCCCTGGCCCGCTGGTGGCTCCGTGAGGCCTAAGGAAGTGTGGGTGCCTCGAGGCCTTTATTTCAGGCCGTATCCCCTGGTCCGATAGGCCGGGGGGAGGGGGATTACCCGCTGTTTTGGGAAGGGGGTCTCTGATCCACAGAAGCCCCCTCCTGCCTCCAACCGCTTATACCCGGCTCCTGGGCGGGAATGCTGTTAGTCGCGGCTTCAGCAGGCTGCACTAGGCCGCAATGAATCGCTGCCGTGGAGGGGGGGCGATAGTCACCCGGCTCACCTCCGCTGTGATCCCTATCATGCCGCGGTGCCTCCTCCTGTTGCTCCAAGTCCGCTGCCGCCTGGATGGCAGCGGATTGCTCGTGTCACCACTGGAGCAACGTATCAAGCGACGTGTCCGGTCGCCATCTTGGACACGCCCCCCGAGGACATAATTTTAAACGTAGATTGTTTGTGGCTAGTAGCAATGGAGTTGAGTATAATATTCGTGACTTCATTTCATGTAGGACGGAAGGTGTGGTATATGGACTCCAATGTCAATGTGGCCTACAGTATGTAGGGAGAACTTAAAGACCATTGTGGAAAAAGATTCGTGAACATGTGCAAAATATAAAAAAGGGATACCGGAAACATAGCGTGTCTAAACATTTTTCTATATATCATAATAGGGACCCTTTAACATTACAATTCTGGGGAATAGAAAAATACAGGAGTCATTGGAGAGGCAGTCATAAAGTGCGCTCTCTTAGGCGGAGTCTAAGTGGATCTACATTATGCAGACGCAGGTACCGAGAGGCTTAAATGTAGAATTCGACCTGAATTGTTTGTTTTTTTTAGTGATTTTTAACTTATGATGACATTTGAGGTAATTTTAATTTACTTAATTTATTTGATTGATCATTTTATTGATATATTTTTAGGTCCACCTGGCTGTTTTATTTATTTGATCTTTATTTTTATCTACATTCATTTATTTTTTCTATATGTATTTATTCCATTTATTGCTCATTTATTTGGACTTATTTATTATGATGGGTAAGATTATAATTTAAGTGATAGTTTATGTAAACTGATGTCATGGGTGTGTTCACATGATAATTTTAGATTTACATATATATTTTTGGCGTGGGTTTTTTTTCTCCCGCTATTAATCGTAGTTTGTTTTTAATTTTAATTTATATTACTGATTCTACATTTAATTTAATGTATTCATTTTATTTTTTATCATTAATAAAGTAGATTTTTTTTTAATTATTAGGATATGGATTTTAGTGGGTTATTTAAATAGGGTTTGTAATGCCAATATTTAATGTGGTTATTGAATTATGGTTTTGTATTGCTAATATATAATGCCGTTTTAGCATGGCATGGAGTACTGTTGTATACAGTATAATCCATTCATATTTCCCCATTTATCTATGTGCAGCCATTTTTTTGGTGGCAGTGGATCTAGTTATAAGTACAGATCCATTCCAGCAGTGTTTACAATACACCGGGCTCCGAGAAAATGGCCGCCGGGGTTGTCTTCTACGATGATTGACGCCCAGGCCACCTATATAAAGGCATCCATGTCACTATGGGCGTTACCCTGAAGAAGTCACGTGACTACTGTGACATAACGCTTTGGTACGCTGTAACAGGACTTCCGGTGCACGATGACGTAATTTCCGACGTGGGCGCCATCTTGGGACACCAGGAAACCTTGCAGTACATCATTACATGAGGTGAAAGGCTGATTGGAATATAAAATTGTGAGTGGGCATTCTTTGGCATTTTTTACTTTAATAAAAATACTGATTTACACTATGGAGGATCTTTTTGTTTCTATTATGATTAGAGATGAGCGAATCGAAGTAGGCGAAGTGGAATTCGTTTTGAATATTAGGAAAATTTCGATTCGCGTCGAATCCGAAAATAAGCAGACTTCGGATGGAAAAATCAAAATTTTTCCTAAAATGGCGGCGACATGCGCGGCGACGGAGCGGGGATGTCTGGGAAGGCGCGCAGACAAGGCGCGCTGACCCATAATGCATTCATTCATGACATGTGATCGCATTAGCCAATCAGCAGCCAGCCAGCCAGCACAGTGTAATGGTCGAGCTATAAATGGCGGCCATTTTAGAATTCTCCATTTGCCTCCAGTCATTCAACAGAGGCAGACCTGGCTGTATGCAGGGAGAGAGTTAGGGACAGAGAAACGTTAGTTAGGGCCACAGAATCGTTACTTAGGGCCATAGAAACGTTACATAGGGCCACAGAAACGTTTACTTAGGGCCACAGAATCGTTAGTTAGGGCCACAGAAACGTTACTTAGGGACACAGAATTGTTACTCAGGGACAGACAGAATTGTTACTGAGGGATACAGAATTGTTACTGAGGGCCACAGAATCGTTACTTAGGGCCACAGAAACGTTACTTAGGGCCACAGAATTGTTACTTAGGGACAGACACAGAATTGTTACTGAGGGACACAGATTTGTTACTGAGGGCCACAGAATCGTTACTTAGGGCCACAGAATTGTTACTTAGGGACAGACACAGAATTGTTACTGAGGGACACAGATTTGTTACTGAGGGCCACAGAATCGTTACTTAGGGCCACAGAAACGTTACTTAGGGCCACAGAATTGTTACTTAGGGACAGACACAGAATTGTTACTGAGGGCCACAGAATCGTTACTTAGGGCCACAGAATTGTTACTTAGGGACAGACACAGAATTGTTATTGAGGGACACAGAATTGTTACTGAGGGCCACAGAACCGTTACTTAGGGCCACAGAAACCTTACTTAGGGCCACAGAATTGTTACTTAGGGACAGACACAGAATTGTTACTGAGGGACACAGATTTGTTACTGAGGGCCACAGAATCGTTACTTAGGGCCACAGAATTGTTACTTAGGGACAGACACAGAATTGTTATTGAGGGACACAGAATTGTTACTGAGGGCCATAGAAACGTTACTTAGGGCCACAGAAACGTTACTTAGGGCCACAGAATTGTTACTTAGGGACAGACACAGAATTGTTATTGAGGGACACAGAATTGTTACTAAGGGCCACAGAAACGTTACTTAGGGCCACAGAATCGTTACTTAGGGCCACAGAATCGTTACTTAGGGCCACAGAAACGTTACTTAGGGCCACAGAAACGTTACTTAGGGACACAGAATTGTTACTCAGGGACAGACAGAATTGTTACTGAGGGATACAGAATTGTTACTGAGGGCCACAGAATCGTTACTTAGGGCCACAGAAACGTTACTTAGGGCCACAGAATTGTTACTTAGGGACAGACACAGAATTGTTATTGAGGGACACAGAATTGTTACTGAGGGCCACAGAACCGTTACTTAGGGCCACAGAAACGTTACTTAGGGACAGACACAGAATTGTTACTGAGGGACACAGATTTGTTACTGAGGGCCACAGAAACGTTACTTAGGGCCACAGAATCGTTACTTAGGGCCACAGAATCGTTACTTAGGGCCACAGAATTGTTACTTAGGGACAGACACAGAATTGTTACTGAGGGCCACAGAATTGTTACTGAGGGCCACAGAATCGTTACTTAGGGCCACAGAATCGTTACTTAGGGCCACAGAAACGTTACTTAGGGCCACAGAAACGTTACTTAGGGCCACAGAACTGTTACTCAGGGACAGACACAGAATTCTTACTCAGGGACAGACACAGAATTGTTACTCGGGGACACAGAATTGTTACTCAGGGACACAGAATTGTTACTGAGGGACACAGAATTGTTACTGAGGGACACAGAATTGTTACTGAGGGACACAGAATTGTTACTGAGGGACACAGAATTGTTACTGAGGAACACAGAATTGTTACTGAGGGACACAGAATTGTTACTGAGGGACACAGAATTGTTACTGAGGGACAGACACAGAATTGTTACTGAGGGACAGACACAGAATTGTTACTCAGGGACAGACACAGAATTGTTACTCAGGGACACAGAATTGTTACTGAGGGACACAGAATTGTTACTCAGGGACAGACACAGAATTGTTACCCAGGGACAGACACAGAATTGTTACTTAGGGACAGACACAGAATTGTTACTCAGGGACACAGAATTGTTACTGAGGGACACAGAATTGTTACTGAGGGACACAGAATTGTTACTGAGGGACACAGAATTGTTACTGAGGGCCACAGAACTGTTACTTAGGGCCACAGAACTGTTACTTAGGGCCACAGAAACGTTACTCAGGGACACAGAATTGTTAATCAGGGACAGACACAGAATTCTTACTCAGGGACAGACACAGAATTGTTACTCAGGGACACAGAATTGTTACTGAGGGACACAGAATTGTTACTGAGGGACACAGAATTGTTACTGAGGGCCACAGAATCGTTACTTAGGGCCACAGAAACGTTACTTAGGGCCCCAGAAACGTTACTTAGGGACACAGAATTGTTACTCAGGGACAGACACAGAATTGTTACTCAGGGACAGACACAGAATTGTTACTCAGGGACACAGAATTGTTACTCAGGGACACAGAATTGTTACTCAGGGACACAGAATTGTTACTCAGGGACACAGAATTGTTACTGAGGGACACAGAATTGTTACTGAGGGACACAGAATTGTTACTGAGGGACACAGAATTGTTACTCAGGGACAGACAGAATTGTTACTCAGGGACAGACACAGAATTGTTACTGAGGGACACAGAATTGTTACTGAGGGACACAGAATTGTTACTGAGGGACACAGAATTGTTACTGAGGGCCACAGAACTGTTACTTAAGGCCACAGAACTGTTACTTAGGGCCACAGAAACGTTACTCAGGGACACAGAATTGTTAATCAGGGACAGACACAGAATTCTTACTCAGGGACAGACACAGAATTGTTACTCAGGGACAGACACAGAATTGTTACTCAGGGACACAGAATTGTTACTGAGGGACACAGAATTGTTACTGAGGGCCACAGAATCGTTACTTAGGGCCCCAGAAACGTTACTTAGGGCCCCAGAAACGTTACTTAGGGACACAGAAACGTGACTTAGGGACACAGAATTGTTACTCAGGGACAGACACAGAATTGTGACTCAGGGACAGACACAGAATTGTGACTCAGGGACACAGAATTGTTACTGAGGGACACAGAATTGTTACTGAGGGACACAGAATTGTTACTGAGGGACACAGAATTGTTACTGAGGGACACAGAATTGTTACTGAGGGACAGACAGAATTGTTACTCAGGGACAGACAGAATTGTTACTCAGGGACAGACAGAATTGTTACTCAGGGACAGACAGAATTGTTACTCAGGGACAGACAGAATTGTTACTCAGGGACAGACACAGAATTGTTACTCAGGGACAGACACAGAATTGTTACTCAGGGACAGACACAGAATTGTTATTCAGGGACAGACACAGAATTGTTACTCAGGGACAGACACAGAATTGTTACTGAGGGACACAGAACTGTTACTTAGGGCCACAGAAACGTTACTCAGGGACACAGAATTGTTAATCAGGGACAGACACAAAATTCTTACTCAGGGACAGACACAGAATTGTTACTCAGGGACACAGAATTGTTACTGAGGGACACAGAATTGTTACTGAGGGACACAGAATTGTTACTGAGGGCCACAGAATTGTTACTGAGGGCCACAGAATTGTTACTGAGGGACACAGAATTGTTACTGAGGGACACAGAATTGTTACTGAGGGACACAGAATTGTTACTGAGGGACACAGAATTGTTACTGAGGGACACAGAATTGTTACTCAGGGACAGACACAGAATTGTTACTGAGGGACAGACACAGAATTGTTACTGAGGGCCACAGAATTGTTACTGAGGGCCACAGAACTGTTACTTAGGGCCACAGAAACGTTACTCAGGGACACAGAATTGTTACTCAGGGACAGACACAGAATTGTTACTCAGGGACAGACACAGAATTGTTACTGAGGGACAGACACAGAATTGTTACTGAGGGACACAGAATTGTTACTGAGGGACACAGAATTGTTACTGAGGGACACAGAATTGTTACTGAGGGACACAGAATTGTTACTGAGGGACACAGAACTGTTACTTAGGGCCACAGAAACGTTACTCAGGGCCACAGAATTGTTACTCAGGGACAGACACAGAATTGTTACTCAGGGACAGACACAGAATTGTTACTGAGGGACAGACACAGAATTGTTACTGAGGGACACAGAATTGTTACTGAGGGACACAGAATTGTTACTGAGGGACACAGAATTGTTACTGAGGGACACAGAATTGTTACTCAGGGACAGACACAGAATTGTTACTCAGGGACAGACACAGAATTGTTACTCAGGGACAGACACAGAATTGTTTCTGAGGGACACAGAATTGTTACTGAGGGCCACAGAACTATTACTTAGGGCCACAGAAACGTTACTCAGGGACACAGAATTGTTACTCAGGGACAGACACAGAATTGTTACTCAGGGACAGACACAGAATTGTTACTCAGGGACAGACACAGAATTGTTACTCAGGGACAGACACAGAATTGTTACTCAGGGACAGACACAGAATTGTTACTCAGGGACAGACACAGAATTGTTACTGAGGGACACAGAATTGTTACTGAGGGCCACAGAAACGTTACTCAGGGACACAGAATTGTTAATCAGGGACAGACACAAAATTCTTACTCAGGGACAGACACAGAATTGTTACTCAGGGACACAGAATTGTTACTGAGGGACACAGAATTGTTACTGAGGGCCACAGAATCGTTACTTAGGGCCACAGAAACGTTACTTAGGGCCACAGAAACGTTACTTAGGGCAACAGAAACGTTAGTTAGGGACACAGAATTGTTACTCAGGGACAGACACAGAATTGTTACTCAGGGACACAGAATTGTTACTCAGGGACACAGAATTGTTACTGAGGGACACAGAATTGTTACTGAGGGCCACAGAATCGTTACTTAGGGCCACAGAAACGTTACTTAGGGCCACAGAAACGTTACTTAGGGCAACAGAAACGTTAGTTAGGGACACAGAATTGTTACTCAGGGACAGACACAGAATTGTTACTCGGACACAGAATTGTTACTGAGGGACACAGAATTGTTACTGAGGGCCACAGAATTGTTACTGAGGGCCACAGAATTGTTACTGAGGGCCACAGAACTGTTACTGAGGGCCACAGAACTGTTACTTAGGGCCACAGAACTGTTACTTAGGGCCACAGAACTGTTACTTAGGGCCACAGAACTGTTACTTAGGGCCACAGAACTGTTACTTAGGGCCACAGAACTGTTACTTAGGGCCACAGAAACGTTACTCAGGGACACAGAATTGTTACTCAGGGACAGACACAGAATTGTTACTCAGGGACACAGAATCGTTGAATTAAAGAGTATGTCAGACAACATGCAGAGGAGTGGCAGAGGAGGCAATGTTTTAGGAGCGAGCAGACGTGGCAGCAGAGGAAGGGGTCGAGGCAGCACTATTCGCAGCCAGAGGCCAGTGCTCCCGGTGTCATCCAGTACAGTGAGGAAGAGCTAACAGAGGGCGGTCAGGAACGGGGGGAGACATCCGCCTCTTCAGCAGCCAGGCGAAGAAGTAGTGGCGAGGAGAGTGGCTCGGTAGCCGGTCTAGAGACAGGTCTGTCTCCTGACCCACACGCAGCCGAGGGGGCTAGTAGTGAGGCGGAGACCCTAATTGATGATGATGAGGCTGATCGCACTTGGCAGCCTCGTCGTCATCAGGCTATTGCTTCCGCATCATCAGGAGAAGAGGGTGGCAGCTTGGCAGCGAGCAAAACAGTCGGTGGGTTGTCTCCATCGCCACACTCTGCCATGTGCCACTTTCAGGTCTCCTCACACACTGCTGGTGTGTTCCATTTTTTGTCATAGGGTGCTGGCAGATTACGGGCCTCCCATAGCTGCTGCCAGGCCCCTAATCTGCCATGGGCCCCTGTATCGCCTCCTCATGCTGCTGCCAGGTCCACAGTGTCTCATGCCATGTGCCACTTTCAGGTCTCCTCACACTGCTGGTGTGTTCCATTTTTTGTCATAGGGTGCTGGCAGATTACGGGCCTCCCATAGCTGCTGCCAGGCCCCTAATCTGCCATGGGCCCCTATACCGCCTCCTCATGCTGCTGCGAAGTCCAGAGTCTCTCATGGGTCCCTGTACGGCCTCCCATTGCTGCTGTCTCCATCGCCACACTCTGC
The DNA here is from genome assembly GCF_062004578.1 of Staurois parvus. Taxonomy (NCBI): domain Eukaryota; kingdom Metazoa; phylum Chordata; class Amphibia; order Anura; family Ranidae; genus Staurois; species Staurois parvus. Next base: position 136,211 of record NW_028318556.1, on the reverse strand, counting down.
CATGTGCCACTTTCAGGTCTCCTCACACACTGCTGGTGTGTTCAATTTTTTTCACATAGGGTGCTGGCAGATTACTGGCCTCCCATAGCTGCTGCCAGGCCCCTAATCTGCCATGGGCCCCTATACCGCCTCCTCATGCTGCTGCGAAGTCTAGAGTCTCTCATGGGTCCCTGTACGGCCTCCCATTGCTGCTGTCTCCATCGCCACACTCTGCCATGTGCCATTTTCAGGTCTCCTCACACACTGCTGGTGTGTTCCATTTTTTGACATAGGGTGCTGGCAGATTACGGGCCTCCCATAGCTGCTGCCAGGCCCCTAATCTGCCATGGGCCCCTATACCGCCTCCTCATGCTGCTGCAAAGTCCAGAGTCTCTCATGGGTCCCTGTACGGCCTCCCATTGCTGCTGTCTCCATCGCCACACTCTGCCATGTGCCACTTTCAGGTCTCCTCACACACTGCTGGTGTGTTCAATTTTTTGACATAGGGTGCTGGCAGATTACGGGCCTCCTATAGCTGCTGCCAGGCCCCTAATCTGCCATGGGCCCCTGTACCGCCTCCTCATGCTGCTGCCAGGTCCACAGTGTCTCATGCCATGTGCCACTTTCAGGTCTCCTCACACTGCTGGTGTGTTGAATTTTTTGACATAGGGTGCTGGCAGATTACGGGCCTCCCATAGCTGCTGCCAGGCCCCTAATCTGCCATGGGCCCCTATACCGCCTCCTCATGCTGCTGCCAAGTCCAGAGTCTGTCATGGGTCCCTGTACGGCCTCCCATTGCTGCTGTCTCCATCGCCACACTCTGCCATGTGCCACTTTCAGGTCTCCTCACACACTGCTGGTGTGTTCAATTTTTTGACATAGGGTGCTGGCAGATTACGGGCCTCCCATAGCTGCTGCCAGGCCCCTAATCTGCCATGGGCCCCTATACCGCCTCCTCATGCTGCTGCCAGGTCCACAGTGTCTCATGCCATGTGCCACTTTCAGGTCTCCTCACACTGCTGGTGTGTTGAATTTTTTGACATAGGGTGCTGGCAGATTACGGGCCTCCCATAGCTGCTGCCAGGCCCCTAATCTGCCATGGGCCCCTATACCGCCTCCTCATGCTGCTGCCAAGTCCAGAGTCTGTCATGGGTCCCTGTACGGCCTCCCATTGCTGCTGTCTCCATCGCCACACTCTGCCATGTGCCACTTTCAGGTCTCCTCACACTGCTGGTGTGTTCCATTTTTTGTCATAGGGTGCTGGCAGATTACGGGCCTCCTATAGCTGCTGCCAGGCCCCTAATCTGCCATGGGCCCCTGTACCGTCTCCTCATGCTGCTGCCAGGTCCACAGTGTCTCATGCCATGTGCCACTTTCAGGTCTCCTCACACTGCTGGTGTGTTCAATTTTTTGACATAGGGTGCTGGCAGATTACGGGCCTCCCATAGCTGCTGCCAGGCCCCTAATCTGCCATGGGCCCCTATACCGCCTCCTCATGCTGCTGCCAGGTCCAGAGTCTGTCATGGGTCCCTGTACGGCCTCCCATTGCTGCTGTCTCCATCGCCACACTCTGCCATGTGCCACTTTCAGGTCTCCTCACACTGCTGGTGTGTTCCATTTTTTGTCATAGGGTGCTGGCAGAATATGGGCCTCCCATAGCTGCTGCCAGGCCCCTAATCTGCCATGGGCCCCTGTACCGCCTCCTCATGCTGCTGCCAGGTCCAGAGTGTCTCATGGGTCCCTGTACGGCCTCCCATTGCTGCTGTCTCCATCGCCACACTCTGCCATGTGCCACTTTCAGGTCTCCTCACACTGCTGGTGTGTTCCATTTTTTGTCATAGGGTGCTGGCAGAATACGGGCCTCCCATAGCTGCTGCCAGGCCCCTAATCTGCCATGGGCCCCTGTACCGCCTCCTCATGCTGCTGCCAGGTCCAGAGTGTCTCATGGGTCCCTGTACGGCCTCCCATTGCTGCTGTCTCCATCGCCACACTCTGCCATGTGCCACTTTCAGGTCTCCTCACACTGCTGGTGTGTTCCATTTTTTGTCATAGGGTGCTGGCAGAATACGGGCCTCCCATAGCTGCTGCCAGGCCCCTAATCTGCCATGGGCCCCTGTACCGCCTCCTCATGCTGCTGCCAGGCCCCTAATCTGCCATGGGCCCCTATACCGCCTCCTCATGCTGCTGCCAGGTCCAGAGTCTGTCATGGGTCCCTGTACGGCCTCCCATTGCTGCTGTCTCCATCGCCACACTCTGCCATGTGCCATTTTCAGGTCTCCTCACACTGCTGGTGTGTTCCATTTTTTGTCATAGGGTGCTGGCAGAATACGGGCCTCCCATAGCTGCTGCCAGGCCCCTAATCTGCCATGGGCCCCTGTACCGCCTCCTCATGCTGCTGCCAGGTCCAGAGTGTCTCATGGGTCCCTGTACGGCCTCCCATTGCTGCTGTCTCCATCGCCACACTCTGCCATGTGCCACTTTCAGGTCTCCTCACACTGCTGGTGTGTTCCATTTTTTGTCATAGGGTGCTGGCAGAATACGGGCCTCCCATAGCTGCTGCCAGGCCCCTAATCTGCCATGGGCCCCTGTACCGCCTCCTCATGCTGCTGCCAGGCCCCTAATCTGCCATGGGCCCCTATACCGCCTCCTCATGCTGCTGCCAGGTCCAGAGTCTGTCATGGGTCCCTGTACGGCCTCCCATTGCTGCTGTCTCCATCGCCACACTCTGCCATGTGCCACTTTCAGGTCTCCTCACACTGCTGGTGTGTTCCATTTTTTGTCATAGGGTGCTGGCAGAATATGGGCCTCCCATAGCTGCTGCCAGGCCCCTAATCTGCCATGGGCCCCTGTACCGCCTCCTCATGCTGCTGCCAGGTCCAGAGTGTCTCATGGGTCCCTGTACGGCCTCCCATTGCTGCTGTCTCCATCGCCACACTCTGCCATGTGCCACTTTCAGGTCTCCTCACACTGCTGGTGTGTTCCATTTTTTGTCATAGGGTGCTGGCAGAATACGGGCCTCCCATAGCTGCTGCCAGGCCCCTAATCTGCCATGGGCCCCTGTACCGCCTCCTCATGCTGCTGCCAGGTCCAGAGTGTCTCATGGGTCCCTGTACGGCCTCCCATTGCTGCTGTCTCCATCGCCACACTCTGCCATGTGCCACTTTCAGGTCTCCTCACACTGCTGGTGTGTTCCATTTTTTGTCATAGGGTGCTGGCAGAATACGGGCCTCCCATAGCTGCTGCCAGGCCCCTAATCTGCCATGGGCCCCTGTACCGCCTCCTCATGCTGCTGCCAGGCCCCTAATCTGCCATGGGCCCCTATACCGCCTCCTCATGCTGCTGCCAGGTCCAGAGTCTGTCATGGGTCCCTGTACGGCCTCCCATTGCTGCTGTCTCCATCGCCACACTCTGCCATGTGCCATTTTCAGGTCTCCTCACACTGCTGGTGTGTTCCATTTTTTGTCATAGGGTGCTGGCAGAATACGGGCCTCCCATAGCTGCTGCCAGGCCCCTAATCTGCCATGGGCCCCTGTACCGCCTCCTCATGCTGCTGCCAGGTCCAGAGTGTCTCATGGGTCCCTGTACGGCCTCCCATTGCTGCTGTCTCCATCGCCACACTCTGCCATGTGCCACTTTCAGGTCTCCTCACACTGCTGGTGTGTTCCATTTTTTGTCAAAGGGTGCTGGCAGATTACGGGCCTCCTATAGCTGCTGCCAGGCCCCTAATCTGCCATGGGCCCCTGTACCGTCTCCTCATGCTGCTGCCAGGTCCACAGTGTCTCATGCCATGTGCCACTTTCAGGTCTCCTCACACTGCTGGTGTGTTCAATTTTTTGACATAGGGTGCTGGCAGATTACGGGCCTCCCATAGCTGCTGCCAGGCCCCTAATCTGCCATGGGCCCCTATACCGCCTCCTCATGCTGCTGCCAGGTCCAGAGTCTGTCATGGGTCCCTGTACGGCCTCCCATTGCTGCTGTCTCCATCGCCACACTCTGCCATGTGCCACTTTCAGGTCTCCCCACACTGCTGGTGTGTTCCATTTTTTGTCATAGGGTGCTGGCAGAATACGGGCCTCCCATAGCTGCTGCCAGGCCCCTAATCTGCCATGGGCCCCTGTACCGCCTCCTCATGCTGCTGCCAGGTCCAGAGTGTCTCATGGGTCCCTGTACCGCCTCCTCATGCTGCTGCCAGGTCCAGAGTGTCTCATGGGTCCCTGTACGGCCTCCCATTGCTGCTGTCTCCATCGCCACACTCTGCCATGTGCCACTTTCAGGTCTCCTCACACACTGCTGGTGTGTTCAATTTTTTGACATAGGGTGCTGGCACATTACGGGCCTCCCATAGCTGCTGCCAGGCCCCTAATCTGCCATGGGCCCCTATACCGCCTCCTCATGCTGCTGCCAGGTCCAGAGTCTCTCATGGGTCCCTGTACGGCCTCCCATTGCTGCTGTCTCCATCGTCACACTCTGCCATGTGCCACTTTCAGGTCTCCTCACACTGCTGGTGTGTTCCATTTTTTGTCATAGGGTGCTGGCAGATTACGGGCCTCCTATAGCTGCTGCCAGGCCCCTAATCTGCCATGGGCCCCTATACCGCCTCCTCATGCTGCTGCCAGGTCCAGAGTCTCTCATGGGTCCCTGTACGGCCTCCCATTGCTGCTGTCTCCATCGCCACACTCTGCCATGTGCCACTTTCAGGTCTCCTCACACTGCTGGTGTGTTCCATTTTTTGTCATAGGGTGCTGGCAGATTACGGGCCTCCTATAGCTGCTGCCAGGCCCTTAATCTGCCATGGGCCCCTGTACCGCCTCCTCATGCTGCTGCCAGGTCCACAGTGTCTCATGCCATGTGCCACTTTCAGGTCTCCTCACACTGCTGGTGTGTTCAATTTTTTGACATAGGGTGCTGGCAGATTACGGGCCTCCCATAGCTGCTGCCAGGCCCCTAATCTGCCATGGGCCCCTATACCGCCTCCTCATGCTGCTGCCAGGTCCAGAGTCTCTCATGGGTCCCTGTACGGCCTCCCATTGCTGCTGTCTCCATCGCCACACTCTGCCATGTGCCACTTTCAGGTCTCCTCACACACTGCTGGTGTGTTCAATTTTTTGACATAGCGTGCTGGCAGATTACGGGCCTCCCATAGCTGCTGCCAGGCCCCTAATCTGCCATGGGCCCCTATACCGCCTCCTCATGCTGCTGCCAGGTCCACAGTGTCTCATGCCATGTGCCACTTTCAGGTCTCCTCACACTGCTGGTGTGTTGAATTTTTTGACATAGGGTGCTGGCAGATTACGGGCCTCCCATAGCTGCTGCCAGGCCCCTAATCTGCCATGGGCCCCTATACTGCCTCCTCATGCTGCTGCCAAGTCCAGAGTCTGTCATGGGTCCCTGTACGGCCTCCCATTGCTGCTGTCTCCATCGCCACACTCTGCCATGTGCCACTTTCAGGTCTCCTCACACTGCTGGTGTGTTCCATTTTTTGTCATAGGTTGCTGGCAGATTACGGGCCTCCTATAGCTGCTGCCAGGCCCCTAATCTGCCATGGGCCCCTGTACCGCCTTCTCATGCTGCTGCCAGGTCCACAGTGTCTCATGCCATGTGCCACTTTCAGGTCTCCTCACACTGCTGGTGTATTCAATTTTTTGACATAGGGTGCTGGCAGATTACGGGCCTCCTATAGCTGCTGCCAGGCCCCTAATCTGCCATGGGCCCCTATACCGCCTCCTCATGCTGCTGCCAGGTCCAGAGTCTCTCATGGGTCCCTGTACGGCCTCCCATTGCTGCTGTCTCCATCGCCACACTCTGCCATGTGCCACTTTCAGGTCTCCTCACACACTGCTGGTGTGTTGAATTTTTTGACATAGGGTGCTGGCAGATTACGGGCCTCCCATTGGTGCTGCCAGGCCCGTAATCTGCCATGGGCCCCCGTACCGACTCCTCATGCTGTGACGTTGCAACAAGGTGGAATTCAACCCTACATATGTTAGACCGCCTTTACGAACAGCAAAAGGCCATCACAGATTTCCTGATGTTAAAAGCGGATAAAGGTACTCCCTGTGTAACTTAGATGTCAGCCATTGGCAGCTCATGCGTGACACCTGCGCTTGCTCAGGCCCTTTGAGGAGGCCACGCTATTCGTGAGTCGGCAGGACTATGGGATGAGCGACGTCATTCCTCTGTTGCACGTCCTGGAACAAATGCTGTTAACAATGGCTGGTCAGGGTGCGGTAGACGTGGCGCACAGATCTCAACGCCACCTGACCCCTGTGGGGGCAGGACAGGAAGAAGAGGAGGAGGTAGAGGAGGACATTGGTGCTCAGGAATTATTGAGTGAAATGGGTGGTTTTTCCACTCAGCGGACAGGAGTGGAGGAGCAGGAGCATCTGGTAGAGGAGGAGGAAGAGGAGACAGAGGACCCAGACGCACCGTGGCAGTATGCTGTGGAGATGGAGGCAGGGAGTCCCTCGCATTCCTTGGCACAAATGGCCCATAGCATGCTCGCTTGCTTGCGTACCGACAGCCGAATAATAACCATCAGACAGAGGGATGACTTTTGGCTGTCCACCTTGTTGGACCCTCGCTACCGTTCAAAAATGGTGGCCTTTTTCACACCTGCTGAGAGGGAGGCCAAAATAACGTACTATAAAAACCACCTATGTAGTCAGCTGGTCTCTGCCTGTCTGCGCCAACGTCCATCCTCAGACACTGTGGGCCCTGTGCGCTCGCGTTCTGCTGCCATGGCAGCAGGGGAGGGGTGGGGTGGTAGGAGCAGTGGCAGCTCCACCAGCAGCAGCTGCCTCAGTCTGCAGTCGATGATGAGTAGCTTTCTTCACCAGCGCAGTGAGGAAACTACTAACCAGCCGCAGCAGCAGCAGCAGCAGCAGCATCAGGTGGACCTGGAGCAGGACCTCAAACAACAGGCTTAGGCCTACTTGGACAGCACCCTGCCAACCGAGGTAGACAATCCCCTTGACTACTGGGCAACGAAACTTGACCTTTGGCCCCAACTAGCTGAATTTGCCCTTGAAAGGCTGTCATGCCCGGCCAGTAGCATGGCATCGGAGCGCGTGTTTAGTGCGGCAGGAGGTATTGCAACTCCGCGGAGGACACGACTGTCCACCCAAAGTGTGGAGAGACTCACGTTTGTGAAAATGAATCAGGCGTGGATTAGTCTGGATTTCAAACCACCAGTTCCTGACACAACTGACTAAATCCGCCATGAATCATGCCCCAAACATGTGCCACTTTCAGGTCTCCTCACACTGCTGGTGTGTTCCATTTTTTGTCATAGGGTGCTGGCAGATTAGGGGCCTCCCATAGCTGCTGCCAGGCCCCTAATCTGCCATGGGCCCCTATACCGCCTCCTTATGCTGCTGCCAGGTCCAGAGTGTCTCATGCCATGTGCCACTTTCAGGTCTCCTCACACTGCTGGTGTGTTGAATTTTTTGACATAGGGTGCTGGCAGATTACGGGCCTCCCATAGCTGCTGCCAGGCCCCTAATCTGCCATGGGCCCCTATACCGCCTCCTCATGCTGCTGCCAGGTCCAGAGTCAGTCATGGGTCCCTGTACGGCCTCCCATTGCTGCTGTCTCCATCGCCACATTCTGCCATATGCCACTTTCAGGTCTCCTCACACTGCTGATGTGTTCCATTTTTTGTCATAGTGTGCTGGCAGATTACGGGCCTCCTATAGCTGCTGCCAGGCCCCTAATCTGCCATGGGCCCCTGTACCGCCTCCTCATGCTGCTGCCAGGTCCACAGTGTCTCATGCCATGTGCCACTTTCAGGTCTCCTCACACTGCTGGTGTGTTGAATTTTTTGACATAGGGTGCTGGCAGATTACGGGCCTCCCATAGCTGCTGCCAGGCCCCTAATCTGCCATGGGCCCCTATACCGCCTCCTCATGCTGCTGCCAAGTCCAGAGTCTGTCATGGGTCCCTGTACGGCCTCCCATTGCTGCTGTCTCCATCGCCACACTCTGCCATGTGCCACTTTCAGGTCTCCTCACACTGCTGGTGTGTTGAATTTTTTGACATTGGGTGCTGGCAGATTACGGGCCTCCCATAGCTGCTGCCAGGCCCCTAATCTGCCATGGGCCCCCGTACCAACTCCTTATGCTGCTGCCAGGCCCGTAATCTGTCATGGGCCCCTGTTGTCGCTTGTTGGCATATTCCGCTCGTTCAGATGCTCCTTCTCCTGCTACTCCTCTTCACGGATTCCGTCAGCAGTCTTTCTTGGAATCCGTTTCCAAGAGACAACAGTTTGCGAGCACGCACCCGACGGTGCAGAAGCTGAACGTCCTCCTGTCCAAGTTGCTGCTGCCAGGCTCGTAATCTGTCATGCGCCCCTGTACCGCCTCCTCATGCTGCTGCCAGGTCCAGAGTGTGTCATGGGCCCCCGTACCGACTCCTCATGCTGCTGCCAGGCCCGTAATCTGTCATGGGCCCCTGTACCGCCTCCCCATGCTGCTGCCAGGTCCAGAGTGTGTCATGGGTCCCTGTACGGCCTCCCATTGCTGCTGCCAGGCCCGTAATCTGCCATGGGCCCCCGTACCAACTCCTCATGCTGCTGCCAGGCCCGTAATCTGTCATGGGCCCCTGTACCGCCTCCTCATGCTGCTGCCAGGTCCAGAGTGTGTCATGGGTCCCTGTACGGCCTCCCATTGCTGCTGTCTCCATCGCCACACTCTGCCATGTGCCACTTTCAGGTCTCCTCACACTGCTGGTGGTTTCCATTTTTGTCATAGGGTGCTGTATGGCCTCCCATTGCTGCTGCCTCCACCGCCACACTGTGGCTCCACACTCTGGTTTTGGCCCCGTGACTGCCCAAATGAGTGAAGTGTGCGGTGATTCTAAGATCGACGGCACTCATCTGCATGTCATACTGACTGTCAGTATTATTTCTCTTCCCCAGCAGACTCCAAGGGCATTTAAATTAAAGGTACAGTGTTCTGCACTAATATAAAGTCTCTCTGAAGCCTAGAAACACCCTTTTATAAGTTAAATTCGCAGCGAATATATTCGACTCGAATCGAAATTTTTCCACGAATTCGCCGAATCAGTTGAATCGAATTTTTGAATACTTCGCTCATCTCTAATTATGATCCTCTGATGTGAGCGGCATTGCAAGAATATCCAGTGGTTGGAGGGAGCTCAGGAGGAATTATTGGTACTACCGATGAGATCCAGTGCGGTCATCTGTCTAGTGACGCAGTAGTTCCTGTGAGGATCGTGGTTGATCCAATAAGTGAGCTGGCTCATGTGGTCACTGTAAGGAGGTGAGGGGGCACTCAGGTCATTAAGGATTTTTCATCACGATTTCTGGCACAAGTTTCACATTCATCACGTGCATGATTTGCATTTATATTCGTGTTCACATGAGTTTGTCAGAGTGGACTTGCTATATGGCCTGAACATCATTTATTATTTATGTACCACATATTGTTTGTTTTGTTGTGGATAAGTGTTTGTGACTCAATCACTTTGTATTAGTTTTTCCCCCTGTTAGGGGTTGCACTTATAATTTAATTTTCCCCAGAGTGGAGATTCACTATATTCACTGATTGTTCTATTTGTGATTTGATCCCCCAGTTGGGGATAGGGGATTTTTACCTGTGTATCCACCTCACATGTTTTTGTGGTATTATTCACTTGATTTGTGTACCACGTGTGGTCCATTTATTTAATTTTGTATGCACATTAAAGCAGATTTTTGTGGTATTAACTTGATTTGTGTACCTCGTGTATTCTATTTTATATTTATATTCTATTTTATTATGTTTGTGGTATGCACATGTATGCAGATATTTAGTTTCTTAGCGCTACACCATTATATATTTACTGGGAGGGAGCAGTGGTTGAGGAGGGGACCTTGGTGGTGGCCTATGTGCTGGAGCTCAGGGAGAGGTTACAACGGTTGACAACCCTAGTACGGGACAACCTTGAGGCCGCCCAGAGCTGACAAACGGTGGTACGACCGGTCTGCCCGAGACTGAACGTTTCACTTAGGACAGAAAGTGTTGGCCTTGAAACCAATCAGGCATGACAAATTACAGGCTGCCTGGCAGGGCACGTGTAGCAAACTAGCTCATCAGAGTTGGACACGGAGTTCTCCTTTTTCTTTTCTTTTTATTGGGAGTATTCCTCAGCCTCCATTCCCTACCCCCTCCCTTCCTGAGAGGCAAACGTTATATTCTGACAGATGGGGGGGTCAACCCAAGTTAAGGCATCCTCAGTCCGGTGCCAAGCAGTCTGCAAAAGTGTAACCTTTCTCACCTAAAATCATGATAAGGCCAGCTCATCAGAGCATTGGGAAGCACTGATCCCAGACCTTGTGTAGGCTCACCCATCATAAAACAGATAAGGCAGCTTCTCCCCGGACTTGAAAGAAGTTGAAACCTCACAGAACCTAACAGTAAAGATGTCAGAATGAAATGAACATTCCTCAAGTCAGGTTTTTTTCCCCCTATGTTTCATGTCATGGATTATGACAGATGTTGGTTCTAATTCAGAGTTCTCCCGACCCCTCCCAAAACAGCATAATGGCCAGTATTCAGAGCCACCCCCCCTTGCAGAGGGATTTTTAAAAAAGAGACAGGCTGGCAGGCCTGGTAGAAGAAAAACACATCTCCTAAGCTTAACATGGAACGAGGAGATCAAAGAACCTTCCTGCTCTGCACTTAGATCTACAAACCAAGGCATGCAGCCACGTAACCTAACCCTTTAACTTTCTTCCTATTATCTCTTTGCTGTATCTTTATATACATATATATATATTTTCGTGACATCTCTTTGTAAATATTTTATTGCACCTGTTTGACTCTTTTAGTAATAAATCTTTCTTTCTGAAAGTGTTAAACTGTTTTTAAGCGCTTACTTGCAATTCATGAATTCCTGCCTTTTGAAGAGACGCTACTGTGTTTGTTTAATCCTCTGCCCAATCGGCCTGCGGTGACCGTATTGGACAGGTGACTTTTCAACCATTATAGTGTATATTTGATAACGGGAGTTTCCCAGTCTCCGACAAAAGTGGTGGTGGCAGTAGAGGGTTAGTTGCGTAATTAACCCTACCCAGTAACAAGCGCATTCAGGCTGCAGGCACCGATTGTAGCCCATTAGCTGGACAATCGCTGTGCAGAGTGCAGCTGGGTGAGGCCTTGTTACGCACGTCACACCGCGGTTTTAGATCGATTCAGATTAGGTGTGATAGAACCCTCTGAGAGTCCCTGAGCCTCCCAGGTGGTCCTGGTACCCAAGAAGGATGGAACCGTCTGGTTCTGTGTGAATTACAGGAGGCTCAATGACCAGACCATGACCAATGCCCCGGATAAACGAGCTGCTGGACCGGATAGCCAGAGGTAATTTCCTTACCACCATCGATCTCTGCAATGGGTACTGGCAGATTCCGCAGAATGTGGACGTGGTACCAAAGTCAGCATTTATCACCCCGTTCGGCTTGTTCTAGACCAGGGTCATGCCGTTTGGGATGAAGAATGCCCCGGCTACCTTTCAGAGAATGGTAGATAAGCTACAGGATGGACTGCAGTACTTCTTCTGTGCCTATCTAGACGATATAGCTATCTACAGTGATAGTTGGGAGGATCACCTCCGACACCTCGGGGAAGTGCTTGATCGCATCCGGCAAGCAGGGCTGACCATCCGACCTGACAAATGCCATGTTGGGGTGTCCAAAGTCCAATATCTAGGATATCAGGTAGGATGTGGGAAGAAACGACCGGCATCGGCAAAGTTGGAAGCGGTAGCAAATTGGCCCACTTCCCGAACCTAGACCCAGGTCCTTGCCTTCCTAGGCACTGCGGGGTACTACTGTAAATTAATCCCCAATTACAGCACCATTGCTAAACCCCTAATGGATCTGACCCGGAAGAATCTGCCCTGACAGGTTGTGTGGTCCCCAGAGTATGAAATGGCTTTCCAAAAGCTCAAACGTGACCTGATCCATGCTACCGTTTTGGCTGCTCGTCACCCTTCCAAATGATTTTGTGTTCACACAGATGCCTCCACCTTTTGAATTGGGCGCTGTTCTGAGACAAATTGGGGACAACGGGAACGACCATCCAGTGGCCTACCTAATTGAAAGTTTTTACCCCGGGAGGTGGCCTATGCTGCTGTGGAGAAAGAGAGAGAGTGTCTTGCCTTGGTATGGGCCCTCAAGAAATTGCAGCCCTACCTGTACGGGCACTCCTTCACTGTACTTATCGGTCACAACCCCCTGATATGGCTAAACTGGGTATCCAGGGACAATGGTTGTCTGCTTCGGTGGAGTTTGGCCCTCCAGCCCTACAACTTTACCATCCAGTACCGACCGGGGAAGCAAAACACCAATGCGGATGGGTTGTCCCGGCAAACCGAGTTGGTGAAGTAATGGTCAGGAAATGCCTGCCAGTAGTCCAGGTCAACCTCCTGCCCTGCTCCATGGCGCACAAATATGCACATGTGCAGGGTTCTGGTAAGCTGAACAGATGTGAGGGCAACCAAATCAGGTGAATGGTGTAGGAATTACAACAGTTTGCATTTGTGCCTCCTACTTGTTAAGGGGCCAAAAGTAATGGGACAATTGGCTTCTCAGCTGTTCCATGGCCAGGTGTGTGTTATTCCCTCATTATCCCAATTACAACGAGCAGATAAAAGGTCCAGAGTTCATTTCAAGTGTGCTATTTGCATTTGGACTCTGTTGCTGTCAACTCTCAAGATGAGATCCAAAGAGCTGTCACTATTAGTGAAGCAAGCAATCATTAGGCTGAAAAAACAAAACAAACCCATCAGAGAGATAGCAAAAACATTAGGCGTGGCCAAAACAACTGTTTGGAACATTTTTAAAAAGAAGGAACGCACCGGTGAGCTCAGCAACACCAAAAGACCCGGAAGACCACGGAAAACAACTGTGGTGGATGACAGAAGAATTCTTTCCCTGGTGAAGAAAACACCCTTCACAACAGTTGGCCAGATCAAGAACACTCTCCAGGAGGTAGGTGTATGTGTGTCAAAGTCAACAATCAAGAGAAGACTTCACCAGAGTGAATACAGAGGGTTCACCACAAGATGCAAACCATTGGGGAGCCTCAAAAATAGGAAAGCCAGATTAGAGTTTGCCAAACGACATCTAAAAAAGCCTTCACAGTTCTGGAACAACATCATATGGACAGATGAGACCAAGATCAACTTGTACCAGAGTGATGGGAAGGGAAGAGTAAGGAAGAATTAGAACTGCTCATGATCCTAAGCATACCACCTCATCAGTGAAGCATGGTGGTGGTAGTGTCATGGCGTGGGCATGTATGGCTACCAATGGAACTGGTTTTCTTGTATTTAACGATGATGTGACTGCTGACAAAAGCAGGAGGATGAATTCTGAAGTGTTTCGGGCAATATTATCTGCTCATATTCAGCCAAATGCTTCAGAACTCATTGGACGCCGCTTCACAGTGCAGATGGACAATGACCCAAAGCAGACTGCAAAAGCAACCAAAGAGTTTTTTAAGGGAAAGAAGTGGAATGTTATGCAATGGCCAAGTCAATCACCTGACCTGAATCCGATTGAGCATGCATTTCACTTGCTGAAGACAAAACTGAAGGGAAAATGCCCCAAGAACAAGCAGGAACTGAAGACAGTTGCAATAGAGGCCTGGCAGAGCATCACCACGGATGAAACCCAGCGTCTGGTGATGTCTATGCATTCCAGACTTCAGGCTGTAATTGACTGCAAGGGATTTGCAACCAAGTATTAAAAAGTGAAAGTTTGATTTATGATTATTATTCTGTCCCATTACTTTTGGTCCCTTAACAAGTAGGAGGCACATATGCAAACTGTTGTAATTCCTACACCGTTCACCTTATTTGGATGTAAATACCCTCAAATTAAAGCTGACAGTCTGCAGTTAAAGCACATCTTGTTTGTTTCATTTCAAATCCATTGCGGTGGTGTATAGAGCCAAAAATGTTAGAATTGTGTCGATGTCCCAATATTTATGGACCAGACTGTAAGTTGAGCTGTGTTCAATAAAGCATTCATTCATTCACCCTACATGAAGTTCCGACTCGTTGTTTGGGATATCGGAGAAAGATTTTCTTTGAGCTTTAATACCCGCCTTGGCAAAGCGCTGAAAGACTTACTGGAAAAGGGGACCATTGCTTGAGACTACTCCGCTCTGCAAGAGGAAGCCCAGGCAGAACGGTTCCACCACACACTGTTGTGTCTCAGTTCTGATTGATCTTTCCAGTGCTCACTATCCTATATACCATTTTTCCTATAAGAGTTATGTGGTATCCTGCAATGTGGAGTGTGATCTTCCTACCTATCGCTGGGGAGCCATGGTGAGCTTATTATGGAACTTCTCCCTTCCGAAAGTTGCCCCTTTACTGATATATTTATCTTGCTATAGAGGACATCTCATGGAACATTAGAGGCCTAAATGACCCTCTGAAGAAGATCATGATATCGACCATACTGCGCAAACATCACCCGGCTAACTGTGGCCTACAAGAAACTCATCTCACGTTGGACACTCTGGCTGTGGCACGGTTTTCTTGGGCGGGGTGGGTGTATCATTCCACCCACACCGCTTATTCTTGCGGTACATAAAGCCATAGCTTACCGGGAGCTTATATGTGAAACTGATTCAGAGGGTAGATTTATATTCTTTTTCTGTATGATATATTGTTACCTGCGTATTAGCGGTGGTTTGTGCCACCACCCTTTTCCACTACTATATTGAGGCAACAAGTAGAGTTTTTGCTGGACAAGCCCAATGTACCGTTGTTTGTATTGGGCAATTTTAATGGATACTTGGACCCTATTTTGGATAAGCATCTCCCAGCTGTTGCAGGTTCCCGGGGAAGGGGGACTGCCCTTGATTTTTGACTGAGATAGACTGGATGGATTGCTGGAGGATACTGTACCCCTCTACCCGTCCGTTATGTTTCTAAAAAAACCCATGGTACCCTTTCCCATATTGATCTATGTGTTGGCAATGCATTAGCAGTTTCTCTTGTCAAAACGATTACTTATAGCCCCAGAAGTGTATCTGATCATTCACCCTTAGTGGTCCAGCTACATATTAGGCCTGGGTCATGCCTCTGTCAGGCTCCATGGAAGTTAAATGCCTTCTGGTTGAAATTGATCCCTTCTCATGATTCGGTGACACAACAGATTGATAACATTTTCCAACATAATGACCTTTACACTGACCTAATAATTTGGGATGCATTTAAAGCGTTCCTTCGAGGAGTATTTATGTCCGAAATTTCTGCAATTAAAACTAAAACGAGGATGTTTGAGGCTCAGGTCGCCCACTAGGCACAACTAATGGAGTGTACTTATATAGATGACCCCACTGAATCTAATAAGCAGGCGTGTTTGTCACCACAGAACGTTCTCATTCTGTGACCTATAGTCCCATATGGAATAATGCAACATTACCTGAACTAGCTAAATTACAATATTCGCAACCAAGATCCGCTCCTTCCTCACCCCAGACACCACCAAACTTCTAGTACACTCCCTCATCATCTCACGCCTTGACTACTGCAACTCCCTCCTCACTGGCCTACCCAAGTGCAGGCTCTCCCCGCTCCAGACCATCCTGAACTCAGCTGCCAGACTCATCCACCTTACCACCCGCTCCACCTCTGCCACCCCCCTCTGCCTCTCCCTCCACTGGCTCCCGATTGCCCAACGCATCAAATTTAAACTCCTTACCCTGACCTACAAAGCCGTTCACAACACTGCCACTGACTACCTCACCAATCTGATCACCAGGTACCACCCTACCCGTACCCTTCACTCCTCACAGGACCTCCTTCTATCCTGCTCCCTGGTCTCCTCCTCCCATGCACGACTGCAGGACTTCTCCAGGTCCTCCCCCATCCTCTGGAACTCACTGCCCCAATCCATCAGACTGTCGCCTTCTCTATTCACATTCAGGCGCTCCCTCAAAACCCATCTCTTCAGGGAAGCCTACCCCACCCTCACCTAACGGCCATCCTCCCTCATTCCTCCTACCACTTCATCCCCCCCAGCCACTTCCTACTGTACCTTTACCCCCTCCCTCCTAGATTGTAAGCTCGTAAGAGTAGGGCCCTCTTACCCCTCGTACGCTGTCTGTCTTTGTTGTACTGTGCCATGTATTGTCCCCCCCTATTGTACAGCGCTGAGCAAACCCTTTGGCGCTATATAAACTCGTAGTAATAATAATAATAATAATAATATGTTTCTAAATGGAAAGCTTATGGGATAACTCACTTAAAGCATATATTTAGCAATGGTCAACTTATCTCCTTTGATATATTGCAGTCCAGATATAATTTACCATCTACAATGTTATTTTACTACTTGCAGTTAAAACATGCAGTCACTGCTCAAAGCCCATCAACCTTTTGGCACTCCTCTCCTTCCCCCGATTTTTAATTACATGCACTCTGCTAGAATGACCAGGGGGCTCATCACTCGCTGCTATAACATGCTTCTGATGGACTATCTTGAAAAATACCCAAATAGGGCTAGTGGGCAATGGGAGCGAGATGTAGGGACTTTTGAGGATGACATGAGGAAGCTGCCTTGCAGTCAATCCATCTTAGTTTGTTGAAGGTTTCCCATCATATTTCTCAATTGTTTATTCTACTTAGGGCTCATTGCACTCCAGCAAAATTGTGTATGATGGGGCTATGCCAGGACCCCCCTATGTGGCAGATGTAAGCGGGACCATGGGGACTTGATTCATATGCTATAGAGATGCCCAAAACTTCATAGATATTGGGAGGAGGTGGTTACTCTTAATTTGGTGTTTCAAACTAATTTAATTCTGGATCCTAAGCAATGCCTCTTGGTTATCTTGGACTCGGTAACGCAGAATACATTGATATTTGAAGCCCTTTCCAATGCCTTGTTCCAGGCACGCAAGACGATTCTTGTGCGCCGGACCTCAGATACTCCTCCCACTGTAGCTGACTGGAAGCAAAATATTGGAATCATTCTACGATCGTTTATATGATCGTTTAATTTACCAACATCGTGGATACTCGGGTAAATTTGAGAAACTTTGGGACGCATGGTTGGCCACTCCAGGTTTAGCTCCTTTTGATCTGATAATGCATAGGCTGTTATTGTTTTCAATTATAATTTGTTACTTTATAATGCCATTTTATGACCCTTCTGAAGTGATTGGTGGGGGGAGGAATGCTCTCTGTTCCCCATGGGTCCATTGTTGTGGGAATACTTACTATATGTACTTGTGGAAATTACTATATGATTTGACCGCATACTAACACAATAACACTGTAAATTTGCAGAAACTCTTGGATTTCTTGTATATCTGGTAGCACTGGAAAGTTTCCTTTCTTACGCTGTTATTTTTGTTAATGAATGATTCTCTGATACCATTCTTTATGTGATCCTTTATTTTGATATTTGTATAACTTCAACATTAATAAACGTCATTCCTGATTTAAAAAAAAATAAAGATCAGGCAATGGCTTTGCAATTCATTTGAAAAGCTTTAATATTAAGCAAACTCCATTGAATCGTTTTTGGACTGCTTCTACAATTGACTTTTCTTAACATGTTTTTGATTAGCATTGATATTTGGAAAGGATGCCAATTGAGGTGATTCATAATTTTTTGTATAATTCTTAGGTGCCTGGTATCAGGCGTATTTTTCATTCTTTATTCAAAGCAATAGAGGGCCCTGGTTTTGGTTCTTTCTGTGTCGTTCTTAAAGATCGCTCTTAGGTTTTCGTTTTGCTTCTGTTCTGCTGAGAAGCTTTAAACCCTTTCCCACACTATCCAAAACTAAGAAATATTGTTTTTTTCCTGGAGATAAAATATAATTGCTAATTTATAAGCTGTTAATAAATTTGAATCCAATGTGATATACTATTATTCTATATGTTTTGTTTCATTCATAGACTTTAAAGCGTCAGAGTAGCCTTGCTCTGCTATTCTTTAACAGCATTCTTGCTCACGGGGATCTAAGGAACAACAAGCTGAATCAGCTGGCTGTAAATTTGTGGAATTTGTCTCAAAAACATGGTTATTCCGACACCAAAACTATGGTAAGACACTCTTATAACATAAGTACCTCCATGTCTGTATGTTGATTATGCAGAACTCTGTCTCTTTTCTCATAAGTTTATTATAAACCTTAGCTTAGCTGAATCATTTTATGGACAGAGTTAAGACTATTTGCAGCATTCCATTGGCTGCTGTTTTTCAGTTGAGACCTGCTTTGTCACACATCAGTGAGAAGAATGTGGTTTCCATAAAACCTAAAAAAAAAAACCAGTTGATTGTACAGTATTCACATTTGATTGCACAGGGCTTGTCAAATCAATAGCAAAGGAGCAATAGCAAACATGAATATTGTACAAAAAAATACAAAACATCCATCATACATACCAAATAGGCCATAAAACTGTAAGTCCATGACTAAATACCCAAGAAGCAAATTATGATCTTCCTGCCACCATTGTGCTGACAAAATGGAAATCAAAAACACCCTGTAATTCAACTGGAGCGCAGTTCACCATCACAATTGACCTCCAAGATTACTGGAAGGTCTAAAAGTCCTTTTGTATGATCCTCCCCAGACTGCAATCCTCATATATGAATCCAGATCACAGACTGATACATCAAGCTGGGAATTCCATATGCATGGAAAAAGGGGTTAACATTAGTTAAGTACCGTTCAAAACGTTTATAAAAAAATAAACGTTTACACGGCAGAAAAATGGTCAACAAGTCAGCATGTCCTACATCCCACAAAGCACTATGGACTGGTGCCACACACCAGACATAAAGAGCTCAGAAGTATCCAAGCTAGATGATTACACTGGAAACACACCTTGCATGTATGTGTTTTGTTTTTTTTAGGGGCTGATGGGAAGTTGTTGTCATCACAATTACATAGCCAACAGCTCTAAAGCACCACCCACCATAGGAGGAAACCTGAGCCATCACATTTCTTAAAGTGGAACTTTAGGTTTAAATGGTGAAGAGGCACGAATTTAATGCAGAAGAGACATACTTTGTCTCTTTTGCATTAAATGTACTTACCTGTCTGTCCGCCCCTGTGCAGTGAGCCGCACATGCGCAGCTCACTGTACAAATTCAGCAATGCCAATTCTGACTGAACTCTTGTGCATGTGATCGTGTGACATCATCCCCGCCCTGCCAATTGCAGCGGCCGGCGATCGAGGGAAGGGTCCTGCACCTTTTTGGTGTGGATACGTTGTGATTTTAGTCATACAAAATGTATGGCTCAAATAACACCGTGCAAACATCTCATGTGATTTACACAGGAATGCAATGCTATTCCTGTGCTAATTACATGCAGTGTCCCTGACCGCACAAGTGTGAACGTAGACTGAATGTTACCAGCAATATATAATCAATAAATAAAAAGCATCACAATTCATAAATATTATATTCCTTAATTAAACATTATTCGTAAAGCTGTCCACATGTAACTTCACATTTAACCTTTCTGGAGACAAAGTGTCCAATATAAAAATCCACTTTGTCCCCTGCTGGGATACTGCCCTAGTATAATTACCTCTCCAAGATTTCCTGCACATGTTAATTCCTGTGAACTTAATTCCTGTTGTTTTACAATTCAGAATTTTTTTTTAATTTAAAGATAAACGAGATTATGATAGAGGGAGAGATTTTGATCACATAACCTTTTTTTGGGGGGGGGTCGGAGTCTGCAAAGCCCCATATGCTAAGACCTTCCTGGAGGTTCATTTCAATTATAACCTCTTTAGGTTATAATTGAAATGAACCTCCAGAAAGAAACCGAGAAAGAGGGCAGGAAGGAAGATTCAGAAGAAGAGGAGGCTGACAACGGAGGGTACGCTTAATCTGAGTTTAGTTACACTGGATAAAGATTAACATAAATTGCTTGATCAAGGTTTGAAATTTGTCCCCATGAAATATTGAAGGGACATGGTGTTTATGGTCAAAAAAATTGTAATAGGTTAAAAAAAATGATTTAACCCTGTTGAGTTGAACTCAATCTCTGGAACATCTTGAAGAGTATTGGATGATAAGAAACAAAATCTACAACTTAAAAAATGTTTTAATCAGGCCAGGGCATTGCGTGGATCTGCAATGGAGCAAAGTAGCTGCTAGCACCTGGAGCTGCTCCTCTGAGGGTTCCGCAGCATTACAACCATGGCAGAATAGCGTTACCCATGGTTATTTGCAAGATTGATAGGTAGTGGGGAAATAGTCTCCTACCTCCTCGGTCCTGTCTTGCTCATGACAAGAGGGAAAAAATAATTTGGACGACAATGAGAGAGGTGGGGCTTTTAACCCATCCAACCTGTACCACTATATCTTTTCCTCAGCGATGAGTGCCCCAATGAATGTAATCGGCTCTGTCACAGGCTCTGTTGCCATCTTGGCTGGCTCTGTGGGTCCCCTCAGCTGCCCTGGTTCTTCTGGACCTCCTGGAAAGGTGACACCTGGCTTCACAGCATCCAGGTAGTGGGGAAGGGGGGTGAGAGTGGCATGCAAGCAAATCCACTTCTGGGAGTCCCCCTGTGTTGTAATACATGTCAACTCACAAGCTGACTCTGCCCACAAGGGGGCAGTTAGCTGCAGAGCCACAGGGGTCATCAGTTGACAACAATTGCAGAAGTTGCACTGTTACAGGTGTTACAACAGTTCATACACCTGGAGTACCTGGTAATATGTCCCCGCACCATTCATTACCTGTTTGGTCTTCACCCTACTGGTCATGGACCAAAGATGCTGAATTGAGGAATATCCTGCGCTCTCTTCCTACAAGGCAGGACTTAGAGGCAATTCAAACCAGAGGGGATTTGGAGACCCTGCCTCAGCACATATAAGGGGTGCTGTGAAAGGATATAACAGAGGTGCAGGAACACCTAGATATCGTAGAAACAAGAGTCTCAACATTGGAGGCTTCCAGTGATGCTGTGAGTACCCGTCTTTCTGCTTTAGAGGCTTTTCAGTCTACGGCTCAACAATGTTTAGTGGACGCAATTTTCTCCATGCAGAAGATGCCAAAAACCAAAGTCGCAGAAACAATATCCGTTTTTAGGGGTATCTCTGACGCTCCTGCTGGATTGGACCTAAGACATGTGGAGGTTGATTTACTAAAGGCAATTATACTGTGCACTGCAAGTTCAGTTGCTCCAGAGCTTAGTGACTGAGGTAAAGCTTCACTTTGCAAAGAATACCCAATCACATGCAAGGAAAATTAAAAAAAAAAACTGCATTGTTGTTTGCTCATGATTGGATTATAGAAATCTAATTCCCCTCATTTCAGAGCTTCCCCTCTGATCTAGAGCAACTGCACTTGCAGTGCAAATTATATTTGCCTTTAGTAAATCAAGCACATGGTCTAATTAATTTTTCTCCTCTCTATTCCATTTCCACATGACAGTGATAATGTTTTCCCCCTCCTGGCACTCTTGCCCCCCCCCCCCTCCCCACTGTCATAACAGTTTTTTGCTGCACAGTCGCCAGATGGGGGTCGGGTTGAGAGAGAGGAGAGATTTGGAACTTGGTAGTCAACACCAGTGGTCTTGGACTCCACTAGGTGGAAATGCACGGAGATTTCATTGTTGGGAGTGGGGGTTTACTATATTCTCCTTTTTGTTTCTTGCTTTTTGGACATCATAGGTTCATGGTGTATGGGGTTGGCGGAATACTGTATATGTATACTGTATATGTGGTTGTTCTGAGCCTTCATTATAGAGGGGGAGGACTCCCCTCCCCTTTTTTTTTTTATAGTTCACACATTTGCTACACCGGCACACCCAAAGTAACACAAAAGGTATTCTTGTCCTTGGTTATAATTGCTTCTAGGTGCTACTATAGTACTGCCATACACAGTTTACGTATGGCTGTTTCTGTGCTCTGTTCATGCACCTATACTATACTCCAATTACTCACTGTGCCCTCGGAGGAGGAATCTCGGGTTTATTTTTTGCTTCTACTTTCACCCCCAATTAGGTTGTTCCTGTTACACTAGGAGTGTGCAGGGAATTTTGTTCTTTCTTTTCTCCTGTCTGGACAGGAGGAACAGCCTTCTGTCCTTGAAACCCCCTTTTTTTTTCTTCTCTTTTCTCTCTTTTTTTTCTTCCCAATGTGTGCTGGGGACCCTGCCCAGAAGTCTTTGCTTAACTTGACCTCCAGAAGGTTTTACCTCCTTTATGACCAGGGAATTTTTTGCTATTCAACACTGTTGCACTTTAACTGACAATTGCTTGGTCACACAAACACTGTACCCAAATAAAATTTATAATGTTTTTTAACACAAATAGAGCTTTCATTTGGTGGTATTTGATCAGCACTGGATTTTTTATTTTGTATTATATAAATGAAAAAAGACCGGAAATGTAAACAATACGATATTTTCTACTTTCTGTTATAAACCTATCCAATAAAATCAAATTTCGTCATAAATTTAGGCCAAAATGTATGCTTCTACATGTCTTTGGTAAAAAAAAAAAAAATCCCAATAAGTTTATTAATTGGTTTGTGTTAAAGTTATGGCATCTAAAAAACTCTGGCATATACAGTATAGTGGTTATGCAGCTTTTACTGTATAACTGCTTGCCTATCACATTTCTTGAGGTGCTAAAATGCCAGGGCAATACAAACACCTTGCAAATTACCCCTTTTTGGAAAGTGAACACCCCAAGGTATTTGCAGAGGCATGCTGAGTCCATTTTATTTTTTGCTACAAGATTTTGAAAAATTTACAAAACAAATGTACACAAAATTGTCACTTTAATGAGAGATTACACCCTTAAACATATTATGCTATTTCTCCCAACAAATTACCTATTTGTGGAAAGTAGACATCTCAAGGTATTTGATAAGAGGAATTGAGTATTTTGCAGATCTTTTTTTGTCTTAAGGTATTGAAAATGTTGAAAAAAGAAATTAAACAATGCATTTTCGTTTTTCTTAATTTTCCAGAAAACTTATAGCAACAAATGAGATCTGCAAAATACTTTCCATGCCTCTTAGCAAATACCTTGGAGAGTCTACTTTCCAAAAAGGGGTAATTTGGGGGTGGTTTTGTATTACCCTGACATATCAGAGCCTCCGAAACTGTGGTAGGTAGTCAGGAAGTGAAACGCCCTTTGAAAGCCTGAAGGTGGTCATTGGATTTTGGACACCTGTCAGGGTTGCCAACTGTAAATAAATTTAAAGTTTTTAAAAATCAGTGATTTTTTTTTTTTACAGCTGCACATTCACAAAAAATTTCTCCAGTGCTCAAAAGGATAGTCACTAGACTATGATATATTGCAGGGTTTGTGTTTCCTCCAGGATAGTGCTTTGGCGGTGCAGCCCTCCTCAGACAGGGGAATCCAACCATAAACTGAAAAAGAACACATGGGGCGCAAATGCATAACGCATTACCCAAGGTTTATTGAGAAAAACCGAAAAAAGCCAAGTTCATACTCACAAAGAACAGAAGTAATATGCATGAATACAATTTCTGATGGTCAACTAATGTGGCAACAGATTCCCAACTATTAGTGATGTCGGAAAGCTGAAGCATTTCAGGGAGGCATCCCCTTCCTCAGAGATCAAACCAACAAATGTTTGTCTCCTAATACACTGTCTTGAAAAAGTATTCATAGCCCTTGAATTTTTCCATTTTGTCAGGTTACAGCCAAAAACATGAATGTATTTTATTGTGATTTAATGTGATAGACAAACACAAAGTGGCACATAATTGTGAAGTGGAAGGAAATGTTTTTCAAAATTTTTTACAAATATCTGAAAATGTGGCGTGCATTTGTCTTCAGCCCCCCTGAGTAAATACTTTGTAGAACCAGATGTGGGACATTAACCTCTAATTGGCATTTAAACCCGTGTGTGTAACCTTTTATGTCTGTACCATGGCCAAACATTCCAGGGTATGTAAACTTTTGATCATGGTCATTTTGGTGATTTATGTTATTATGATTTAAAAAGGAGCCAAACAACTATTTGATAATAAATGGCTTCATATGATCATCATCCTTCAATAAAAGAGCATTTGTTGGCATGATCCGTCATATTTTCAATATCAATGCCAAAATTTCACAATTTCTGCCAGGGTATGCAAATATTTGAGCACAACTGTGTGTGTATATATATATATATATATATATATATATATATATATATATATATATATATATATATATATACACACACACACACACTATATTGCAAAAAGTATTGGGACACCCCTCCAAATCATTGGCTTCAGGTGTTCCAATCACCTCCATGGCCACAGGTGTATAAAATCAAGCACCTAGGCATGCAGACTGTTTCTACAAACATTTGTGAAAGAATGGGTCGCTCTCAGGAGCTCAGTGAGTTCAAGTGTGGTGTGACAGTCGCGGCGTCAGACCCCCAGCCCTTCTCACCAACTCGTGACCGAAGGACTAGCCAATCTAAAACCACGCTGTCACGTGCGTAACAATGCCACGCTTAGCTGCACCCTGCACAAAGATTTTCTAGCTAATGGACCACAATCTATGTACCTGCATCCTGAGAGCAATTGTTACTGGATCAGGTTAATTACGCAATTAACCCTTTACACTGCCACCACTGCCTTTTTGTAGAGAAAAGGAGGAAACTCGCCAATATTAGCAATCAATAAGAGATATATAGAGGTTTAAAACATGCAGTAGCGCTTTTCAGAGATATGGATTATTAGTTTGCATTAAAGAGCTTTAGAAACAGTTCAACACTTTTCAAATAGAATTTATTACTTAAAAGGTCAAAAGGGTGCAATAAAAATATTTACAGAAAAAGATGTAGCATATATATATATATATATATTGTGGGAACTCGCTTCAAGTGGTAGAGCTTCTTCAAAGCACACAGCAACTCGCTTATTTTTTTAAGGGCCTGTTTGCCCACTTTTATTTAAGAAAGTTCAAACAACCAAAATTCTTCCCACGCAGGGGTATCCACCATCACACGAATTCAAATAAACAGTATTCAGCCTCCTGGCTTGTACGCAGTTTTAAGTCTGCCTCCTGCAGACTCTTCCCCAAAGTATGGCACTAGCACACAGCTAGTCTGGCTTCCACCTCTCCTAGGTGTAGCCCACCTGACTCCACGGCAGAGACCTCCCGTCTGCCTGGGTGGAGTCCTCCTAACTGCCGGGGTGGAGCCCAGAACTATGGTTAGGCCTCTACAAAAAGGTCTGCACACACCTGTGCAATCAGTGTGCTGGGGGTTCTCAAAACATGGACCCCGGATTGGAGATTTCATCCCTCCCAGATCTCTTCGAAATCTCCAGGCTCCAGATCCCAAAACAAACTTACTGAATAAATGAGGAAACCGAAAAGTCAGTTTCCTCTGCAATACATTAACTCTCTGGAGCCCCTCAACCTGCCTGGTTGAGAATCCAGGGTTTTCGACTTGAGTTTGACCGTGGCAGGACACCGCACTGCCACATATCCCCCCCCTTTGTTTTGACCCCGTAGGGGGCGGAACACACAAACCTAAAACCCTTGCTTTAGACCTTCTGTGTGGGCTATCACCTGTAAAGGTCCAATCCTGGCTGACTTTATTTTCATCAAAGGGAGACACTACTCCCTGCCCCAAGAGGTGACTTCCCCTGTCTCCCCTAACTTGGGCTCTACTACTTCCCCGTGCCTTTTTACGAGTGCGCTTCCAAAAGCGCGGTCTTTCTAATTTTCTTAAGACTATGCTAGTCCTTTTACCACTAGGGGGTTTACAAATCTCAGTACCCTTTGTAATCTGGGGTTGACTCCTAAGCTTTAAATGCCTGGTACCTGTCATATTACAACGTGCTCTCTCAAATTCCTCTAGACCATCCCTTTTTGCTTCATTTACTTTTACAGGGGATATATTTTTAAACCCTTTAGTAACAGACATGGGCTCTTTTATTGTGGCATCAAACTCTTTTAACATCCCCTCGTTAAGCTTTGGGCCATTTCCCTTAGACCTTTCATTCTTATAACTTGGGCGTTTACTGGACCTTTGGAAAACTTTTCCAGAGTGACCTTCCTTACATAATTCTGCATTTGGGTAGACGACCCCAACCACATCACATTTACATGCGTCTTCCGGCACTTCTGCCCAAACCTCTGTCCTGTCCAACAGTACTCTGGTGTGCCTCTCATACAGATTACTGCTATGAAGCAACCCAGCAATGCACTGAAAGACAATTTTCACCATCACCAACAAGGATGGTATCACAGAATTCCTATATTGACCATCTTTGTTTTGTATAGCCTGTAATACCCAGCTCCGATTAGCGGGACTCCACTGTACCAGCTCTCCCGAACATGGAAGAGACAGTATGGTATACACCGGCTGTACACTCCAGAAGGCTAACATTTCCTTCAGCAGGTCTGTTATAAAAAGACAGCCTGATTCCACACATAAGACCTTCCTGGGGACATGGAGACACTCATTTACTGATGCCTCAGAGGTGGTGCTTCTTAACGAGGCTTCCTCTTGGCTGGAGGTACCCAACACAATAACCTGGGGCTCTCCCAGAGCGTAACCAGGTGTGGGATTCACCCAAATACTCTGAGGCTCAGTGTCAATGAGCTCTTCCACGGCTTCTCTATGGATATCAGTTTGGTATACTACACCATTAACTCCTTTATGGGCTGTGGGCAAAACTTCTGCTAAGCGTTTATCCTTAACGGTGCCTTTTACCAGCAGTGGGTTAATTTTGGCAGTGACAGGAGCGCCCTGGACTAACAGCTGCTCCACAGTCCCTCTTTTCAGCACAGCAGAAGTTGTGTCCACTTCATTGTTGGCAACAGAGGTATGTTTTATTAATGCCAACAAGCTTGTTGCCCATCTGTCCCAGTCCATCTTCCCTGTGATCCCATCAGAGGTACTACGCAGTACCACTCCAACCGCTGAAGGAGACACAGAGGGACAGAGTGGCTCTGTATCAGACCCATTACCTAGATCTTCATTATCCATATCACACTGGGAGACTCCTTTTCTAGGCACAGCAGGTTGCAATTTCACACTCTCACCACCGTGACCTAGTGGCGTGTCATTCACTGCAAAAACTTTAGCATTAGTGGATTGCATTGACCCATCATTATGAATACATTCATACCTTTTAGATTCACCATTGCCACACTGAAATAACAAATTCTCACCACTCAATTCAGATACAGTCTGGTCCACCAGAGCAACACCATAGTTATCCTGGGTTACCTTAACCACTGTTGCTAGGGGAGATAACACATCCTGCTTAGTGGTCACCCCTACTACATTTAATTCAGCATTCTCTTCAGAGGACATTGGTGCAACCCCAATATCAGTACTCTTCACATTGACATTTTTAACCGTTGCCTCCCCACTAAACAGAGCATTATACAGAGGCAAGTCTTTCTCATGATCACCAGTAGTGGGTTTCCCAACTGGGAGTATCCCATATTTATAGCAGAGTGTCTCAAGTTCAGTCTCAATCAGTGCATTAGTGTCTCTCACATTTATCCCAAAAGTACCAGTCTTACCCACCACTGTAACAGGCTTCACCTTCACTTGAGTGCGTGGGATCTGGATCCTTTCGGTCATCTCCTCTGCTTGGCTTTGGCCAGCCAGTTCATCCATGCAGCTACAGGATGATACTGTGGCAGGCACTTCTGACTCCTTGGCACCCCCTGTAGGCACAACAGGTACTTCCTCACTGTTGCTAGAGGTGGCTGCCAACATTTTTAAACATGAATCTGGGCTTGCAGATGAAGACTTTTGCCCAGTAGCACTCTCATCAGTGGTATTCCATAATCGGGGGCAGGTAAAGATACCATGCCCAAACTGACCACATTCCAGGCAGGGTATGGTTCCACCGACAACCTTCTTGGGATATGGAACCACATCTCCCTTGTAGCCCCTTCTCCTGGTTGGCAGGCTTTCTCCTGTTGCTATGGGAGATGGCACTCTCCCAGCTGAAATTTGTGGGTTCCTCCAGATGCGCTGAACTCTCATCTCTGCATTGCCACAATCCTCTGTAGATGACACTTCTCTCACAGGGTCCGCAGGCCTGAAGTCACATGTGTTGCTATGGGCAACCACAATCTTCTGAAACTTTTGGGGAGCCGGCTGCTCCTTCCTGGAACTCCAAGCAGGCTTCCCAATTGCATACCCAGACCTTTGTCTGGTTGTGTCACCTTGCACTGGAAGCTGGGATAATGGGCACTTGGAGACAGTGTGCCACCATTCACTGCACCGCAAACAGCGCTCTTGCGGCAGTATCTTGGCCAAACTTCCAACACTGCAGCCTTTTTCCAGCTTAGGACTCTGCACATTCATAGCTGGTCTCCTTTCACCAGTGTTGCCAGCGGCAACAACATGCACTTCCCACTTTGGCAAACACTGTTCATCCATGTATGGGGCTCGTTCTGGGGATAACAACCCCTCCAGCCACAGGGCTCCGTCTCTCATTTCCGCAAATCTTGCTTCTTTTCTTTGCTTTGACCGCCCCATCTTCACAGTCACTTCACAACACTTTTGCACAGTCCAGCAACAAAGAAATGAAGTACTGTCTCTTTAAGGCAGGTTCTCCTCACCTGCACACACACCAAATTGTCCATTGCACAGAAACACAGTTCACATAACTGATGAACTTACTTTTGCAGGGATCTCCAATTCTGCCCGCATCCTCCACCATATGTGGGAACTCGCTTCAAGTGGTAGAGCTTCTTCAAAGCACACAGCAACTCGCTTATTTTTTTAAGGGCCTGTTTGCCCACTTTTATTTAAGAAAGTTCAAACAACCAAAATTCTTCCCACGCAGGGGTATCCACCATCACACGAATTCAAATAAACAGTATTCAGCCTCCTGGCTTGTACGCAGTTTTAAGTCTGCCTCCTGCAGACTCTTCCCCAAAGTATGGCACTAGCACACAGCTAGTCTGGCTTCCACCTCTCCTAGGTGTAGCCCACCTGACTCCACGGCTGAGACCTCCCGTCTGCCTGGGTGGAGTCCTCCTAACTGCCGGGGTGGAGCCCAGAACTATGGTTAGGCCTCTACAAAAAGGTCTGCACACACCTGTGCAATCAGTGTGCTGGGGGTTCTCAAAACATGGACCCCGGATTGGAGATTTCATCCCTCCCAGATCTCTTCGAAATCTCCAGGCTCCAGATCCCAAAACAAACTTACTGAATAAATGAGGAAACCGAAAAGTCAGTTTCCTCTGCAATACATTAACTCTCTGGAGCCCCTCAACCTGCCTGGTTGAGAATCCAGGGTTTTCGACTTGAGTTTGACCATGGCAGGACACCGCACTGCCACAATATATATATATATATATATATATATATATATATATATATATATATATATATATATATATATATATATATATATATAAATACAGAGCGCGATAACACAGCAAAGAGATAACAGAAAGAAGTTTACGGAGGTAGAGTACTTGCCAAAAGTCCTGGGTTAAGCAGATTCCAGTGTCCTGAGCAAAAGGGTGCCTTGTTGGTTCTGATGTTAAAAAGGGAGAATTCTTCAACTCAACTCTCTGCTCCAAGCATAACAGCCTCTTTCTAGGAACTCAGCAGGGTGTCTCCTTGAAGCAGAGAACCAATCGCCTCATTTGGGGAGGGAGTTGGAGGCGGGGGACTCAGACTAGAACCAAAATCCCTCACAAATTATACCAGGGCAATAACCTTCCCTAGGTACATGTAACATTCTATCCACGGGTAGAATAATATGCAGAATCATGCTGAACGTCTAGATATTAAACATACCATAATTTACTATTTCAGCTAGAACTATATGGCTTTCTGCTGTCCTGTAGACTTCAACTAGGGAGTGTAAGATATCAAGCGACTTGTATTAAACTGAGCTATCCGAATATATGCTTTGTTTTTATGTAATTATTTCCCATCTCCAGATATAAAATTACATGGGAAAGTGGATCCCTAAATGTGAGTCTGCCTCACAGCTAGCTGGAATGTCTTTGAAGCCCAGTGAAGGACTGGTTTATGGCTTTACAATACTTTTCCACAGACATACTGGGGCCAGGTTAATTGAAGCTCTCCAGCTGGGGCCTGATGCCTTTTGAACTCAGCATACACACACACAGACCACGTGTCACTCAACAGAGAGGGAGGGGGGATTGGAGGGAGAGAGATGCAAGATGGAGGATCCTTAGCAAGATGGATGACCGCGTCCATCTCTGTGTGCACGATTGCTACACGTGGTACCATGATAGGTTGCCAGGTGGCTTGAACTCACTGAGTAAGTGCAGTAAGTGTATCCTTGAAATTTCCTTGCTACTAAATATTCCATGGTCAACTGTTAGTGGTATTATAACAAAGTGGAAGTAACTGGGAGCAACAGCAACTCAGTCACAAAATGGTAGGTCACGTAAAAAAGACAGCACGTGCTGAAGCGCACAGTATGCAAAAGTTGGCAACTGTTTGCAGAGGCAATAACAAAGACCTCCAAACTTTGTGTGGCCTTCAGATTAGCACAACAGTGAGTAGAGAGTTTTGTGGAATGGGTTTCCATGGCTGAACAACTGCATCCAAGCCTTACATCACCAAGTGTAATGCAAAGCGTCAGATGCAGGGGTGTAAAGAACGTTGCTAATGGACTCTAGAGCAGTGGAGACGTGTTCTCTGGAGTGAAAAATCATGCTTCTCTGTCTGGCAATCCAATGGATGTGTCTGGGTTTGGCGACTGCCAGAACAGTACTTGCCTGACTGCATTGTGCCAAGTGTAAAGTTTGGTGGAGGGGGGATTATGGTGTGGAGTTGTTTTTTTCAGTGGTTGGACTTTGCCCCTTAGTTCCAGTGAAGTGAACTCTTATGGCGTCAGCATAACAAGACAATATGGCCAATTTCATGCTGCCAACTTTGTGGGAACAGTTTGACTGCGTACCAATTCACAAAGCAAGGTCCATAAAGACATGGATGAGCAAGTTTGGGGTGGAGGAACTTGACTGGCCTGCACAGAGTCCTGACCTCAACAATTGCACTCCTTGACCTCAACCCTACAGAACACCTTTGGGACGAATCAGAGCAGAGACTGCAACGAATCAGAGCATCCGACATCAGTGCCTGATCTCACAAATGCGCTTCTGGAAGAATGGTCAGACATTCCCATTGACACACTCCTAAACCTCATGGACAGCCTTCCCAGAAGAGTTGAAGCTGTTATAGTTGCAAAGGGCGGGCCAACTCAATATTGAACCCTACAGACTGGGATGCCATTAAAGACAGACATCCCACTACTTTGGCAATATAGTGTGTGTGTATATGTCTGTATATGTGTATGTATGTGTGTATATATATATATATATATATATATATATATATATACACACACAGTTGCAAGAAAACGTTTGTGAACCCCTTGGGATTACGTGGAGTTTTGCATGAATTGGGCATAAAATGTGCTTTGAACGTCATCTAAGTCACAACAATAGAAGAACCAACATCAAAACCTCATCCCCACTGTAAAACATGGCGGAGGGAGCATCATGGTTTGGGGCTGCTTTGCTGCCTCAGGGCCTGGACGGATTGTTGTCATTGATGGGAAAATGAATTCCAGAGTTTATCAAGACATTTTGCAGGAAAACGTACGACCATCTGTCCGCCAACTGAAGCTCCGCAGAGGATAAGTGATGTAACAGGACAATGACCCAAAGCTTACAAGTAATTCAACAAAACAATGGCTGCAACAGCACAGAATACGCCTTCTGGAGTGGCCCAGTCAGAGTCCTGACCTCAACCCGATTGAAATGCCGTGGCATGACCTTAAGAGAGTGATTCACACCAGACATCCCAAGAATATTGTTACACTGAAACAGTTTTGTGAAGAGAAGTGGTCCAAAATTACTCCAGATCATTGTGCAGGTCTGATCTGCAACTACAGGAAACGTTTGGTTGAGGTTATTGCTGCCAAAGGAGGGTCAACCAGTAATTAAGTCCAAAGGTTCACATACTTTCCTCCCTGCAATGTGAATGTTTACATGTTATGTGCAATTAAACCATGGCAACATCTGTTTGTGTAGTATTATGTTCAGCAGGCTGTGTTCTTCTATTGTTGTGACTTAGATGACGTTCAGAGCACATTTTATGCCCAATTCATGCAAAACTCCACATAATCCCAAGGGGTTCACATACTTTGTCTTTCAACTGTATACAGTTGTGTTCAAAATAATAGCAGTGTGTTGAAAAAAGTGAATAAAGCTCAAAATCCTTCTAATAGCTTTTATTTCCATACACACAAATGCATTGGGAACACTACACATTCTATTCCAAATCAAAACATGAAGAAAAATATATCAAATTTGTGGTGTTCCTCTAAAAAAAAATTGAAGAAAAGTGAATATTAGATTGTTCAAAAAAATAGCAGTGTTTGTATTCTTCATTACAAACTCAAACATTCACTATATAAACTGAAAAATGTTTGAAGATTTTGCTTTCCTTTGAATCAATTAATTAATGTTTAGTTGTATAACCACTGTTTCTGAGAACTGCTGTACATCTGTGTTGCATGGAGTCAACCAACTTCTGGCACCTGTGAACAGGTATTCCAGCCCAGGATGATTGGACTACATTCCACAGTTCTTCTCTATTTCTTGGTTTTGCCTCAGAAACTGCATTTTTGATGTCAGCCCACAAGTTTTCTATTGGATATAGATCCGGGGATTGGGCTGGCCACTCCATAATGTCAATCTTGTTGGTCTGGAACCAAGATGTCGCACGTTTACTGGTGTGTTTGGGGTCGTTGTCTTGTTGGAACACCCACTTCAAGGGCATTTCCTCTTCAGCATAAGGCAGCATGACCTCTTCAAGTATTCTGATGTATTCAAACTGATCCATGATCCCTGGTATGCGATAAATAGGCCCAACACCGTAGTATGAGAAACATCCCCATATCATGCTTCACTGTCTTCACAGTGTACTGTGGCTTGAATTCAGTGTTTGGGGGTTGTCTGACAAACTGTCTCCGGCCACTAGATCCAAAAAGAGCAATCTTACTTTCATCAGTCCACAAAATGTTACGCCATTTCTCTTTAGGCCAGTCAATGTGCTCTTTGGCAAATTGTAACCTCTTCAGTACAAGTGTTTTTTTCAACAGTGGGACTTTGCGGGGGCTTCTTGCAGATAGCTTGGCTTCACATAGGTGTCTTCTAATAGTAACAGTACTCACAGGTAACTTTAGACCTTCTTTGATCTTCCTAGAGCTGATTGTTGGCCGAGTCCTTGCTATTTTGGCTATTCTTCTATCCATTCGAATGGTAGTTTTTCGCTTTCTTCCACATCTTTCAGGTTTTGGTTGCCATTTTAAAGCATTTGTGATCATTTTAGCTGAGCAGCCTATCATTTTCTGCACTTCTTTGTATGTTTTCCCCTCTCCAATCAACTTTTTAATCAAGGTACGCTGTTCTTCTGAACAATGTCTGGAACGACCCATTTTCCTCAGAATTTCAGAGAGAAATGCACTGTAACCAGCATGTACAACATTTGCTGCATTCCTTCCTTAGATAAGGGCAATAATTGCCACCTGTATTTCAAAGAATGAATGACCTCACTAATAGAACTCCACGCTGCTATTATTTTGAACATGCCCCTTTCAGTTAGTGATTCAATTACACAGAATCAGCAGCATGTATGTCATGACTGTTGGATCTGTTGGATTTCTATTACTCTACTACACCTGCTAGTAAATTTGCCATGTAGAAATATCATTTCCACCAAAAACAGTGATTGATCAGGTTAGTGATGTCTGACTGCTATTATTTTGAACACAACTGTGTGTGTGTGTATATATATATGGTAGCAAAGTGGCTAATTGGTTAACACTTCCCTCTTGGCAGATTCTCTGGACACCTCATGGGGAAGCGCACCATGTCTACCCGGGCGTAAAGCAGACGGACCGGGACCCAGACGAGGCCCGCCCGATGCCATCTTGAGCCCCGACCCCTTCTCCCAATTACTAGCGGAGGACTCCGCTCACCTTCGGATATGGGGGGGATCCTGGACGAGTCCCCGATGCTTCCCCCACTGGCCCTGTAGGACTCCAAACTCCTGGCCCATTTTAAGGCCATTCTGCAAGCTTAGCTCTCGGCCGCCAAGCACTTAACTAAGGAGACCCGCAAGTTAGGATCCCGCACAAATGACCTGGAGGATAAGATTGAAGCCACCACAAAGGTCCTGAGAACCATGAACAGGACCTCTCTGATCTTAAGAAAGAGGTGGAAGCTGCACTACTTCACCTACAGGACTTTGAGAATTGGTCCTGCATAGGGAACCTGCTTCTCCAGGGCATTCCCGAGTCAGTAACCGACCTCACCTCCACAGCTATTGTCCTGTTCCAGGAATTGGTGCCTGCTATCCCTATCAATCGCTTGGTGTTTGACTGCATTCCATTCGTGGTGTTTGACTGCCTGATGTTTGACCTAGGCCCCAAGAGCATTCTTGAAGCATTCATGAAGGCCTGCCTCATGATATAATCATCAAGTTTACATACTACCGCACTAAGGAAACTTACAAGCAGTCAGAGGTAAGCCGGATCTCCGGTTCCAAGGTCATCGCTGCCAGGACTTTGCTGACCTTGCTCAAACCACCTTGGTAAAATGCCCACAGATAAAGCCCTATACCTTGGCCCTAACTGCCCACCAAATCCGGTATCTGGGGTTTCCTCTTCAAGCTTTTTTTCTCCTTTAAGGGTCGCAATCACGTGATAACTTTACCAGAAGGGGCACAATCTGTTCTCTCTTCACTCTGTCAACTCCCATCTGATGATGGCAGCCATAGTCCAGCAAAATCTACTACCTCGCGGTCTCCTGCTAGCCTACCGAACCTTTCCTGGAAGAAGGTGAAGGAACAAAAAAGATTTCTCCGCAACACCAATTTCATATCCAGCTCTTCCTGCTCCGATCCAGGATGACTCATGGTGCCGTAAGTCCATTTGTTCCACCTTGACCCGGCTGGGTCCTTTTGGCCACCTACCCTTGTACTTCCCCACTGGATGGAGGGCATGAACTCTCCCCCCACTGATTTGGCTATGGCTGCACCATACTACTCCCTTCCTTCTCCCCCCCCCCCTTTTTTTTCCCCCTTTCACCACAAAGCCTGACTGATGTCATTTGTTAGCTCCTCAAGGACCTCACCAACCCTTAACCTTTGCTTTTGAGGCTTAGGACTGCACCAGGCTCTCTGTGGGAGAGACCAAGCATGGATTCCCCCCTATGAGGATTGCTTGAACTGTAACTTTCTGACTCCTAGTTCCACCAACCACCCTATGCCAGGGGCACGTGTTGGACATGGCCTCTCAGTACCTCTTTCCACTCCTTCTTTAGGTCCTTTGACCAGACCTCTGCTTTTCCCCTCCCCGAATCCCGTCTTAGACAAATGTTGTTGCCTCTCAGATATACATATTGTTTATTTGTTTATACTGTTCATTATGCTACTGCTTCTATCCCTTTCTCCTACCGGGCTTGGTAGTCCAGAGTGGAGAAAGCTCAAATTAGTTATATCCTGTTGTCACTATTGTACATATGTTTTTTTTGGGGACTCACACATAGGGTCACTCCCTTTCCCTCCCCTGCCGCCCCTCCACATCCTTCCTTGGTCTTGCCTTCTTCCTCTCCCAGTTTCCCGACCCTGATTTCCCTCCCTGCATCCTCCCCCACCCTACCTTCCCATCAACTCCATCCTTCCTATTCCCCCCCCCCATCCTTTCCCCTTTCCTCCTCATTCTCCTGACCCACTCTTTACTCTCCCTCCCCTTTTTTCCTGGCCTCCCATGTCCTACTCACCCCCATTCCATCACCAGATCAGTGCTGCTCCAGATTGACCCCTATTTCTACTGCTCTCATTGACCTCTACCTGTGAGTCCCCATGTTTCTTGTGTAACTTTTTTTGTGGATGGTTGGGGTCGTGGGTCAGCTCTTTTGGGGGTACCCCGACGTCCATGACTGCGTATGAAGTTTACCGGGAACTTGTTTGGTGCCCTTACCCGTCTTTGTGCGCATTGCTTGGGCTCCTTCAATCACCCCTGGTAACTTGCATTGACACCTTCAGGGACCCCTGATTTTCCATCGGATTTTTGCTCCTCCCTCCCTTTCCTTTCCCACCTCCCTCCCTTTCCTCTCCCCCCTCAAGCTCCCCTTTATTTCCTAAGTGCTGCTTCTGCTCCGGTTGATGGAGAGATCACCCCCTGCCCTTTCAGTAGGATTTCCAGTGGCCCTTTGGGCCAGGAGCAGACATGTGTCTGGCAGCAGAGCCCCCCCACGCTATACATCCTTCTGTAGGATGTGGTCCACCCTAGAGGTGACAGGAAACGCCTGTCCCCCCCCTCCCCTTCTCATAATATCCATGGGTTCAATTCCCCATTAAAGAAGTCTAAAGTATCCCACTTCCTCCAATCGAGCCGTGTTGATGTCACTTGCCAACAGAGACCAGGATTTCCACCTCCTCTGCTCCCAAGTACCTTTGCTGACATTATCCCACTTTTATCTTGCTTCTGCCCCTGAAAAACATAGGGGAGTCCTCATCACATTTCGTTGCAATCTGGTCTTCGCTTGCAATACCGAAATATCAGATCCTACGGTCAGGAGGTCACGTCAGTAACATACTATGCCCCCTATCGCTACCAACACAGATTTTTCTCCCACCTTTTTCAAATAGTGATGTGTCACTGCTTGGGAACTCTCCTTATGGGAGACTCAAATGTAGCCCTTGACTCCTCTGCCCCATCACACAATCCAGCGGTAAAAGACTAGATGCGAGCACTTCTGCACTCCCTCAGCCTCATTGACTCCTGGCGGGAATTACACCCACGGGGCTGGGGCTTCACCTTCTATTCCAACCCGCATCACAGCTTCTGTAGAACTGACCTTGTTCTAGTCCCCCTCTGTTCGCTATCCTGTATCGATAGAATTATGATCTGCTCTTCGCCCTGTTCAAAACACGACCCTTTGATATTTCTTGTGACAATTGCCAATTCCCCACGTCCTCCCTTCCAGTGGAAACTTAACGACTCGCTTTTGACGGCGCAAGACACATGCCTCAACATTCAAACTCGCATTAAAAAAAAATATTTGCTAACAATGTCAGTGTCGGCAGTCTCATTTTGGGAGGCCCACAAAGTCACCCTCCGGGGCCACCTCATTCAGATTGCCTCCACGCGGAGACGGGAACAGGAGCAGCGCATTCGAGAGCTCACTTCCTGAGTGGCAACGGCAGACCCGGCCTGGAAATCGTCGCCTTCAGTAGCGACTTGAAAAGCCGGTGATGCGATCGTAATGGAGTTAGATCTTCTGGCTTCTGATCAGGCTAAAAAGCCCTTCGGTGGGCCAAATACAAATTCTTTTCTTGTGCGAATAAACCGGGCGTATTGCTCGCCAAGTAATTGAACTCGGTCAAACTCACAGACCCATCCGCCTCCAATCCAACAGGGGAGATCTTACGTCGGATCTGACGAAAAATGCTGCATCTTTTGCAACCTTTCAGTACTCTTTACAGTAAACCAGCTCCATTTTTTCATCGACCTAGCTGATGCCTTTTTTCGGGACCTCCGGCTTCCTATGTTGCCCGGAGCAGCCTGTGAATCACTGAACGCATGCATTACTGAAACAGAAGTGGCCTTAGCCATTAAATCTATTCATCCCTCGAACTCCCAAGGTCTGGATGGCTTCACCGGCCCTTACTATCTCAAGTTTGCTTTGCTTCTGGAACCTCACTTGACCGCCTATTTCAATATCTTGCAGCAGGGAACATTTCCCTCACCTGAATCCTTAAGGGCACACCTCTCTATGATCCCGAAGACAACCGAGGAAGTACAGGATCCCCAAGGCTTTAGACTGATTTCCCTTCTTAATGAGGATTAATAAATATGTACAATGCTTGATCCATAGGGATCCAGTTGGTTTTGTGCCTGGCCACCAGGCGGAAGACAACATTTGCAAAGTTATCCATCTCATCACTTTACTTAACCAGCCGGGATCCCCAGGTTCCCTCTTTCACTGGATATCTATAAAGCTTTCGACACACTTTCCTGGGGTTATCTCCGCTACGTCTTGTGGCGATGGGATTTCAGAGATTCTGTTCTCACGTGGATTTCTGCTCTCTATTCTGACCCCACGGCAACTGTCTGCTATGCGGGCCATTCCTCTGCTTCCTTCCATGTTTTCCATTGCACACGACAGGGTTGTCCCCAGCCCTTTTTATCCTAGCTCTGGAATCCCTTGCCCTCGTGCTGACCCTAACATCTCTGGGATCCCTTATGTGGGCGAATCATATAAAATCAGCTTGTTTGCGGACAATGCGGTCTTGACCCTCACCAATCCCATCACTCCTAACCTTCACAATCTCCTGTCTCATTTTGCTGCCATCTCTGGCCTTCAGATTAACCCCCATAAATTCACTGCTATGAACATTACCTTTCCGAACTTCGTGGTATCTAACCTCCAAGTGTCCTCCTACTACCGCGGGACAAGCTCCTCTCTAGACTACCTAGGGATCCATCTGATTCTCTCCTACCTGTCTCTGTTCACAGTCAATTACTATCCTCTTTTGCGCACCATCACCTCCCTCATGGAATCCTGGCACTTTCCTTCTCTGTCCTAGATTGGCCAAATCCATGTGGTCAAGATGACTATTCTCCCCAAACTTTTATATTTTTCAAAACTTGCCGATCCGGCTCCCTTCTTTTTCCTACTTATTCAAAGAAGAACGCTGAGAGGGTGGCCTGGGTGTTCCAGCCTCTATGTAT
This sequence comes from Staurois parvus, assembly GCF_062004578.1. Lineage (NCBI taxonomy): Eukaryota > Metazoa > Chordata > Amphibia > Anura > Ranidae > Staurois > Staurois parvus. Next base: position 97,482 of record NW_028318556.1, on the reverse strand, counting down.
TATTTGGCGGCACAAATCTCCCAGCTCACCATGCTCCACGCTTTGTCGTGTATCCCCCTCTGGGTATTGTTAGAGATCACCAACTGCACACCTAATTCACCTTCAGCTCTCTTGTGGCTTCCAGACAATTTTTGTGCCTGGTCTGTGAGCCCCCTTGTGTTCCATAGCTTACGCCTTTGGGGCTCTTATGCGATACTCTGGCAACCTTATGTCCCCATTCCTACCCCTGCTCCCTCTGCTGAATAACCCTCTGTTTCCCCCAGAACACCAAGCCTTTTCGTGTTGGCACACACACAGGTTTACCAAAGTCCGCCACTCTTTGGGATCCTGCCATTTTCCATCCTTGTCCTCACTGCGTGCATCGTATGATACACCCCGTATGAATTTTTCCTCTATATGCAACTTCGCAACTGGATCCTTGCCCTGCGCCACAATTCCTCTTTCCTGTTTCAGAAAACAGCTTTTGAACACATTTGCCTCCATTCTCCCAGTGCTCGTGGCACTATTTCCACACTCCACTCTTCCTTGACCTTGGGCGATCGGTCCATGTCCCTTCTCTATGTAACCCAATGGGAGCTCAATGTAGCTAACCCTATGGACTTAGAGGACTGGAGCAAAGCCTGGTCCAACGTGGCTAGGTGTTCCTTCAATATGGCTACTATGGAAGCAGCCTATAAAGTCCTCTTCTGCTGATACTGGGTGCCAGTCCGTATAGCTCACATGAACCTATCCTGTAATGATGGTGTTTTCGGCGCTGTGGCCAGCATGGAGATGAATTCCACACCTGGTGGACCTGCCATTTGGTGGGCTTTTGGTCCAGGGTCTTCAGCCTTTTGTAGGCCCTTTTCCAGGTGCCTTTCCACAAAGATGCCAGGCAAGCACTCCTACACTTTCCAATGCCGGGACTTTTCTCCTATCAGCAGAAATTGGCCACGTACCTGTTTATTGCTGCCAAGCGGGCTATAGCCAGAGCTTAGAAAAAAACCTTAGTCCGGTTCGCAGAAGTGAAGAACATTTTGGCAACCCTAATGGTCCATAAAAAAATGGCTAGCATTCTCAGTGACACCCATTAGAAATTCCTGAAAGTCTGGGGTCCTTTGTGGTCATATGCCCTTCCAACTCTGCCCCTGACTAGCATGGGTGCCCCTAGTTCCTCTGCTGCTCGCTAACATGCAGGCTTCGCTCTCTCTCCTTTCCTGGCTCTTGACCTTTTCCTTCTTCTGCACTGCTTTCCTTTCCTCCCAGGGATTTCCCTGCCTTTTCATTTGCCTCTTACCTTCCCCTCTACCTCCCTGAATATTTACCCGTTTCCCGAGTTTTGGTCTGGACCTTTTAGGTCCTCCAATTAGGCCTAGCCGGCCCAGTTGGTTGGGCTGGCCAGTTTGTCGCATTATATGTTAAAAATATAATTTCTATTTCTGCAGTTGTATTTGCATATCTCCCCTGCGTGGGAACTAAGTCTTTGTGCTTCTTTGCTCTGCTCACTGATTTTAATAAAAATTATTGTAACATAAAAATCTTTCATTCTGAAACAAGCTTGCATTGTGCCAATGTATCTAATCTAATACTGTATATATCTAAAGGGGACTTGAATGGCACCATGTAAGATCAGCCAGTAATGATATGCGGGCCATTAGCATACAAACACAACCACCAATAGATGAAGTTACTGAAACTGCTGGCTGTAAAGAAAACACTCGAGATCAAATAGGAGTGATATCGCCAAACAGGGCTATCAATGCATGAAAGCATTGATGTCCAGTCCCTCACTGAGAGTCAGCATACCAAGGCGGTGGATCCAAAAGGTCTCCCTCTTACACAATTTCCGATAACGCCTTCCACATCTGATATAATCTGTAATCCAAAGACCTTCAGACCTGCAGGATTCTTATCATGTCTCTCTTCAAAGTGGCTAGGAATGGAGTGTTTCTCATGCACATGTATGATGTTGCTTTTGTGTTCACCAAACAGGGTTCGTAATGTACGTGAGGTGCGGCCAACATAAAGAAGACCGCAGGGACAAATGAGATCGTACACCACGTATTGTGAAGCACAGTTGACAAACTGATGCTATAAGTAGTACCATAATGCCCCATAACCTTCTTTTTATGCCACATAAAGTGATCTACAATTAGCAGCTCCACTGTTCAGAGGCCGGATCACACTAGGAGCTATGACACTCTTCAAGTCCTTGGGTTTACAAAAGATGACCTCGGGGTTTTTAGGGATCACCTTAGATGGGGATCCTTATGGAGTTATGTCCCAATATTTCTGCAAGATGCGCTTTTTATGAAATGCTTTTGGGATTGTAATGGGTACAGAAAGCAATGTTGTTTGCTGATGAGTTTTCTTGGTCTCCCTTTAATCTCTTGCCATTGAGCTAGCATGATCAAGATACCTTTTCCTGTACTTTTCAATGCTTGTCTTGCCACCTACTCATCATACCTTTTCTCCATAAATTTCTGTTTAAGGACCTTGCTCTGCTCATCTTAGTCACGTCCTGTGCAAGCCCTTTTAATTCAGAAAAATTTCCCAAAGGGCATATTTTTTATCCAGCTGGGGTGGTTTTGCTGGCTATGGGCATGCAGATAAGAGTTTCCCGCCAATGATTTGAAATGTGTCCTAGATTGAAATGTTTAGGTCCACATCTACCATTAATTACAAATACAGAAACGCTAATTTTTCTTCATCTATCACATACACAAAATCAAGATTAAATGATTATCTTGACAATGTTGAATGCTGGCAATTGGCCATCCCAAATAATCAGGATATCGTCTATATAACGCACGTATAAGACCAGGTTCGCCCCCGAATGGATTGTTACTCCAAATGTGTAATTTTGAGTTATTGTGTAACTGGGAGTTAAGGTGTACTCAATTCAATGAATTATGAATGTCGCCTAAGTGGGATACTAGTTATTGTCCTGAGTCAAAAAGTACTGTACAGTAGCCCATACTCATGTTTGATGGACGTATACAAGGAGGCTACATCTAATGATCCAGTTTGCCAGCGGTACTGGGACAAAATAGCATATGCCCAGTATTCTTGAAGGAGGAAACTGTACAATAAATTGTTGTAAAAAAAATAGTCTATATAGCTACCCATATTTCTCATAATACTATCAATCCCAGAAATGATAGGTCTTCCGGGCGGATTGATATAATTTTTGTGGATCTTAGGGATGTGATATAAATGGAGGGTCTAAGGGAAAGGTCTAAACAAAAAGTGTCATCCATGTTTGCTCAGAATCCCGTCCTTCAGTGCCTAATCTAGCAGCACCTTTTTGGGTGTCTTTATATTGCCCTATTGGGTCACTGCCCATTTTCTCGTATGTGTCCACATCTCCAGGTAGTCTCATGGCCTCTGCTAGATAATTTTCCCTGCTCTGGATGACCAAGCTAATACCTTTATCTGCCTGCCTAATGACAATATTGGAGTTGTTCTTTAACCCTTCCAGTATTTTTCTCTTTGTTAGACATAGCAGAACCGTGATCTTGTCTAGTATTCACACCCAACTGGGCTAGTTCAGAATACGCACCTTCATAAAAAGATGAAATTAAGTGACGTTTTGCCCAGGGCGGGTAGAAGAGAGACTTAGGCCTAAAATGAGTGCAGACAATCCGCCATACTGACATACTCATCTGTGTTTTCTTGAAGTAATGAAAACGGGTTGTATGCCCTCTTCCCACAAATCCTCCAATATATGTAGAATTTCTTTCTTTGTCCCTGAGTTCACCTAATTCCTCTTCAGAGTTATCAAGGTCCTACCTTTCCTCAGGGCTTGTGCTGCTCCATGTACTGGCATCCATTTTAGGTCTGCAAAGCATTGTGGGATCCTTTATGCTTTCAGCCCTCTGCGGCTCCTCCCAGGAGGTGGCGGCTTGTCATCACATTTAAGTCTGCTGTTTGCAGTTGTCCATTGCATTCATGTCCTGTCTGTTGCACAACAGCAAGCTCCTGTTCAGTTAACTCTTTGCTGTCCTGGATACTGACTCGGCTTTGGCTAAGACTCCTCCTGGCTTCTGACCCTGGCTCTGGCGACCATTCTTCCTGGCTTCTGACCCCGGCTCTGGCGACCATTCTTCCTGGCTTCTGACCCCGGCTTTGGCGACCATTCTTCCTGGCTTCTGACCCCGGCTTTGGCTACGATTCCCGCTGGTTCTCGACTTGATTATCCTGGAAGACGACCTCGGCAGGAGAACTTCTGTCCTACCAAGTCATCCGCTGTTGCTGTCGGACTTGCATAGACTCTTGCCTTGTTTCTGTGTAAATAAACCTACCTTTAATTGCACCTCCTTGTGTGTCTGGCTCCTCGCTCCCTGACAAGAGTCTTTAGGTTCCTTGTCCCTAGTGCTTTTTTTTCATAGAATAAAACTGTATCTCTTCAGGGTAAGATTGCAGGTAAATTTGTTTAAATCTACAAATAATTAAAATAAATTAGGAGCATTAGAGGGGCATGTTTCATTCCTTCTAGCTTTCCCCCATCTAGTTTTTCCAATCTTTTCCTTCTGTTGGCACCCCCATGAGAGAGGTTCTCTCTTAAAGAAAAAAAAAAGGGGAAGTGAGGGTATTGGGGAGTGAAGGTGATGCTGTAGATGGAACTGGAGTTGCAATAGCCTTCTACCATCCCGAGTTAGGTTCATTGTTCACAAATGAGCCAACAGAATCCTTTGTGATGTGACTGTTAACAGGGTGAGGAGGTCTCTTCTGACTTGACCTGTTTCTATAGGATGTAGCAGTGGAGTCTCGGCCATTAGTGGGATAGGATAGGAACCATCAGGGACTTACATTTTTTATTGTATTTGCTATTTCTGTATTTGCCTTTTTCTATTTCTTCTTGATATTTTTATTGTTTGAGGGAGCAGACGTCTCCTGCAGCAGCTGTGTTTGTTTTTAGAGGCCTAATGTTAGATCTACTAGGTACACTCCCACCTTGTTTCCTTTGGTCATTATGTAAATGAGAGGTCTGATTTTTGGAACCACCGTTATTGCCATGATGGAAAAAGTGACCACCACTGATATAGGACGTCCCATCCTGTAGATGCTTCAGTTTTTTCCACCCATGTTCTCGCCCCTGTAGATAACCTTCCCTGTCCCTTTCAAATTTGCTTGACTTTGTGCTAATAAGGTTTGCTTCAAATATAATATAGATATTCGTATCCCAGGTGGAGAAAGGATGAGTTGGATTTATATACTTACCTGCTAACAACCTTGATATGTGTGCGTACATGTTGAATATTCCTTTTTCACTGTTGTATGATGATTTTGATCCATTTCCTGCTACGCTCCATGGAATAGTCATACCATTCATTCATAAGGTCTTCCTCCAAGAAACTACATCTTTCGGTAATTCTCAGTCCCCTTGGTACTCTTTTCGCCTCAGGATATTTTTGCAGGGACCATCCCACCATTGAACCATCTCATTTTCAAGGAGGTGTTTTAGTGTGTAAATCATACATTCTTCTTCCCTAGTGTCAGTATTCAAATGGCTTTCACTTGGTGTGGGCTCTACCAAAGAACCCTCTGTGGTTTCATTTAACTTTTCAAAAGAATGAACACAATTATTGAAAGCCTTAGCAAGCAAGGTCCTTTTTAAATCTCACCTCCACAGATAGGACCATTCTTAACTATACCTCTATTATACGACAATTCCCAAAAAAACGGTTCCTCCTGGTGGCCCCAAAAGATATTCAAATTCACAAACGATTTCTCCATCTCTCAAAAGGGCAGTCACCAGACTAGGATATAGTGCATGGTTTGTGTTTTGGTGGTGCTTTGGCACTGCAGCCCTCCTGAGACAGGGAAATCCAACCATAAACTGAAAAAGAAGACACGGGGTGTAAACGCCTACTGCATTACCCAAGGGTTATGGAGAGAAACAAAAAAAAAAAACAATTTCGTACTTACAAAGGACAGAAGTACTACACATGACAATTTCTGATGGTCAACCAATGTAGCAACAGGTTCACAACTATTGGTGATATCAGCAAGTTGGCGAGTTTCAGGGACGCGTCCCCTTGCTCAGAGATCAAGCCAACAAATGTTCATCTCCTAATATACTGTATGTACTGGGCACCCACACCATTACCCCACCACCAGCAGCCTAAACCGTTGATACAAAGAAAGATGCTTTCATGTTGTTTATGCCAAATTTTTATCCTACCATCTGAAATTCGCAGCAACCAGTCTGCTCATTGTCCTCTGACATTAACAAGGCATTTTCGTCCACACAGCTGCTGCCCACTGGATATTTTTTCTTTTTTTGACCATTCTCTAAACCCTAGAGATGGCTGTGCATGAAAATCCTAGTAGATTATTAGTTTTTTAAATACTCAGACCAGCCCGGCTGGCACCAACAACCATGTCATGTTCAAAGCCACTTAAATCCTCTTTATTCCTGATTCTGATGCTCGGTTTGAACTTCAGCAAATTGTCTTCACCACCTTTACATGCCTAAATGCATTGAGTTGCTGCCATGTGATTGGCTGATTATCAATTTGTGTTAAGCAATTGAACAGGAGTACCGTATAAAGTGACCGGAGAGTGTATATATACATATGAATAGAACAGGTTTTCTGGCAAATTTGAAACCTAAATAAATCCATATGTAGTGTGTTCATACAGTGGACTCTTACCACCCCAGGTGAATGTCCCTTCAAGTTCAGGCATTCCACTATAGCAGTGGTTCTTAACCTGGGTTCGATCGAACCCCAGGGGTTCGGTGAGTCAGTCTCGCGGGTTCGGCGGAGGTGAAGACCCACACCCGACTCATATGATTCGTGCAGTAAATATTCATTATTATGTTTTTGTTTTTGTGTGAAAATCATGTTTTAATGGTTTTTTTCTTTGTTCTTAATGGTTTTGTTCATTTTGTGCACCTATGTATAAATATATACCTAAATATATACCTATGTTTTGAATTTTAAAAATCATATTTTATTTTTCCAATTAAGAAGGGTTCGGTGAATGCGCATATGAAACTGGTGGGGTTCAGTACCTCCAACAAGGTTAAGAACCACTGCACTATAGTGTCCACAGTATGCATCACCCCAAACATGTCACACTGGACAACCCTTAGACTTAACAATGACCATCAGAAATTGTTGAAATTATTGTCATGCGTATTACTTCTGTCCTTTGTGAGTATGAAATTGGCTTTTTTGGTTTCTCTCAATAAACCTTGGGTAATGCGTTATGCGTTTGCACCCCCTGTGTGTTCTTTTTCAGTTTATGGTTGAACTCCCCTGTCTGAGGAGGGCTGCACTGGTAAAGCACTGTCCCAGAGGAAACACAAACACTGCATTATATTCCAGTCTGGTGAGCACTGGAGAAATTCTTTGTGAATGTACAGCTGTAAAAATCACTGATTTTTAAAAACTGTCTGTAAATTTATTGATCGTTGGCAACCCTGTGTATTACTTCTGTCCTTTGGGAGTATGAAATTGGCTTTTTTTAGTTTCTCCCAATAAACCTTGGATGATACACTAGGAGGTTGATTAACAGGCTGAGGTCAGTTTAGGTCGAAGGCAGAAACGTGGTTGATAAACAATCTAGGGGCAGACAGAAGCATTGTTGGTAAACAGGCCAGGGTCAGTTCAAAAGTAGGCAGAGGCATGGTCAGTTCAGTCGGCAGGCAGAGGCATGATTAGTGTGAAGGCAAATGGTCAGCACATTAGATAGACATTGGATACATGGGAGATGGCAGGAAGTCAGAATTAAGTTCACTACACTTCACTAATATTGTCGTGAAGTATGGTAAGCAGTCTCCTATGTATAGGCCTGGCCGGGAAGGACACTGGGGACAATAATAAATGGTGTTCGCATCTAACTCCCCCTCTGGAGCATTCCCAACTTTTTTTGACATTTTTGGCCTGTTTATCTGGGAGGGATGATATCTGGAAAACGCCTTTTGTGGAGTCTGCTCACTGCATCTGAGCACATTTTTTTGGGTGTAATTCCTTCCTGGTACATAAGGACAGTGACAATTTCCTCCTGATATCTGTGAAAGGTTTCTGGTCTTTTTAGTGGATTTATGGTAGATAACATACAAATTATAAATTACCAAAGTGAAGAGGTAACTGGAGTCTTTCTTGTACCATTGGTGAATTTTTATTGTTGCTAGACAGGGCTGTATCATCTGATAATTATAATTGACCCCCCCCCCCCCATAAACAGACCAGTGTTGCCAACCCCCCAAAGTGAAATTTACTGGCCAGACACCCAAAATTTACAAACAGCACCATATTTTTCTCTGACAAAAACCATGAAATTTGCAGACAGAGCCACATTTTCTTTACTGCCACTTCACTGTACTTTTGTACATGAAATGGCCATTTTAAGTGCAAAACAGTGCAAATATTAATATTTAAGCTATAAACAAATACACTATATTACTAAAAGTATTGGGAAGCCTGCCTTTACACGCACATGAACTTTAATTGCATCCCGATCTTAGTCCGTAGGGTTCAATATTGAGTTGGCCCACCCTTTGCAGCTATAACCACTTCAACTGTTCTGGTAAGGCTGTCCACAAGGTTTAGGAGTGTGTCTATGGGAATGTTTGACCATTCTTTCAGAAGCGCATATGTGAGGTCAGGCCCTGATATCGGACAAGAAGGTCTGGCTCACAGTCTCCGCACTATTTCATCCCAAAGGTGTTCTGTCAGGTTGAGCTCAGGACTTTGTGCAGGCCAGTCAAGTTCCTCCATCCCAAACTCACTCATCCACATCTTTATGGACGTTGCTTTGTGCACTGGTGCGCAGGCATGTTGGAACAGGAAGGGGCCATCCCCAAACTGTTTTCACAAATTTGGCAGCATGAAATTGTCCAAAATGTCTTGGTATACTGACGCCTTAAGCGTTCCCTTCACTGGAACTAAGGGGCCAAGCCCAACACCTGAAAAACAACCCCACACCCTCCACCAAACTTTACACTTGGCACAATGCAGTCAGGAAAGTACCGTTTTCCTGGCAACTGCCAAACCCAGACACGTCCATCGGAATTTCCAGAAAGAAGTGTGATTCGTCACTCCAGAGAACACCTCTCCACTGCTGTAGAGTCCACATCCGGCACTTTGCATTGCACTTGGTGATTTGAAGCTTGGATGCAGCTGCCGGCCATGGAAGCCCATTCCATGAAGCTCTCTACACACTGTTGTTGTGTTAATCTGAAGGCCACATGAAGTTTGGGGGTCTTAAGCTATTGACTCTGCAGACTGTTGGCGACTTCTATGCACTGTGTGCTTCAGCATGTGCTGACACTGTCATTTTACGTGGCCTACCACTTTGTGGCTGAGTTGCTGTTGTTCCCAGTTCTTCCACTTTGTTATAATACCACTAACAGTTGATCGTGGAATATTTAGTAGCAAGGAAATTTCATGGATGGACTTATTGCACAGGTGGCAATCCATCACAGTACCACGCTTGAATTCACTGAACTCCTGGGAGCAACCCATTCTTTCACATATGTTTATAGAAGCAGTCTGCAATGCCTAGGTGCTTGATTTTTTTACACCTGTGGCCATGGAGGGGATTGGAACACCTGAATCCAATGATTTGGAGGGGTGTCCCAATACTTTTGGCAATATAGTGCAGCTAGTGCTTACATTATAAGAAAAGTCAAAGAAGCATATTTTTCCATTTCCATAAAGGTCAAGTTAAAGTGATTCTAAAGGCTGTTTTTCCTTTTAAGAATAAATAACAAACATGTCTATACTTACCTGCTGTGTGCAGTGGTTTTGCACAGAGTAGCCTTGATCCTCCTCTTCTCGGGTCCCCTGCAGGCTCTCCTGCTCCTCCCTCCTGTCGGGTGCCCCCAGAAGTTTTTTTACCATCATGCATAGAATGCATGAAGGTAAAAAACCTTGAGCCTTTAGAAACACTTTAGTATAACCCAGCAGTTTGATCATTCACTTGCTGGGCTTCACATTTCCCGCAGTGCAGGAGAAGAGGGGCGAGAGGAGGAGGAGCAGATAAGCTCTCCTCTCCCATCAATGCAAGTGTCAGGGCTCCCAGGTATGACCAGAGGTGTGTGACTGATGCAGGGAAACGCAGACTTCAGATATGTGATAAACAATACAATTTATTAACACTAACCATACAAACATAAACGCAGTGCAATACTAAACATAATACAGTGCAAACAAACCAAACCAAACCACCCACAGATAACAGTACATACAAGCAAGCGTCGTCAGGCAGGCCGGGTCAATATCAATTGGGCAGGTAGGTACAGGGGGAGCAAGCAGAGAATGGTCGGGGTCACAGGCCAGGTTCAGCAGGTAGCAAGCAGCGTAGTACAAAGGGTCAGGCAGAGGGATGGTCAGGGTCACAAGCCAGAGATCAAAACAGGTAACAAGCAGCGTAGTACAGAGGGTCAGGCAGAGGGACAGAAACAGGATGCAGGACAGATACAGGGCCCAGGACAAACACAACACCAAGGCAGAGTCTGTGGGTCTGGCCATCCCTTAAATACCCCAGCATCATCAGTTCCAGGTGTTAGCTGGCTGAAAGGTTGAGTCTCTGATTGCTGGGAGCACCCGCTGGCCAGCCCTGGTACTGCAGATCAAAAGGCAGGTGAGTCCCACCATTGCTGGCCAGTCCATTCCTAACAGTACCCCCCCCAAGGAGCGGCCTCAGGACGCTCCAAACAGTCCTAGCTGGGCAAAATGTTCCACCGCCCGGGTCTGGTAACTGGCGGGATATCAAAGACTGGCACACCGGGCAGGACTCCGGGCAGCGGCACACCGGGCTGGACTCCGGGCAGAGGCAGACCGGGCTGGACTCCGGGCAGAGGCAGACCGGGCTGGACTCCAGGCAGAGGCACATCGAGCAGAGGCACACCGGGCAGAGGCACACCGGGCAGAGGCACACCGGGCAGAGGCACATCGGGCAGAGGCACATCGGGCAGGACTCCGGGCAGAGGCACATCGGGCAGGACTCCGGGCAGAGGCACATCGGGCAGGACTCCGGGCAGAGGCACATCGGGCAGGACTCCGGGCAGAGGCACATCGGGCAGGACTCCGGGCAGAGGCACATCGGGCAGGACTCCGGGCAGAGGCACATCGGGCAGGACTCCGGGCAGAGGCACATCGGGCAGGACTCCGGGCAGAGGCACATCGGGCAGGACTCCGGGCAGAGGCACATCGGGCAGGACTCCGGGCAGAGCAGCAGGCACCGGGCCCTCGGGCGGAGCAGCAGGCACCGGGCCCTCGGGCGGAGCAGCAGGCACCGGGCCCTCGGGCGGAGCAGCAGGCACCGGGCCCCCGGGCGGAGCAGCAGGCACCGGGCCCCCGGGCGGGGCGACCGGCGTCGGGCCCCCAGGAGGGGCGACAGGCATCGGGCCCCCAGGCGGGGCGACAGGCATCGTGCCCCAGGCGGGGCGACAGGCATCGTGCCCCCAGGCGGGGCGACAGGTCTCGGGCCCTCAGGCGGAGCGGCGGGCGCCGGACCCCCAGGAGGAGCGACAGGTCTCGGGCCCTCAGGCGGAGCGGCGGGCGCCGGACCCCCAGATGGAGCGACAGGTCTCGGGCCCTCAGGCGGAGCGGCGGGCGCCGGACCCCCAGGCGGAGCGACAGGTCTCGGGCCCTCAGGCGGAGCGGCGGGCGCCGGACCCCCAGGCGGAGCGACAGGTCTCGGGCCCTCAGGCGGAGCGGCGGGCGCCGGACCCCCAGGCGGAGCGACAGGTCTCGGGCCCTCAGGCGGAGCGGCGGGCGCCGGACCCCCAGGCGGAGCGACAGGTCTCGGGCCCTCAGGCGGAGCGGCGGGCGCCGGACCCCCAGGAGGAGCGACAGGTCTCGGGCCCTCAAGCGGAGTGGCGGGCGCCGGACCCCCAGGCGGAACGACAGGTCTTGGGCCCTCAGGCGGAGCGGCGGGCGCCGGACCCCCAGGAGGAGCGACAGGTCTCGGGCCCTCAAGCGGAGTGGCGGGCGCCGGACCCCCAGGCGGAACGACAGGTCTCAGGCGGGGCGGCGGGCACCGAGTCACCAGGCACAACCGTGGGCTCCGAGTCAACTGGGATGACCGCTGGCACTGGGTCAGACATTGGATCGTCTGGCTGGACAGCGGGCATCGGGTCACCAGGCATCAGGTCATTTGGCTCGACAGCGGGCACCGCGTCATCTGGCAAGGCAGTGGGCTCCGAGTCAACTGGTATGACCGCGGGCACTGGGTCAGACATTGGATCGTCTGGCTGGACAGCGGGCACTGGGTCACCAGGCATCAGGTCATTTGGCTCGACAGCGGGCACCGCGTCATCTGGCAAGGCAGTGGGCTCCGAGTCAACAGGCACGACAGTGAGCACCGGGTCATCAGGTACCGGATTGTCTGGCTCGACAGCGGGCATCGGGTCACCAGGTATGACAGCGGGCACTGGGTCACCAGGCATCAGGTCATTTGGCTCGACAGCGGGCACCGGATCAGGTACCGGATCATCTGGATCAACAGCGGGCATCGAGTCAACTGGCCTAATAGGATCGTCAGGCTGGATCAGTTCATCATGCTGGGTAGAGGCATCAGGCTGAATGCCGGCGTCCGGCCGAGTAGAGGCTTCAGGCCGAGTAGAGGCTTCAGGCCGAGTAGAGGCATCAGGCCGAGTAGAGGCTTCAGGCCGAGTAGAGGCATCAGGCCGAGTAGAGGCATCAGGCCGAGTAGAGGCTTCAGGCCGAGTAGAGACTTCAGGCCGAGTAGAGGCTTCAGGCCGAGTAGAGGCATCAGGCCAAGTAGAGGATTCAGGCCGAGTAGAGGCATCAGGCTGAAGAGAGGCATCAGGCTGCATACAGGCATCAGGCTGCGTACCGGCATCAGGCTGAGTAGAGGCATCAGGCTGAGTAGAGGCATCAGGCTGAGTAGAGGCTTCAGGCTGAGTAGAGGCTTCAGGCTGAGTAGAGGCTTCAGGCTGAGTAGAGGCTTCAGGCTGAGTAGAGGCTTCAGGCTGAGTAGAGGCTTCAGGCTGAACCACGGAAGGCAGGCTCACCGGTTTGGATACTGGCAGGATGGTATTGGTTGGAAAGAATTTTCGCTTTTTTCTGGTTTTAACTACTGGAGCACTGCAAGTAAACGCAGGTCTGCAAACGAATGGAGCAGCTGGAGACAGAGAAGAACTGGAGGATGGAACAGGAGAGGGAGCGGTTGCTACAGAGGGCTCTTTTACAGGGTTAAAGGCAGGATAGGTGCAGCGAGTGGGAACAGGGTACTGACATGCGGTAGATAGCAGGGCAGGAGGAGCTGTTGGGAATGCAGGAATAGAGTTTTGAGGAAATAGATTAGAAGCAGGACTGGGTCTTTGTAAGCTGACTGAGGCTGGGTGCAACAAATCTGTCCATGTCTGCAGTATGGGTTGAACAAAGCTGAGCTTACACAAAGCCTGTCTGGTCAATGACTGCACTGCGTTTATACAATCTCTTAGTGTCTGTGGTGAACATGTGGAATAACGCTCCAGAAAGTAACCCACATCATCCTCTAATAACCACACCAGGGACTCTACCTGGTCTGCACTAAATGGTGGCAAAAATTCATCCCTGCATTCGGGGGAACCAGATGAAACCAACTCAGCACAAACCTCAATCAAAGGCTGCACCTCAGAGAACTCTGTGCCCTGATCTACTAGAACATGAGCGAGCCGTATACATTCTAGCAGTTCATCCCGGGTATACTCCTTCAGAGTTTGATAAGCATACTCCCTGTCATCAAACACTAGCAGATATAAATATTCAACCTCATCAAGATCCATCCATCCCATCAACAAGCCAAGATGGCTTCCCTGTGCAGCCACTTCTGGTCAGGATTGGCCTTGGTGTAATGTCAGGGCTCCCAGGTATGACCAGAGGTGTGTGACTGATGCAGGGAAACGCAGACTTCAGATATGTGATAAACAATACAATTTATTAACACTAACCATACAAACATAAACGCAGTGCAATACTAAACATAATACAGTGCAAACAAACCAAACCAAACCACCCACAGATAACAGTACATACAAGCAAGCGTCGTCAGGCAGGCCGGGTCAATATCAATTGGGCAGGTAGGTACAGGGGGAGCAAGCAGAGAATGGTCGGGGTCACAGGCCAGGTTCAGCAGGTAGCAAGCAGCGTAGTACAAAGGGTCAGGCAGAGGGATGGTCAGGGTCACAAGCCAGAGATCAAAACAGGTAACAAGCAGCGTAGTACAGAGGGTCAGGCAGAGGGACAGAAACAGGATGCAGGACAGATACAGGGCCCAGGACAAACACAACACCAAGGCAGAGTCTGTGGGTCTGGCCATCCCTTAAATACCCCAGCATCATCAGTTCCAGGTGTTAGCTGGCTGAAAGGTTGAGTCTCTGATTGCTGGGAGCACCCGCTGGCCAGCCCTGGTACTGCAGATCAAAAGGCAGGTGAGTCCCACCATTGCTGGCCAGTCCATTCCTAACAGCAAGGGAGGGGGAACTGTCATTGCAGACTCTGGGCTCTATGAGAGACACTCTCAGCTCAGAGCCCTGCATCCAGCAGCCTTGCTGGGGACCCCTGACAGTGGCAGAACACCAGGGTCTGGTCACAAGTGCGATCTTTGTGACCCTGGTAGTTCCGCCACTACAGTAATACTGGCCTGGTGGTGCTTTCACTTTCCTCCTCTCAGGTGCACCGTGCACGGCTCAGTCAGACAGTCCTCTCTGGCTCCAGCTTGGCGGCTCTGTTTCATCCTATATTCTCCTCTCCACAGTAACACATCTGACTCCTCGCCTGACCCCCATTCCAGCGGCACTTCCGCTCTTGACTCCTCTCCAGGCTTCACTTTAGAAACTGCAGACATGATAGAAGAGTTGGTTAGACACTGTAGAGATGGTCAGAGGCTGCGAACATGATACAAGAGATGGTCAGAGGCTGCAGACATACTACAGGAGATGGTTAGAGACTGCAGACATGATACAGGAGTTGGTTAGAGGCTGTAGACACAGTACATATGATGATTAGAGGCTGCAGACATACTACAGGAGATGGTTAGAGGCTGTGGACACGGTACAGGAAATAGAGGCTGTGGACAGTACAAGAGATGGTTAGAGGCTGCGGACACAATACAGTAGATGGTTAGAGGCTGCAGACACGATACAGTAGATGGTTAGAGGCTGCGGTCATGGTACAGTAGATGGTTAGAGGCTGCAGACACGGTACAGTTGATGGTTAGAGGCTGCGGTCATGATACAGTAGATGGTTAGAGGCTGTAGACACTGTACAGGAAATGGTTAGAGGCTGCTGTGACAGACCGCCTGGCACTCCACTTGAGTGCTTCCATCGATGAACTGCTTCCTCGCTGCTGGGACTATAAAGCTGGGCATTGCACCCAAGGACTAGCCAACACTAGCTTAGGTGCAAAACTTAAACTCTTTATTGAACAGAAGTACATGTTTTTCTACTCTTCAGAAATAGAGGCAGTCCTCACATGAACAATAAAAACAAATATTACGGTTGCACATACGTAGCATCCCAAGATGACGGATGTCTGAAGGGTGAGCTCCGTCAATCCTTAGCCTTCACAGACCTCCCGTTCCTCTCCTGCAGGAGCCACAGATCCAGGAGTGCTCTCCCCCAAGTCAGGATGCTCTCAAACATCCCCCATGGGCAAAATCGGTCGTTGGAAGCCCCCCCACGCCTCCTCCTCCAGACTCGAAGCCTTCCATGTTGGATCGCTTCTTTACTAGGCCTGCATCCCTGGCCTCGTGTAATTGCGGCAGTCCGAATGAGTGCTCTGGAGGGTCCGCTGAAATGGAGGGAACAGTCGCCCCTGCTGCCTTATTTCCTACTCCGGTGGTCCACTCTCTGACAGTGGATATCCTTGAGGACAAACTGCAAGTATTTTTACACAATATTACCCACACTATCTGTCAGGAATGGACTGGCCAGCAATAGTGGGACTCACCTGCCTTATGAGCTGCAGTACCAGGGCTGGCCAGCGGGTGCTCCCAGCAATCAGAGACTCAACCTTGCAGCCAGTCAAACACCTGGAACTAATTATACTGGTGTATTTAGGGGACATTCAGACCTGCAGACTCTGCCTTGGTGTGTGTTTCTCCTGGGCCCTGTATCCTGTTCCTGCTCCCTGTTCCTGTTCCTGTCTGATTCTCTGCTGACCCTGCTCTGATCCCTGGCTTGTCTGACCATTCTCCTGCTCCTGATCCCTGGCTTGTCTGACCATTCTCCTCTGCCTGACCCTCTGTACCACGCTGCCCGCTACCTGCTGAACCTGGCTTGTGACCCCGACCATTCTCCGCTTGCTCCCCCTGTACCTACCTGCCCGATTGATATTGACCCGGCCTGCCTGACGACGCTTGCATTGTATGTACTGTTATCTGTGGGTGGTTGGTTTGGTTTGTTTGCACTGTGTTATGTTTTAGTATTGCACTGCGTTTATGTTTGTATTGTTAGTGTTAATAAATTACATTGTTTATAACATATCTGAAGTCTGCGTTTCCCTGCGTCAGTCACACACCTCTGGTCATACCCGGGAGCCCTGACACTTTCTCTGCTGACATTGGTAAGCTGGCTCAGAAGCTTAGGGGGGGGATATTGCACAATTGGGAGACCGCACAGACCACCTTGAATCAAAGTTTGACGAATTGGTGCAATATGTACATGTCCTGGAAGAGGATAATGTGAATCTGAAACATTCCGTGTCTCAATTACAGCTTCAGCAGGAAGACCTGGAAAATGGGGAGTGCCGCCAGAATATTAGTGTTCATGGCATCTCTGAAATGGTCCCTGACTCCCAACTTCAGCGTTACTTGCTGTCTCTGTTTACAACTCTGGCCCCCAATGTCCCAGATGTCGATTGGCGCATGGACCGGACCCACAGGTCATTAGGCCCAAAGCCTCCTGAAAGCACCAGGGCCAGAGATGTTATCATTCATTTTCACTACTTTGACAGCAAAGAAGCCTTATGTCTACCTGTAACAAGTCCTCCCTGGAATTTAACTTCTTGCCTACCAGCCGCAGTGATTATACTGCGGCAGGGCGGCACCGCTGTGCTAGAGCACGTAAAAAAACGGCGTCTAGCAAAACAGGTAGGAGGCGCGTGCCCGCCCTACCTGCGCCGCCGATCGTGGCAGCGGGTGTCTGTCACCGGATCCCGGCGGGTCATTACCAGCCAGCTCCCGGTGATTAGCGGCACTCACTGACAGAGAGCACGGCTGCAGTGTTTACACTGTACCTCTGCTCCCTGTCAGCTCCTAACACACTGTCACGGAGAGCAGAGATTAGCTTTCTGGGACAGTGTGTTCCCGTGAAGTACACACCCCCCGCCCACTAATAAAACACTCGCTGATCACTGCCATAAGTCGCTGATTGCCGCAATTATTATTATAAAAAAAAATCCCAGTATATTTCCCGACATTTGTAAACACTATAACTTCCACCTAAACCAATTAATTTACACGTATTGGGATTTTTTTTTTAGCAAAGACATGTCGCAGAATACATTTTGGCCGAAATTTATGACAAAATTTGATTTTTACATTTTTTTACTGGACATGTTTTATAGCAAAAAGTCCAAAATATAGTTGTTTTTTTTTCTCAAAATTGTCAGCCTTTTTTTTTTTTATAGCGCAAAAAATTAAAAAGGCACAGGCGATCAAATACCACCAAAAGAAAGCTCAATTTGTGGGAAAAAAGGACGTAAATTTAATTTGGGTGCTGTGTTGCATGACCGCGCAATTGTCAGTTAAAGTAACGCAGCAACGTAACACAAACCACTTCTGTAACCGCTTCCTGACCGCCCTATAGCAGAAATACTGCTACAGGGCGGCACAGGTGCGCAAAATCATATATATATATATATATATATATATATATATTTGCAAGAAAAAGTATGTGAACCCCTTGGGATTACGTGGAGTTTTGCATGAATTGGGCATAAAATGTGCTCTGAACGTCATCTAAGTCACAACAATAGAAGAACACAGTCTGCTGAACATAATGCTACACAAACATTAAATGTTGCCATGGTTTAATTGCACATAACATGTAAACATTCACAGTGCAGGGAGGAAAAAGTATGTGAGGCCCTAGCTTAATGACTTCTCCCAAAGCTAATTGGAGCCAGGAG
Organism: Staurois parvus; assembly: GCF_062004578.1. Lineage (NCBI taxonomy): Eukaryota > Metazoa > Chordata > Amphibia > Anura > Ranidae > Staurois > Staurois parvus. The sequence continues at coordinate 79,404 of NW_028318556.1, read as the reverse complement.
TGAGCCAACCTTGACTGCAATCAGTGTGATGATATTGGATGTGTTGCTGACAGCTGTCCTGCCCTTAAACACACACCTGTTTTGGGTTTACTGGTTTCAAGAAGCACTGTCTGATGTGAACCATGCCTCGCAGAAAAGAGCTCTCAGAAGACCTACGATCAAGAATTGTTGACTTGCATGAAAGGGAAAGGGATACAAAAGTATCTCCAAAAGCCTTAGGGATAAGGACACCTCTCACACCATTGATTATCCACTTGTTTCATGCATCTGACTGTCGGCCATCTTTTTGGATTCTATGCATCAGCTTTTTGGACATTACCATGTAAGTGTATTACTTACTTTTTACCTTTGAATAAAATACTACACTATCTACACTACACTAAGATTTCTTTCTTTTGGGTCTTATTGCTGAGCCCCTGAGATGATCTCCTGATAAGAAAGTACACCAATCCTGGCGATAGAGGATATAAAGTGATTTCGTGTTACTGTAAAGAGGCGCACTCCCCCTGGTGGTAGGAGACGGCAAGAGTGGTGCACTGGTGTTCCTGAGGGCTTCACGCTGAGGACCATCTGGCTGTGACCAGGAGTAGGTCATTATACTCCAATGCGCATGTACTTGCGCTATCTGGTTAGTGCATTATACAGTCATTCCCCTATCACGGAAGTCACGGATTTTTTTGGATACATCACAGAACTTATGATTTTAACATCACCATCACTATATGCACCTTGATTAGTCGGATAGATCTTCATTACTTATCTGATTACTGTTTACAACAATTTAAGAATGTGGAATCTGGTGCATGTTGAAATATGAACATTTTAATCTGCTATTCATGTTAATTCCCTGTATTATACACTCAAGCGCTGCAATTTTTTGTATTTGACTTTTGATGAAGGGGGTATACAAGGTTTACCTATATGCTAGCAGCTTGAATCCTATCATATCCAGCGCTCGTTCCTCTCTTCATATCTTGATGTTCATGTGTCCATGGTAAGACAGACTGTCTACAAATAGAGAAAGTTTAGCACTGTTGCTACTCTCCCTAGGCGTGGGCGTCCTGTAAAAATGACTGCAAGAGCACAGTGCAGAATGCTGCATGAGGTAAAGAAGATTCCCAGAGTGTCAGCTACAGACCTACAGAAATCTCTGGCACATGCTAACATTTTTGTTGACACATCTACAATAAGGAACACATTAAACAAGAATGGAGTACATGGGAGGACACCACGGAGGAAGCCATTGCTGTCCAAAAACAATATTGCAGCACGTTTGAAGTTTGCAAAAGAGCACCTGGATGTTCCACAGCACTACTGGCAAAATATACTGTGGACAGATGAAACCAAGATTGAGTTGTTTGGGAAGAACACACAACACTATGTGTGGAGAAAAAAAGGCACAGCACACTAACATCAAAACCTCATCCCCACTGTAAAACACGGCGGAGGGAGCATCATGGTTTGGGGCTGCTTTGCTGCCTTAAGGCCTGGACGGATTGTTGTCATTGATGGGAAAATGAATTCCAGAGTTTATCAAGACATTTTGCAGGAAAACGTACGACCATCTGTCCGCCAACTGAAGCTCCGCAGAGGATGGGTGATGCAAAAGGACAATGACCCAAAGCATACAAGTAATTCAACAAAACAATGGCTGCAACAGCACAGAATACGCCTTCTGGAGTCAGAGTCCTGACCTCAAACCGATTGAAATGCTGTGGCATGACCTTAAGAGAGCGATTCACACCAGACATCCCAAGAATATTGCTACACTGAAACAGTTTTGTAAAGAGAAGTGGTCCAAAATTACTCCAGATCGTTGTGCAGGTCTGATCTGCAACTAAAGGAAACGTTTGGTTGAGGTTATTGCTGCCAAAGGAGGGTCAACCAGTTATTAAGTCCAAAGATTCACATACGTTTTCCTCCCTGCACTGTGAATGTTTACATGTTATTTGCAATTAAACCATGGAAACATCTAATGTTTGTGTAGTATTATGTTCAGCAGACTGTGTTCTGCTGAACATAGAAATTGTTGTGACTTAGATGACGTTCAGAGCACATTTTATGCCCAATTCATGCAAAACTCCACATAATCCCAAGGGGTTCACATACTTTTTCTTGCAAGTGTGTGTGTGTGTATATATATATATATATATATATATATATATATATATATATATATATATATATATATATAGTGGCAGTGCGGTATCCTGCCACGGTGGAAATCACGATGAGGACCCAGGATTCTCAACCATACAGGTTGAGGGGCTCCAGGCAGTTCTCATAATGCAGAGGAAACTGGTTTATCAGTTTCCTCTTTGGTTTGTAAAGCCTATTTTGGGACCTGTAGCCTGGAGATTTCTAAGAGCTTTGGGAGGGATAAAATCTCCAATCTTGGGCCCATATTTTGAGAGCAGCCAGCGCGATGATTGCACAGGTGTGTGCAGGCCTTTTTGTGGAGGCCAGGTCATGATTCTGAGCTCCACCCCGGCAGATAGGAGTCAGGAGGGCTCCACCCCGGCAGGCAGGAGGTCACTGCCTTGGAGTCAGGTGGGCTTCACCTAGTAGAGGTGGAAGCCAGACAAGCTGTGTGCAATTGGCTAGCTGTGTGCGGGAAAGCCATTTTTGGATAGAGTCTGCAGGAGACAGACGGAAATCGGTGTACCAGCCAGAAGGCTGAATATCATTTGCATTTGTTTGACGTGGATACCCCTGAGTGGGAGGATTTATGTGATGGGACATTTTTTTCAAATAAAATTGGGCAAAAAGGCCCTTAAGAAGAAGCGAGTTGCTGTGTGCTTTAAAAAAGCTCTACCACTCTGAAGCGAGTTCCCAATATATATATATATATATATATATATATATATATATATATATATATATATAATTTGTGCACCCGTGGTTTTCACGCCCCTCCCAGATAGCGTCAGATTGCCCGTCCGTACACTAGTCATCACATTTAACCCCTTGATTGCCAGCAACACGCTCATACACAATAAATCTCCATTGCTAGTATAGTGTCTGAACGAATCTATATCTTTGATCAGATCAGCACTATACCAGCGTTCACAGTATAGCGTCCTCAAAAACGCAGTGTTAACGGGATCAGCCCCAGCACCTGCCAGCACCTGCGTTTAGCCCCTACGCTTACCCCCCCCTTCTCCCCCAGCAATTGTAGTGTCAGTAGGTTACTGTCACTTGATATATTAAACACAAAAAAGAATCAGGCCTGATCACTGTTAGCACTTGCCGGTAAATTTTGATGACTCTCATATGCAGCCTCTTAGATTGTAAGCTCCTAGGATCAGACCATCCTAACCCTCTTGTATTGAACTGTATTGTTGCTGTATAATTATATTATAATATATTGTCCTGTTATATTGTAGCGCTGAGCAAACTGTTGGCACTATATAAATCCTGTATAATAATAATAATACCAGCACTGCAGTAAGGCTTGGTGACATGGTGAGTCCCATAAGTGCAGTACAAGCTGGTGTGCTGGCGAGCACAAGTATTGTCCCGCAGCCACTAAGAATTCACACACAGGCCCGTACATCCCCTAATATCCTTCCAAATGTGTTTGCAAATCCCGACTGGCAGTCCACAAATTTTGCAGCACTTGTACTTCCCCCGTTCACTACCCAACCCAGAATTCAGGTGGAAATAGAAAATTTAAATACTCCCCTTGATTTTTGGAGCTGTTTTTCACGGAATATCTGTATGCGTTGATTGTGGATCAAAGCAATTTATATGCACAACAATTTATCGCCACCAAACAAAATTCAAACCTTGCCAGACCATTCGCATGGAAACCCATTACGGTTTCCAAATTTACTTTTTTGGGGGGCCTAACCCTCAACATGGGCATTACTAAAAGAAAAGAATTTTGGTTGTATTGGTCTGCAGACCCGATTCATCATATACCATGTTCTCTGTTGCCATGGCCAGACATAGATATGAGAGTATAATGTGTTTTATGCATTTCAACGACAATGCACTCTGTTATCCTCGGGGTAACCCTGAATTTGACCAGCTACACAAAATTCAGCCCCTCGCAAATCACCTTAACCAAACATTTGCAGATGTCTATACTCCCCAGCAAAACATCTGCATTGATGAGTCCCTAATTAATTTTTCTGGCCGCCTTGCAGTCAAACAATTTCTCCCCTGCAAGCGTGCCAGATATGGGGTCAAGATGTTGAAGACCTGTGAGAGGGCAACAGGCTATACTTATACGTTTCGGTTTTACAAGGGAAAAGATAGTCACGTGGAGCCCCCTGGATGCCTAGACTACATGGAGAGCAGTGGCAAGATAGTTTGCGACTTGGTGTCATCCTTTTTCCATATGGGGTACCACTTATACGTGGACGAATTTTATTCAAGCCTGCCACTATTTCGACATTTGTACAATCTTGGAACTGGTGCATGTGGCAAAGTGTGACCTAATGTGTGTCCGCCATTAGAAGTGGGTGGATGCAGAGCGGTATATTCTAATGGTGGGCATACCACACAATTTTTTTTGGCAGAGATTTATTCCCTTTTTTTCATTCAGTCCACAGGCTGCATAAAAAAAAAAACAAAAGAACGTAGCATATAGACCCAACAAGGACCAGCAACGTACTGGTACATCACAGGACTTTGGTTATACCAGGATAATGCCTACAGGTGCAGGCATCATCCTGGTATCATTTTTTTCAGCTGGTGATCAGCTTTCATGTAAAAGCAATCCTAGTGGCTAATTTACTGCAGGATTGATTTTACAAGCAGCGGGAGACAATACCCCCCCTCCCCCGCTGCCTTCCACGGCCTTCTCAGGCAGTCCCGAGCCATAGGGGGAACCTGAGAATGCAGCCGGTGTTTCTGCCAGCTGACCATAGAGCTGATTGGAGACCAGAATGGTGCCAATCATCTCTATAGCCTAAGAATTTGGAAGCTAGGAACATTTTGTCACTTCAGTTTTGCAGGATATAAACAGCACCATTTGTAAATTGGTAAAGCATTTGATCACACCGAATTTGGTTTGATTAGATAATGTAAGGGCAGAGGAGAGATCTAGAGTCTGATAGACCTCAGATTTTTCAAAAAAGAATATATGACAATGCCCATTGAAGTTATAGGGGAATTTTGCATTTCCTGTGATAGCATTAAAAGTGATCAAAAAAAAAAATTAAAAAGGACAGTGTAAAAATAATTAAAAAAATCAAAATAACTTGATGGAAACAGCAGTTGCGCCATGCATGTGAGGTATCGCCACAAACTTCAGATCAAGGGCAGTAATTCTAACACTAGACCTCCTCTGTAAATCTAAAATGGTAGCTTGTAAAGGCTTTTAAACATTGCCTATGGATATTAAAAACATATGCAGTTTGTTGCCATTGCATGGGGCATGCACAGTTTTAAAGCATGCCATGTTTGATATCTATTTACTCGGCATACCATCATCTTTTATATTTTACAAAATAATTGGCCAATATATTGTGTTTTTGTGCATTAAAAGTAAAAAAAAAAGTGTATTTTAAAAATAAAATTGCATTTGAAAAATCGCTGCGCAAGTACTATGTGCTATAAAAAATTGTAGTACCCATCATTTTATTCACTATGATGTATGCTTTAAAAAAATATATAATGTTTGGAGTTTAAATTAATTTTCTAGCAAAAAAAAGACTTTTTTTCATGTGAACAAAAAGTGTCAGAAAAGGTTTGGTCTTCAGGTGGTTAGAAGAGTGAGTGATGTGTGGCATAAACTTGTAATGCTGGGCATAGAATGCCCCAACCCCCCAAAACAACCCCTTTTTGGAAAGTAGACACCCCAAACTATTTGCTGAGAGGCATGTTGAATCAATAGAAGAATTAATTTTTTTTACCACAAGTTTTTAGAAAATGACAAACAAAATTTTTTATTTTTATTTTTTTTACACAAAATTGTCACTTAAATGATTTCCTGCTCACACATGCCATGGGTATATGTTGAATTACTCCCCAAAATACATTCTGCTACTTCTCCCGAGTAATGCCAGGGTAGCACCTAACCCCCCCAAATGAAGCCTTTTTGGAAAGTAGACACCCCAAGGAATTTGATAAGAAGCATGGTAAGTATTTTGCAGATCTAATTTGTTGCCACAAGTTTTTGGAAAATGGAGAAAAAAAAACAAAAACATTTTTTCTATTTTTTTTTTATATTTCAAAATTTTGTGAGAAAAAATGAGATCTACAAAATACTCGCCATGCCTCATTTTAAATTCCTTGGGGTGTCTACTTTCCAGAAAGGGGTCATTTGGTGGGGGGGTTTGGTGCTATCCTGGCATGTTTGGGCCTTCAAAACTGTGATAGGTAGTGAGTAAGTGAAATGAGGAAGTTAAGCACTTTAAGGCTTTCAAAGTGGTCATTGGATTTCAGGCTCCTGTATGTGGCTACGCTCCCAAAAAGTCTCACACATGTGGTATCCCCATACTCGGTAGAAGTAGCAGAATGTATTTTGGGATGTAATTCCACATACACCCATGGCTTGTGCGAGAAATAAATCATTTAAATGACAAACAAATGTCATTTTCCGGAAACTTGTGGAAAAAAATTAATTGTCCATGGACACAATATGCCTTTCAGCAGATAGCTTAGGGTGTCTACTTTACGAAAAGGGGTCATTTGAGGGTGTTTGTACTATCCTGGCATTTTAGCACCTCATGAAATGTGATGGGCAGTCAGAAAGTAAATGCTGTATAAATTCCATTATCTATACCATAGTTTGTAGACGCTATAATTTTCACACAAAGCAATAAATGTACACTTACTGGGATTTTTTTAACCAAAATCATGTAGCAGAATACATTTTAGCCTAAATTTATGACGAAATTTTAGTTTTTTTTGAATATTTTTTATGACCGAAATGAGAAAATGTTGTTTTTTTCCCCAAAAAATGTTTTTCTTCAAAAATATTTTTGTTTATAGCGCCAAAAATAAAAAGTGCACAGGTGATCAAATACAACCAAAAGAAAGCTCTATTAGTGTGAAAAAAAGGACATAAATTTCATTTATGTACCATATTGCAATTATCCATTAAACTAGCGCAGTGCTGTATAGCAAAAAAAGGCGTAAATTGCAGTATCTATACCATAGTTTGTAGACGCTATAACTTTCACACAAAGCAATCAATATATACTTATTGGGATTTTTTTTTACCAAAAACATATAGCAGAATACATTTTAGCCTAAAGTTATAACCAACTTTGAGTTTACTATATATTTTTTATAGCTGAAAGTAAAAAATATAGTTTTTCTTCAAAATTTTTGGTCTTTTTTTGTTTATAGCGTGAAAAATAAAAAGCACACAGGTGATCAAATACCACTGAAAGAAATCTCTATTTGTGTGAAAAAAGGACGTAAGTTTCATTTGGGTGCAGCATTACATGACCGCGCAATTATCAGTTGAATTAGTGCAGCGCCGAGTAGCAAAAAGAGGCCTGGTAAGGAAGGGGGGTAAATCCTCTGGATGGCAAGTGGTTAAAGGAGACCGGTTTCAGATTTTCAGTGATTTATCTCCCATCAGTTTGGCAAAACGACGTGTCTTGAAGCCGGTCACCACTCATCTCCAGCAACACCGTATCGCTTACCAGTGGGGATTTCCTTTTAAGCTAGTTGTCTCCAAAGATAATGCCAAACTCTTACTTTGTGACCTGTATGAAGCGGACTGCTTTTCTAAACAGTTGGGGTGTCCCTGCTAAAAGAGGCCTTTCTGCAACCTCCTACTCCATCCAGGTCCTCTGCTTCTGGACACCAGCTAAACCTGGGAAGAAGAGGTTTCCATGCACTCCCCAACGACCCTGACTTCCTGGTTCGGTGGGCCCCACCACCTGACTCTTTTTACGTATCAGGTTTTCCACCCTGTTAATTGAGCTTATACGCCTCTATGTGAGCCTTAGAAATTTCTATTACCTCTTCTCAATTAGTATGTCCTGATTACAGCTGTTGTGTGGAATACTGAGGTAGGCACTTGCCGCTTAGGGTCAGCTGCCGTGTTGCCCCCTTGTGTGTCAGGCTTTTAGCCCTGACGACTCGGGATGTTTCCAATATATGTGTACATATCTCTGAGGTTATCTTTGTTTCCAACCGTAACTCCTACAGCCTTTGTTTTGTGTGATGCATTTGTGTGTACTAGGCGTGTTGCCATACAAATCACCTGGTTCTATATTTCTGTTGTTTTCTGTTTTGTCTTATTGATGATAATTTTTCTGTATGCTCAGGTTCCACAGTTGCTATATCCTTTACTGTCTTATGATGGCTTTAAGGCTGTTGTCATATAATATCAAAGGGCGTAATTCAGTCAATAAACAGTAGATGGCTCTGAAGGAGTTCAGATCCTCGGGAGCAGATATTATATTCTTTCAGGAAACCCATTTCAAGCAGGATGATTTTTGATTTGCTTCCAAGAGTTTTCCCCAATCCTATTCAGCTTTTGATCCTTCCAAGAAAGCCTGAGTAGCCATTTTGATCTGGAAACACTGCTCCCTGAGGATCTCCTCCTCTTGGGTTGACCCACTTGATCACTATGTCTTGTTGGAATGTATGTACGAGGGCTCTCCATTTGTGCTCTTGAATTTGTATGCACCCAACTCTGGTCAGCTGTTATTTCTTTCTCAAACTCTAGATAAGTTATGTTCCCTATCTACTCTATGCATGATTGTTGAGGGGACTTTAGCCTAGTTATGTCCCCCCATAAGGATAGGAAGGTGCTCTTTGCCCCCACTCTGTTGAAGCGGCTATGCTCCTCCTCAATGGCTTTCTGCAAATTGATTCGAGAGCATCGTCTCTTTGACACCTGGTGGGTCAAACATCATCTCCATAGGCAATTCACGTTTTATTCTACTCTTCATCGCATGTTCTCTTGATTGGATAATTTTTTTGTTACCGCCCCCCGATCCCTTTTTGGTTTCTTCGGAGATCAACCAGATGACTTGGTCAGACCATGCCTCATTGTCCCTTGATCTCCTTCTTCCTAACTCCCCCCCTAAGTTCTGCCACTGGCGCCTCAATGAGAGTTTTCTGTGCTCATAACAACTTCGAGAGGAGCTCTCTCGGGGTCTAGATACTTACTTTCACCTTAATGTTGGCTTGGCATCCTCATCCTCAACCCTCCTGGGAGGCCCATAAGGCCGTCTTTAGTGGCCTCTGTATTTCCATGGGTGGTCTTTAAAAAAGGCCTCTGTTTGTGCCAAACAATCCTTGTTACTCCAATTGTCCTTAGCCGAGTGTCGATTGCTAGATAACCCGTCTATACCTCGGCTCCATAAAATTCCCCATATACTGGATCAAATTAGGGCTCTTGACCTGCATAAAACTGCTCAGTCTCTTGCCTGGTCTAGGCAAAAATTTTATGAGTTTTCTAATAAACCCCATAGCATACTTGTGAATAGACTTAAATCTCAAAGCCACCTACTCTAGACCGATGGCAAACGCACATATGACCCGCATGTTATGGCTACAATATTTGGGGAATACTATGAGAAGTTTTATAATTGCTTAGCCCCTAATATTCATCCTCCCCTTCAGATAGCTGCTTTTGATGCTTTTTTTTTTTTTTTACTCACATTTGGCGTGTTTGTCACCTTCCAATCTTACAGGTCTGAACACAGACATTTCCATTGAATAATTATTAGATGTTGTCAAACACCTTCCTACTCACAAGTCCCCAGGACCAGACGATCCCCCTTACTCATACTGTATTACAAGTCCTTTGTTGGCATCTTAGCCCCTCATCTTCTGACTTAGTTTTTGGATCGCCTGAAGGGGTCGCATGCGCATACATTTCTGGGATCCCCAGGCCGGATAAAGATCATTCCCTTCCGGATAATTATCGCCCTATTAAAATTCTGACTACAAGATTTTTATGAAAATATTAGCTGATAGACTGGACAAATGTATCTACAAGCTTATACACAGAGACCAGGTTGGCTTTGTACCGGCTAGACACGCCGCAGATAACACCAGGAGGACCATTGACCTGATTGATCTTGTCAATAAGTTCCCAAATCCTACTCTCTTGTTGAGCTTGGACACCCACAAAGCATTCGGCCAATTAAGTTGGCCATACATCTTTCTAGTCTTGGAGAGATTTGAGTTTAGCGGTCCGTTTTGTAGCTACTTTAAGAGCCCTTTACTCCACCCCCTCTTCCCAGGTCAAAATGGCATAGTTCTTATCCCCTCTCACCTCGATCTAGGGGAGGTCTGGGAGTCCCAGACCTTGTGACATATTACTTGGCTACTCACCTCCGTACTCTGGTCTCGTGGTCCTCTCAGCGCCCCCCTAATAAATGTACCGAGATTGAATGGCTTCAACTGTGTCCCATACACTCTTGTGCTTTACTCTGATCTATGACCAACATTGAAGTCGCCTCTCACAGACATCTTCTACTCGGGCCCATGCATTTCACGTTGTCTACAGTATATGGAGGCGGTGTAGGGATAGATTTGCCTTGTCTTCTCTGTGTTCCCCCCCTGACCAATGTCATGTTTAGTCCCAGTCTCCCAGATAGTCTGGCTCTGGCCCGCATGAGTCCCAGGGCCAAAGCCAACCTATTTCAACTGCAACACTTGGTCCACCCTGTGACCCGAAAGCTTAGACTCTTTTCTGAGGTTCAAAAAGTTACTCGTATATCACTTCACCAGTTCTATGTTTACCTACAGATATGTCACTTTTTCTTCTCTAAGACCCTCTCTCTAACCCTAGAGAATCCTACTCTTTTCAAACACATCTGCATTCAGGATCCATACCAATGAGGCATAATTTCTTCTACCTATAAGTTGCTTCAAGACACCTGTTTCCTTTTTAATGATGCACACCTTGATATGCACAAATGACTCTGAATCCTTCAACGTGATAATGCCTTAGATCAATGGAGCAGAATTTGGGAGGCTGCCTCCAGGTCTTCTCTATGTGTAGTATATAAAGAAAACACTTATAAGATTTGAAGGGACAGTTAAGGACAATTTATTTGTTATTTGTGTGCACAGTGCATTTAGAGCACTGGTTATGTGCAGTTTATGGATTCCTATATGTATGTATTAGACGTCTGGTATAGCACACATTGATTTTCACAAGCAGTCTTTTTGATTTTGCATGTATTTATTGTTAGCACTATAATTTGTATATATATTGTTGCGCTGCATTTTCCATTTATTTATCATATGCAGGGTCATTTCAGGGCGGGCACTGTGTGTTATAACTGAAATGGAGGAATTGCATAATCATTTCATATTGTGTTCTTGGCATAGCAGATGACGAAATGGGCATGTGATGAACCAGTAAGCGTGTACTTCATCTCCTTTGTAATCCTTTGTGAAGTGTGCGACCCAAAAAGATTTTGAATTCCTCCACTGTTATAGGATGGGCATAACTTAAATTTGGGTTATTGGTGGTAAATTGTCAGGCATAAAGTTTGCACTGGTCCACAATTAAACATAAAAAACATCAGTGAAAAATAAAAAAATTAATTTGTGCAAACTTTTCTTTGTTGGCCTGAACACCTGGCTGTGCCGTAAAATGCAGTATTAGCTAATCCTGAGTTAGGAGGGAAGACATGCTGAGTTTTCAACTGCATCTGGGAGAGTGGCATGAGACTTAACCCTTTGTGGCTGAGGTGACACCCCATTAGTACATGGCATTTAATGCAGAGATACTCCACTACTGGTGGTTGCCTGCTGCTCACCAGAATGCCCCCCCCCCCCTTTTGTGGCCACCCTTTCCTCTTCCTTTGATTCTTTTACAGACCCACTTCGGTTCGTAAGCAGAATCAGACAGAGCTCCCCTCTGTTCTAGTCAGTCATACTGAGGATTTGAAAAATGCCTTCACAATAGTAAATACTTTTTTAGACATGATGTGGCTGCACTAATGTGAATGATCAGGGCACTGATGAGGCTGCACTGATGCGTGCTGGTGAGACTGCACTGATGGGTACTGATTAGCACTGATGAGGATGCACTGATGTGCATTGGTGAGGCTGCACTTGATGTGTGCTGATGAGACTCCTGTGATGGGCGCTGACGAGGCTGCACTGATGAGCCTGCACTGATGATCAGTGTCACTTTTTAAGGACTGTGTAGCACTGTAAACATGGTCCAGCACAGATCCGATCTCTGTCCCTCACGCATGGTCTCTGTGTGAGGGAAGGACCAGTAAAGACTTCCCGTGTTTACATTTGTGTTTGTGATTTGACCCAGCTATCATGTGCCTCTATGATTGGTCCTTTACCCTGATCTGTGATGCGTTGTGTCCAAGACACACAGCAATCACAGATGCTTCCCAATGCACGTCCCAGGGGGCGCGTGGGAAGCACGTTCTTGGAAGGACATCCAGGAACGCCCTTCCAGAACTGGACGCCCGCACTGTAGCTGTCTTTCTGCTAAAGCGTAGGTGGGAAGTGGTTAAACTGTCTTGGCATTTAATGCCCATCATTAGAAACTTCTGCCACACATCCACCCTGTCTTCTAATGTTGGGCATATATGTAATGTTCTTTTTTGGTGCAGCCTGTAGGCTGCACCAAAAAAGAGCCTAACAGATTCCTCCATTCATATCATTTAATATAGATGAAGAAATTCTGGCCAGAAAAAAGTGAAAAGAAAGTATATGTCGAAGCATAGGAGCTACCGCCCACTGACCACTGTCCTAATGCACGGGCATACAAAAAAAAAAAAGAACATAACAGATTCCTACATCATCATTGATTACTTGGATAAAGAAATCTCAGCCACAAAAAGTATATGCTGAAGCATAAGAGCTACTGCCCACTGACAACACCATTCTCCTAATGCTGGGCGATGAACGAAAAAAAGAACCTAACCGATAGCTCCATTCACAATTTTTAATTTTTCTGTCGGGGAGACTTTCCTGATAGGTGTTTGCAAATAAGGGGACTGTAGTTTGTCTGGCCGGGTGTCCCCACCGGCCTTCCTGTTCTAGTATCCCCTCAATATTTCCATAATGACGTCACCAGAAGTAACGTTTCCGGATGTCCGGAAGGCTCAGCTAGAATGCACATACAGGCCAAACTACTAGCATAGTTCACAGCTAGCATGCAGTTCACAGCAACATGCTGCACCCTACTGGGCGCACTCTGTCATTTCCCTTATGGTATTGAAATTCTCAATTTGTAACAGCACCACCTATCCATACACATCGCTTGATGTATGAGAGCCGATGGCCAATTAAGTCGAAAGTGTATTAATTATCGATGCAATTTATTTTCATTTCATTGTATTATTTATCCTTTGTTATCTTTTATGCATTTTATGTCTTTTATTGCTATTTATATGGGCTAATCATACCACATCACTATGTCTTTGTGATTGCACATTGCTTAACTCGCAGCCAACTGAATAGTATTTGGGCCATTAACCCTACCTTTCAGTGGGAGGAGCCTATTTTACTTATGTGACCTCATTTTTGTTGTAAGACTGCTTGTGTAACAATTGAGACAGGCTCTGATGAAGAGGGGATCGCCCCTTGAAACGCGTCAGCTATTTGATGGTCTTCTTGTGCTTTGGGAGCTGACCTGGTGACGTGATTGCTTTGGATACTGATATGCCTTTGTCACTACAGTTGTTTGTGAGTTCTCCTTTTAACTTAATAAAGTTAACTCTCAGGTCATGCACTAGGCTGGTGCGCCCTCTTTTTCCTTGTTTTGCATTGCAGCAGAGAACATGAGCATATGATGAATTGGGTCTGTGGACCAATATGACCCCAATTTATTCCTTTTTGTAATGCCCATGTTAGGGGTTAGGCCCAAAAAAGTCTTTAATTCAGAATTTGTGATAGGCTTACACTCAAATGGCTTGGCAAAGTATTAATTTCTGGTAGGCGGTGATGTTAGTTTGGTCCACAATCAAATTATAAAGGTCTTCGGTGAAAAAAATGCTTGTAAATATCAAGGGAGGTTAAGTTTGCTATTTCCACCTGAACCCCGGGCTGGGCTGGGCTGTGAATGGGGGATAACGGGCTGCTGAATCTGGGTACAGCCAATTGGGGTTTGCGAGCACCTCTGGAAGGCTACTTAGGGCTCTACGGGCCTGTGATTGAGTTCTTAGTTGCTACATTTGCATTCCACTACTAGTGCTAGCCAGCTCATCAGCTTGTACTGCACTTTTGGTGCTCGCTACTTCACCAGGAGATATTGCAGTGCTGGTTTCTAAAAGGTCAGGATATATCCTTGTATACAAGGCCACTGGTGCTTGCCAGATCACCAAAAAGTAGTGCAGCATTAGTACTGGCATTCTGCTGCATATGAGCATAATCGTGCATTTTTAGAACCTCAGCAATATGGAGTCAGGTACGTCTGATCTGAGCAGGGACCTCTTCTCCATTGTCTGAGCTACCTTTGCTGCCAGCATCTGCGTTTAGTTTCCCTCAAACAGGGCTGATCCTGCTAACACTGCATTTTTGGGGACACTAGTATAGTTCTGATCATGGTCAAGATACTGAGCCATTCAGACACTATACTAGTAATAGCAGCTATAGTGTGGCTGTGATAGCATTATTGGCAATCAAGAGGTTAAATGTGGTTGCTGATAGCGTGGCAGGCAATCTGATGCTATCTATCGCTAGCTGGGAGCACGATTTAAATCACTAGTCAGTAAGGCTTGATTTAAATCATAGTTTTCTACATAGACTAATTCTTGCTGGTATAACTTTAATATGCAAGTAGATGAAGATTTTTAGAATAACGTTTCATATTAGTTTTTTTATCCTAAGTTTAATAGGTTAATCATTCATATTTGGACAACTTTTCTGTTGTACTTAGGAAGGAGAAAAATAATCATTACCTTAATAATAACAATTTAAATAGATTTATTCAACTGAAACAATAACATTACAGCATATGTTATTTGCTTAAACAAACATCCATGTTTGTTAACTAATTTGGCTAAACAAAATCTATATATTTTAAGAAACTTAGACTGTCAGCCCCTTCCTCCTCACACTTAGTTTCACTTTCTTCTTGTGCAGATCTATTCCACTCCAAACAATCAGAAAAATATTGTTTCTATTCTATTCACTGAACTTCTTGAAACTTAGCATTGAAGGGGTTGATTCTGTATTCATAGGTTTGTAGAAGTTAGGATTAAGGTCTTTTTCTTAACTCTGTTCATGTTATAACATTTGTGCTGTGAAGAAGAGGCATGTGATCTCCGCTGAGTCAAATTCAGTTTTGAGAACTGCAAAAGTAAACCAAGCATCTGTGATAATATCTTGTAGGCAGAGAAACTGCCCAATAATCTTACAAAAACCTCTGGAAGAGCATGACATTGTGAATGGATTCATGGAATTTATTTACCAAAAAAATTAAACATATACAGCCTTATTCTACATAATTAAAAAACTAATCTTTATTTCATGATGGAATAACCTTTGGATGGTAATATATTTTCCTCAAAAAGCATTTTATTCAAAAAAATCCAATTTAAATAAAAAAATCAGATTTAAATCAAAAAAATCCGATTTGTTTGATTTTTTTTGTAAAAAATCATTGATTTTTATCCACCGTGGCTGCGAGGGACACTAACTGATTCTGGGGCTATCTGAAGTCATCTGTGACACTAATACAGTGATCAATAAAAAAAAATATTGTACACTATACAAATGACACTGACAGGGCAATCAAAGAGTTCACTGAAGCGCATTCAAAAAGTTACTAGGTGTATGCAAGTGTAAGTGTGCTGTTTCTATTCACACAGGTTCTGCTTTCTTCTCTGTCTGAATTGAAAAAGTCTCAGGGAGAGAACGGTGCAGATCCTGTGTTTACAACTAACCTTAAAAAATATTTTACTGAAAGGGGAGTTGATGCTTGGAATAGACTTCCAGCTGAGGTAGTGAGTCAGTCACCAGTAAGTTGTTTCAGATATGCTTGGGACAAACACAGATCTATGCTCAGAGTTAAAAAAGTTAAGGAAAAAAAAAATACAAAACATGTATAAAAACAAAAAAAATGGGCAGACTTTTCTGCCATCACTTTTCTATGTTTCATCAACACAGGCTGTGCTGTGATTCGCTACAACTGATCTGGTTCAGACCCAAAATCATTTGACAAAACTTGAACTGTAGTGAATCACATCACAGACCGGGCAGGGTGTGCGTGCACGACCTGAACATTAAACAGGCTGGATGACATACATGTACGTGATCCAGCCTGCTATGCCTCCTGCCCGCAGTAAATGTAGCGTGGGTTGGTGGAAACTAGTTAAATTTTTATCCTTCAATGTTAAGGGCCTAAGGTTGCGAAAAAGAGATCAAGATTGCAAAATGAGGGGGGGGGGGGGGGGGGGAACTGAACATGGCACCAAGCGGGAGATCAATGTGAGATCTCCCAGCACCAGGCGTCTCTAATGTCCCGCTAGAATACAGGAGAATACAGAATCCCCTGGGAGCAGCCACCGTGACTTACCTAGGTGCAGGAGTGGTCCCCTGTGGGGGAGAGTGAGTCGTGCGGACCCTTCCATGTTGGGCTGGTCGGTGGCAGAGAGTGCAGCTGAGGCTGGAGGAGGAGAGCAGAGATCCCTGAGAGTGGGAATGAGCAGCGTGGACGCCAAGCAGTCATGTGATTTTCCACAAAGGAGTCCTGGGAGCTAAGAGAAGCCAGCCGGAGTGAAGCCTCAGTGGACTTCTCTCCCCTCTCCATTTTCCCCACCCCCCCATTACCATTAGACTATAGCTGGAGCTGTCGGGACCTCTGTAGGCGCACCAAGAGAGTCCCCCCCCCCCAAAGGCTTATACCAACAGCCATTGAAGCTGGCATCCCACTCACCCAGGAGAAGAACACTGGAAGCCTGAATCATTTGGCGTGGAGGAAGAAGAGGCCATGATGGTGAGTGAGATGAAATAAACTCATTAAAATTGATTGGAATTGTGAAGTAAAATTGAGGGGGGGTGACCCCCAGGGGACTGCACCCATTAGACTGCACCCAAGGGATCTTGTCAAAAGAAGAAGTGGAAGGAGGAGAAATTAAAATCGATGGGACCCAAAAGGGATCTGGATACTAATAGAGGTCTCTAGGAGGGGGGAGAGAAAGGAGAAAACAAAAAAATTCAACAGTATGAAAAATAAAGCGATAAAAGGAGGAGGGCCAAAGGCCTCCCAGACAAGCTCAATTAAAAAATATATACCCCAACAAGAGAAACAGACCCCCGAGAGACAGCAAGGAATAAGTGGAAGAACTGAGATGGAAAACAGCACTGGAGAATGCTCTAGACTATCCCTGGAAATGACAAATATTAGTCAAGATATAGAGGAAGGAGATATAGGAAAAATAGCGGATTTGGAGAACATAGAAGAACAAAAAAAAAAAGAACTCACAATTACCCACTAAAATAGAAATAGCAGAAATGTTTAAAGGATTCGAAAGATCAATAACACAGGAGATGGCGAAATTGCATAAAGATTTGGGACAGGTATTGACGAGGGTAGAAGAGACGGAGGAAAAACTGGATAAACATTCCCAAGCCATAATAAGATAAAAGGAAGGGCAGCAATAAAATATAAATTTGCAGATCTTTGCTGACCTAGCAGTGGAAACTTTAACAAGAAGGAGAACACTGAAACCATAACTAGAACAAATGAGAAAGCAGAACGTTAGATACAGCTGGGGATTCCCAGCTTGTTTAACCTCCCTAGCGGTCTGATTATGTCCATATTTCTGTGCTCAAAGCGGTACATTTTTTGCATGGAAACATGTATTTTTTTTATTGCAGCCTGTAATTTTTAGGAATAACTCACTGAAATCTGTCCGAACAAGAGTCTAGTAAACATGTTAAAATTTGAAACACAAAATCATAAAATATAATTTATTAAATAATCATAAAAAAATATAATAATTTTAATTCAATAATATAATGAAACCAAAAACACTGAAATTTGAAATATAGCACCAAGTTCGCACATCACTGAGCAAAGTCGCAAAATCGTTTTCAGTGTCTGATGACGAATTTCCCCACGAATTATCACTCAATTCTACAAGTAGTTCTAATTTACTATCGCCGTTCTCTAGCTGGTCTAAAACCGCTTTTGACCTAAAGGGACGCTTTTTGGACACCATGGACATTTCTCAGTTTCCAGGCAGAAAGAACAGTACAAATGTAGGCAGGGCACAGGACAAAGCACTAGGGACAAAATGTATGTGAAATAGTTTGATACAGTAATGTTTTACTATGTTATTTTAGTGGTTTTAGTGAATGTCACTTTTTGTCATTTTTAAATTTCCCGCTGTTCCGTCCCCGTACGTCCCAACGTCACATGGGACGGAACCCAGAAGACAGATGCCGGCATCCGCCGGAGGACATTAAAGGGGACACTGTAGGAGGGACATCGCGGGAGCACAGGACAAGGTAAGAGAAGAACAGATCCCGGAGCAGTGCCGCATGGTAAGCCTGAGTGTAGCTTGGGGTTACCGCTTGTGGTACTAAAACGTTACCCCGAGCTACATTCGGGAATACCGTCAGGGAGGTTAATCGGTTGGAAAAATGGTCGTTCAGCAAGAATGAGATTCCCAGAGGACTTGAGAGATTTTTGTGAAAGTCTTGAGTTGCAGAAAATAGTTATTCCTGGGTGGGGGGAGAGGGAGATGGGGGGGTATAGAAAAAGAGAGGTGGCAGGCAGCTCCTAGGGGGAATAAATAGTAGAAATAATGATGTGGGGGGGGGAGAAGGAGAGATGTGTGTAGGTTTCATTTTTTTTCCCTATCTCTCCTTGATTCTCTCTCTCTTTATCCCCACTTTTGTACCATTTTGCCCCACGTGTGAATCCGTGGGGAGGGGGGAATAGGGGAAAGTGAATTTTCGTTTTTCCCTCCTCCTCTACCTTGGTTATTAGAGAAAGGCGGGACAAGGGAGATGGGACAAACAATCTGGAAGACGTACATGGTCAGAGCTCCACCTTAAAGTTGAATCAAAGGTGGGAATAGGACCACAAATGATTCATAGGCATATTATAGGACTAAAGGGGTATTGCGAGAGGGGAGGGTATTGGGGGATTAGGGAGGGGGGGTGGAGGGTATGGGGAGTAGGTAGGTAGATTAAGACTCTGCGATATAGTAGGAGATATATTAGTTTGGAGAAGTCCTAGAGAACGAAGGGGAAGATATGGACAAGAGAGGAGATGAAGGAGAGGCTAGGAGAATAAGGGAAGAATGGAAGAGATTCCACTTTGTGACTTATAATGTTAATGGATTAAATAGCCCTGGGAAGAGATTTAGAATATTTAAAGAGATTCAGCATAGATTGTCTTCAGTGGTTTTCTTACAGGAGACACATTTGGGACAAGAAACAAATGTGAAATTAAATTCCAGATATTATCCATTGTGGTTCAATGCAGATTCCCCAATTAGAAGAGCTAAGGGAGTGGGAACAGGTTTTGCAAAAAATATAAGGTTTTAAGTTGGAAGACAGATTGGTAGGTCCTGAAGGGAGATTTCTGTTTATGAAATGAAAACTACAAGAAATAGATTGTACATTAGCAAATATTTATCGCCTGAATAAGAAACCAGAGATATTCCTTAAAAATACTCTGAAAAAATTCATGGATTTCAAAAAGTAGTCTAATTGTGGCAGGAGATTTTAATCTCTGCATGGACCCTCAGATAGACATGACGTCCCCTGTACAGAGAGAGGAAAGTGGGTCTTTGAGGTCCTCGAAAAAAATGATATTCCAATGCCAACTTGTAGATATATGGAGAATTAAGCATATGAAGGACAGAGACTACATGTTTTATTCCCAAGCACATGAGATGTATTCAGGATTGGACTATATATTGCTGGAACATCGACTTATTGAGTCTTTGGTCAAAGTAAAAATAGAAGTGATGTCAATATCGGACCATGCTCCTGTCAGAATGCAATTATTATGAGGAAAGGAGCCGAATGGGGGAAAAGTATGGAGGTTAAATGAGACACTTCTCCAGAATCCAGAGATGGATCAAAAAAATTAAAAAAGAAATAGAGCAATTTTTTTAAGAAAATGATTCGGGGGATGTGTCTGTAGCAACAGTGTGGGAGGCTCATAAGGCCTATATTAGAGGAATCCTGATAGCGATTGGAGCAAAGAAGAAGAGGGAAAGAAGAGAAAAAATTAATGCTCTTCTTGGGGAACACTGTGAGCTAGAGCAGACACAGAAATATAGAGTAACAAAAGAGACTATGTAGAGGGTAATAAAAGAGAAGAATTAAATAATTTTCTGGAAGGAGATAAGAGTATTTAATAAAATAAGTGAAAGATATAGATGGGGAGACAGGCCAGGAAAGTATTTGAGGGCTCAGAGAAAAAAAAATCCAGGAATTATGTAGAGAAAATAAGAGATCACAAAGGAGAATGTGTATTCCACTAAAGATATAACTAAAGTGTTTAAAGAATACTATAATAATCTATATAAGTTTACTCCCCATAGTTCTATAAATAAAGATGGAGTAGGAAAAATAGAAAAAAGATGGACATACTTAAAAAAGGTGGGATTACCAAAAATAAGAGAGGAACAATTAAAATCCCTTGAATTAGCAATAATGCAGGAAGAAATACAGCTAGCACTAAAAAGTACTACAGCTGGGAAAAGTCCAGGTCCAGATGGATATACTGTGAGGTATTATAAAAAATTATAAAGAACTATTAGTACCTAAATTGAGGATATATATGAATGCGTTGGGGGGAGAGATGGAAATTAGGAGGGAATCCCTACAAGCACATGTAATTCTCATACATAAAGAAGGTAAGAATGTTGCTCACTGCTCAAGTTATAGACCGATTTCCTTATTAATCACAGATACTAAATTATATGCAAAAGTTCTGGCAAACAGGTTGGAAGACCTAATGTCGGAATGGATACACATAGATCAAGTAGGCTTTGTCCCAGGGAGAGAGGGTAGAGACAATGGCCTGAGATCTTTGTTTCTCATACAAAAAAGTAGGAAAGAGAAAATCCCTGCGGTGGTACTCTTGATTGACGCTGATAAGGCATTCGATAGAGTAGATTGGGGATATATGATGGATACATTGGAAGTACTGGGGATAGGACATAGAATGAAAGAATGGATAAGGAAATTATACAGTCAGGTCCATAAATATTGGGACATTGACACAATTCTAACATTTTTGGCTCTATACACCACCACAATGGATTTGAAAATGAAACGAACAAGATGTGCTTTAACTGCAGACTGTCAACTTTAATTTGAGGGTATTTACATCCAAATCAGGTGAACGGTGTAGGAATTACAACAGTTTGCATATGTGCCTCCCACTTGTTAAGGAACCAAAAGTAATGGGACAATTGGCTTCTCAGCTGTTCCATGGCCAGGTGTGTGTTATTCCCTCATTATCCCAATTACAATGAGCAGATAAAAGGTCCAGAGTTCATTTCAAGTGTGCTATTTGCATTTGGAATCTGTTGCTGTCAACTCTCAAGATGAGATCCAAAGAGCTGTCACTATCAGTGAAGCAAGCCATCATTAGGCTGAAAAAACAAAACAAACCCATCAGAGAGATAGCAAAAACATAAGGCGTGGCCAAAACAACTGTTTGGAACATTCTTAAAAAGAAGGAACGCACCGGTGAGCTCAGCAACACCAAAAGACCCGGAAGACCACAGAAAACAACTGTGGTGGATGACCGAAGAATTCTTTCCCAGGTAAAGAAAACACCCTTCACAACAGTTAGCCAGATCAAGAACACTCTCCAGGAGGTAGGTGTATGTGTGTCAAAGTCACCAATCAAGAGAAGACTTCACCAGAGTGAATACAGAGAGTTCCCCACAAGATGTAAACCATTGGTGAGCCTCAAAAACAGGAAGGCCAGATTAGAGTTTGCCAAACGACATGTAAAAAAGCCTTCACAGTTCTGGAACAACATCCTATGGACAGATGAGACCGACATCAACTTGTACCAGAGTGATGGGAAGAGAAGAGTATGGAGAAGGAAAGGAACTGCTCATGATCCTAAGCATACCACCTCATCAGTGAAGCATGGTGGTGGTAGTGTCATGGCGTGGGCATGTATGGCTGCCAATGGAACTGCTTCTCTTGTATTTATTGATGATGTGACTGCTGACAAAAGCAGCAGAATGAATTCTGAAGTGTTTCGGGAATATTATCTGCTCATATTCAGCCAAATGCTTCACAACTCATTGGACGCCGCTTCACAGTGCAGATGGACAATGACCCAAAGCAGACTGCAAAAGCAACCAAAGAGTTTTTTAAGGGAAAGAAGTGGAATGTTATGCAATGGCCAAGTCAATCACCTGACCTGAATCCGATTGAGCATTTCACTTGCTGAAGACAAAACTGAAGGGAAAATGCCCCAAGAACAAGCAGGAACTGAAGACAGTTGCAGTAGAGGCCTGGCAGAGCATCACCAGGGATGAAACCCAGCATCTGGTGATGTCTATGCGTTCCACACTTCAGGCTGTAATTGACTGCAAAGGATTTGCAACCAAGTATTAAAAAGTGAAAGTTTAATTTATGATTATTATTCTGTCCCATTACTTTTGGTGCCTTAACAAGTGGGAGGCACATATGCAAACTGTTGTAATTCCTACACCGTTCACCTGATTTGGATGTAAATACCCTCAAATTAAAGCTGACAGTCTGCAGTTAAAGCAGATCTTGTTCGTTTCGTTTCAAATCCATTGTGGTGGTGTATAGAGCCAAAAATGTTAGAATTGTGTCGATGTCCCAATATTTATGGACCTGACTGTATAGTCAACCCTCTGCAGCAATCATGGTTAACAGGGAATTATCAGAGTATTTTGGGATGCAAAATGGAACAAGACAGGGATGCCCTCTGTCTCCACTTCTGTATGTTTTGTCATTGGAATCTCTACTGGCTACAATAAGGAATAATATAGATATAAAAGGGAATATGGATAGGAGACACAGAGCATAAGGTGGCAGCTTATGCAGATGATATGCTGTTTTATGTGGGAAACCCAAGGATAACATTGCCAAACTTAATGAGATCACTGAAAGAGTATGGTGAGATATCAAATTTGAAAATTAATCCAACAAAAACAGAGATTTTAAACATACATCTTCCAAATAGAGAGAAAAATAGGTTACAGGAGGAATTTCCCTCTGTTTGGAGAGAAAAAGAATTAAAATATCTAGGAATAAAATTAACTGTATCCTCCAAGAACATATATAAATAAATTATATCCCATTGTTAAATGAGATCAAGGACGAACTAAGGAAATTAGGAGGGGGAACCCCATCATGAATAGGTTGTATAAATTTGATAAAAATGGTGATTGTTCCAAAAATTTTATATACATTTCAAATGATACTAATTAACCTCCCTGGAGGTATTCCCGAGTGTAGCTCGGGGTAAAGTTTCAGCACCACAAGCGGTAACCCCGAGCTACAATACTTTGCAGCGTTGCTCCAGGATCTCTTCTGCACTTACCTTGTCCTGCGCTCCTGTGATGTCCCCACTGCAGTGTCCCTGGCAATGTCCTCCGGCCAATGCTGGCATCTGTCTTCCGTGTTCCGTTCCCTGCGACGTCAGGACAAACGGGGATGCAACTGGAGGGAAATTTTAAAAATTTTAAAGTGACATTCACTAAAATCACATAGTAAAACATTACTGTATCAAACCATTTCACATACATTTTGTCCCTAGTGCTTTGTCCTGTGCCCTGCCTGCATTTTAACTGTTCTTTCTGCCTTGAAACTGAGAAAAGTCCATGGCATCCAAAAAGCGTTTTAGACCAGCTAGAGTCAAAAGCGGTTTTAGACCAGCTAGAGAACAGCGATAATAAATTAGAACTACTTGCAGAATTGAGTGATGATTCGTGGGGAAATTCGTCATCAGACACTGAAACCGATTTTGCGACTTTGCTCAGTGATGTGCGAACTGGCACTCTATTTCAAATGTCAGTGTCTTTGGTTTGATTATATTATTGAATTAAATTTATTATATTATTATTTTTAATGATTATTTATTAAATTATAATTTGATTTTGTGTTTCAAATTTTAACATACCCGGAATGTTTACTAGACTCTTGTTCAGACAGATTTCAGTGAGTTATTCCTAAAAATTACAGGCCTATATTAAAAAAACTACATATTTCCATGCAAAAAAAGTACCGCTTTGAGCACAGAAATATGGACATAATCAGACCGCTAAGGAGGCTACACTACCAGAAGTATATATCAGAACAATTAAAAAAATGTTAAGATTTATCTGAAGGAATAAAAAACCGACAATAAGCAATGAAATTTTATGTAGAAATAAAGAGAAAGGTGGACTGGGAGTACCAGACTTGAAAAGATATTATAACTCGGTAATAGTGGGGACAATTTTTGATTGGACATATAATGCAAAAGGGAAAAGCTGGGTTAAAATAGAAAATATACTAAGTAATACCAATTTAAGTAGAATTGTATGGTTACCCCTACAATATCGAGGATTAGCAGATAGGACAAGTTTGTTCACATTAAATGTTTTAAGAGTTTGGGATGTTTTACACAAACAGATGGGATGGGAATTGAATTAATTGTTAATGCCCTTAGGGTCCACAGAGTTTGCACCCCGGGTAAAGAAGATATCACAGGGAAGTGGATTAAAAAGGTAGAAGCACAATTAAGGGATATAATGGTGGGGGAGGAAATGGGTTCACTTAAGGAATTGAAAAAAAGGGAGAAGTTTTCACGAGAATGGATGAGTGGCGTTCTTTTCAATTAAAACCCTTAATATGGAAGCTTTCAAAGCCTTTAAGAACAAGAGAGGATTGGAACCCTTTTGAGCGTTTATTAGATACACGGGGAGATGGGAAACATGGAACTTCCAAAATATATAAGATTCTCACTGAAATAAACACAGATATAAGGCCTCCATATATAGAAAAATGGGAAAGGGATATAGGAGTAACTATGGATGCGGAAAAACAGAGGAAAATGTATAGACTAATTCATGGAAATATTAATATGCAGGAGGTAGAAATGAATTATAAATGTTTGGCAAGATGGTATATCACACCGAGTGTGGCACATAGATTAAGTGGAGATAATTCAACCTTTCATGTTGGCGTGGATGTGGAGGTAGAGGCACAATGTATCACATATGGTGGGAGTGTCCTAAAATACAAGAGTATTGGGGGAAAATAGTAAGCTGGATTCAGAAAATTACAGAGGTTAATATCCTAATAGACCCAGAAATTTGCCTTTTTCATAGTACCAAGCTTTCAGTCAAAAAATAGAAAAGATCTGGTTTATTGTATTATTTGAATGCAGCAAAGGGATTGATACCCAAGTTCTGGAGGAGACAGGAGGTGCCGAAAATAAAAGATTGGGTTGACAGGGTGGATCAAATATGTAAATTGGAGGAACTTTACCATATGAATGAAGATAAAATGGAGAGTCACCATATAAGATGGAGTAGTCCCTCAAAATCTCAGCAGTTGACCATCACTGGTATAAAGTAATGGCTACTCCCCCCCCCCCCCCCCCAATAAAAAAAAAAAGAGAGATCCCCATCATAGCCGCAATCTTCTCCCCAGGCCCCATTAATTTTGAAGTAGTTAGAAAGTGGCTGGCAAAATTGGTACATGGTACTTAGTATTAGATAGTTACACACACAAAAACACTCATGGTCTGTTCATTAGTCTTCATTAGTAACGTATTTAACATAGAGGATTATATACACAGTCCTGGTGTTTGCAGAAATTGCTTTAAACTATAAGGAAAAGCTAAAGCAATACCTGAGGAAGAAAGGAAAACTCTTGAAAGCCTGTGTTTTAAGTATCAGGTTGGTACAATAAAAAGCTTTCATTGCATTACTCTCATATTTTGTAATCATATATACGCTGTATACTTATTTAGTTTTTTTCAGTAGCATGATTTAGTGGTGAAAATTATTAGTGCTCCCTTCCCCAGTTTTGGCTCTGGTATCTTATGTGCCCCCCTCCCCCTATATATTGTTCCTAGAGTTGCCACTGGTGTTCACTGAACAGGTCCCCAGCTGGTGTTACATAGTCTGGCTGAAAACAGACAAAAGTCCATCCAGTTCAACCATTAAAAAAAAAAAGATATCCTATACCCACAGTTAATCCAGAGGAAGGCAAAAAAAACCCAGGAAAGCATGATCCAATTTGCTCCTGCTGGAAAAAAAAATTCCTTCCTGTTCCCCGAGAGGCAGTCGGATATTCCCTGGATCAACTTAACCTATAAATGTTTGTATCCAGTTATATTCTGTGCATCTAAGAAAGAATCCAGGCCTCTTTTGAAGCAATCCACTGAGCTGGCCATAACCAACTCTTGAGGGAGTCTATTCCACATTTTCACAGCTCTCACTGTGAAGAAACCTTTCTGTGTTTGGAGATTAAATTTATTTTCCTCCAGACGTAAAGAGCGCCCCCTTGTCCTCTGTGATGATCTCAGGGTTAATAGCTCTACACCAGCTGAGGAGACAGATTGTTCAGATCACGCCGTTGAATGGGTGGAGCCTAACCCTGGCGGCTGACGAGAGCCCGATGTAGGAGCTCTCGGGCAAGCTCCTTCACCCACCTCCCCAAACCCCTACCTGTGATGTGGAGCTGCGGTGCGGTGGTCCCCCTTGGATGGATGGAGGAACCCTGCGGGAGAGCTGAGTTGTGAGAAGGGATCCGGCTCCGGTGCTCGGGGTGAAGGTGTGTCGGGCAGCGGGGAGACAAGGTGGAGCGGTGCAGACACGTGACCGGCCGCTAAGCACCACTGGGAAACCAGGAAGCCGGCCGGTGTTTGGTGCAGAGAGAGAGGAGCTGATCGGCTTGTGGATCTACCCCTTGGTGCACGGCTGCAGACCCAATACCTGGTCCCCTGTTATAGCGCCGATAGTCTGGTGCCCTGCTAATAGGCTCACTGCTCGGAGCTCTGCATCCTAGCCCAGTGCTCAGAATCCTGTCAGCCGGTTTCTACCTGGAGCTCTGTCTGCCGGCTTGTTGGCTGGGATCTTGACCGTTGCTGGACTGCTGGGGGCTGTGCTGGTCGGTCCGTTGTTTGGGGCCCTGCTGGTTGGCCCATTGCTCTGAGTCCTGCTTCTGAAGGAGGAGAGACACGGGGGATTGGAGAGAGAAAGGAGGAGGATTCTTTTTGGAGGAACCCCTAAAATGATCACACTGCCCAGCTGAAGGACAGAGAGGAATGCTGGTTGGGCCCCGAGAAGAAGAGAGACACGAGCAGGGTGAGTGACTCTGACCGAGTCTCAACAAAATTATGTGCTTCCTGTGGGCTGTTGGGAGAGGCAGTGTGTGAGAGAAGAGAGGGGAGCCCCTTGAGTGGGAAATATAAAATAGTGAAAAGGAGAAGAGGAAAAACGAATAAAAAGCTGGAAAATCAAATGAATGGATAAGTAGTGACGTATATATTAATAGTTATCTCTCCTTAACCCCCGAGCCAATAAAGAAGAATAAGAGCAATAGAAGAATGAAAAATAAAAGTACAAAAGGAAGTGGGCTAAAAGGGACTCAGACTGGCACTATTAAAAAATACACTTCCCAGGGAAATATAACCCCAGAAAGGACTCAGGGCAAAAGTGGAAAAGGTGAAGTAGATCTAAGCCTGGAAAGTAGCCCTAGACTATCACTAGGCCTTGACATTAGCAGCCAACAAATATCTGCTAATACAGAGATGGAGACAGAGCTACAAATACCAAACAAAAAAGAAATGGCAGAAATGTTCAAAGATCTGGAGAAAACAATAAAACAAGAAATTGTAAATATTCGAAATGATTTGGGTCACCTTTTGGTGAGAGTGGAAGAAACGGAGGAAAAACTCAAAAACCAGTCCCAAACTATTGCCGAATTGGAAAAAGAAATAATTAATATGAGGAAAGCACAAGAAAAATTGTTTTATAAGGCTGAGATACAAGAAAATAGGAATAGGAGGAGAAATATTAGGATACGTGGAGTCCCAGAGAATTCTAAAGGAGAAAATTTGCAAGAGATGGTCTGTAAAATATTAAATTCCATAATGGACAGTACTAATATGGAAAAAACTAAAATAGAAGGAATCTCTAGACAAGGAAAAATCCAAGGAAATTCGGGAAAAGATAGGCCACGAGATATACTTGTCAAATTTTGTGAATTCCTAGATAAAGATAAAATTTGGAAGAGGATAAAGGGAAAAGCAGTAATTATGTATGAAGGAAAGGACTTACAGATATATGCGGACTTGTCACCAGAGACTTTATGGAGAAGGAGAACCCTTAGACCTCTATTGGAAAGATTGAAAGAACAAAAGGTGCAATATAGATGGGGGACCCCTGAGTGCCTAATAGGATGGAGAAATGGAAATACAGCATATCTTAGGTTCCCAGAAGATTTGAAAAATTTTTGCGACAGACTCAATCTACAAAGAATGGAGATTCCTGGCTGGGAAGAAGAACACTGGGAAATTAGAACGAAAAGAAAAGAGGACTGGCAACTGGTTGGTGGGGGGGGGCGGAGGGGGGAGGGGGAGAGGGAGAGAGATAGTGTTTTTTTTTTTTTTTTTTTTTTTTTTTTTTTTTTTTTTCTCTCTCTCTCTCTCCGCCTTGTCCCTTCCGCCCTCAAACCACTGTTATTGAGATATTTTGGTAGGATTTAGGGGTTAAGGGGGAGGGGGGGAAGGGGCGGAATGCTGTCCAGGGCTGGAGTTTTTCCCCTATAGATTAAATCAAAAGTGGATAGTATTACCACAAATGATTGGTAGGCAATCAACAGGCCTAAAAAGAGGGGAGGGGGAGGAAGGGGGGTGGGATGGGAAAATGGGTGGGAGGGGGGAGGGGAGGGGAGTTGGGTGGGACGGGAGCTGGGTGGGAGGGAGGGGAGGAGGTATTGGGTTAATACTCTGCATGACAGAAGGGACAAAGAGGAAGAGGCAATCTAGAAGAGAGATGGAGTTAATAGGGAAAGATGGAAGAAATACAGTTTATAACTTATAATGTGAATGGGCTGAGTTGTCCAGGGAAGAGATTTAGGTTGTTTAATGAGTTACATCATAGGGCGACGTCAGTGGTATTTTTACAGGAGACGCATTTTGAGATAGAGGCAAACGTGAAATTAAAATCCAAATACTACCCAATATGGTACTATGCAGATTCTCCAATAAAAAGAGCAAAAGGGGTTGCAATAGGTTTGGCAAAGAATATGAGATTTGAGCTGCAGGATAGAAGAACCGACCCGGAGGGGAGGTTTTTATTCCTAAAAGGTAGACTTCAGGGGATAGAGTGTACTTTAGCCAATATATACTGCCCTAATAGAAACCCGGAGATATATATGAAGGGTCTGTTGAAAAAATTAATGGAATTCAAAAAAGGGCGTTTGATAGTAGCTGGAGACCTAAATTTCTGTATGGACCCACAAAGGGATAATACCTCTTCAGTGCAGAGAGAGGGGAGTAGGTCTCTGAGAGTTTTGAAGAAAGTGATGCATGAATGTCAACTAGTGGACACCTGGAGAATAACGCATATGAAAGACAGAGACTATACCTTCTTCTCTAATGCACATGAGATATATTCGAGATTAGATTACATCTTAATAGACCATCAACTTATAGATCACCTGGTTAAAATTGACATAGAGACAAGGACGTTCTCGGATCATGCTCCGGTCGTAATGAAAATGGAATGGGGAAGAAGGTGGACTGGAGGATTAGGGTGGAGGTTAAATGAGGTTCTTCTTCTGGATGAGGAGGTAGTTCAGAAAATCGAGAAAGAGATTAAGGTATACTTTAAGGAGAACGAATCAGAGGAAGTATCGATAGCCACAGTCTGGGAAAGCCATAAGGTATTCATAAGAGGAATCTTGATAGCGGCAGGAGCAAGGAAGAAAAAGGAAAGAAGAGAGAGGGTCAGTGGGATATTAAAAGAAATATTGGATTTAGAGCAGATACATAAGAAGAAAATAACAAAAGATACGAGACAGAAGTTATTGGATAAAAAAGATGAACTAGAGAGATTGATGGATGAGGAGAAGAGAAGAGTATACAACAGGGTTTTGAATGAGAGATATAGATGGGGAGACAGACCAGGAAGATATTTAATGAGAGCTTTGAATAAAAAGAAAAATAGGAACTATATAGAAAAGATAAAAAGCTCAAAGGGGGAGTTGGTCCACTCAAATAAAGAGATTATTAAAGTGTTTACGGAGTATTACAAAAAGTTATATAATATTAGTCCCCAAGGCCCTCTAAAACAAACTCAAGAGGTAATTAACAAAAAAAAGATGACATACTTAAAAAATGCGGGATTACCAAAACTAAGTGAAGCACAGTTGAACTCCCTAGACGCAGAAATTTCCCAGGAAGAAATCAAAACAGCATTAAAAAGCACAGGGGGGGGAAAAAGCCCAGGCCCGGATGGTTATACAGTTAAGTACTATAAGAAATTTAGTGAAGTACTGTTACCCAAACTGGAGAAATATATGAATGCTCTGGGAGGTGGGATGGAAGTGAGGAGAGAATCCCTACAGGCCCATGTAGTGCTTATTCACAAGGAGGGAAAAGATCCATCTCAGTGCTCCAGCTACAGACCTATCTCATTATTGAACACTGACACTAAACTGTATGCAAAGGTGTTAGCAAACAGGTTGAGGGACTTGATGCCTGAATGGATACATGGAGATCAGGTGGGCTTTGTACCGGGGAGAGAAGGTAGAGATAACGGCTTGAGAACCCTCATGCTTATTCAGAAAAGTAGAAAAGGGAAAGCCCCGGTAGTGCTCTTGTCAATTGATGCAGAGAAAGCATTTGATAGAGTGGACTGGGGCTTTATGATGGACAACTTAAAAGTGCTGGGGATAGGCGATAGAATGCGAGAGTGGATAAGTAAATTATATAGGGAGCCTACTGCAATCATCACGGTAAATGGGGAGAGATCAGAACCCATTGGAATGTCCAATGGTACAAGACAAGGCTGCCCACTATCCCCCCTGCTATATGTATTGTCACTCGAACCTTTGTTGTCAACAATAAGAAATAGCGGATCGGTAAAGGGAATTCAGATAGAATCTATAGAACACAGAGTAGCGGCCTTTGCGGACGACTTATTGTTCTATGTGGGGAACCCCCGAATAACTCTCCCAAATATAATGAAGATTCTGAAGGAGTACGGTGAACTATCAAATTTAAAAATTAATCCAACGAAAACAGAGATCCTGAATATTAATATATCAAAGAACGAAAAAGAAAAACTACAAAAAGAATTCCCCTTTATATGGAGAGAAAAAGAGATAAAATACTTAGGAATAAAACTCACTGCCTCATCTAAGCACCTGTATAGATTAAACTATATCTCTTTGATAAATGAGATCAGGGAAGATCTAAAAAGACTGGAAGGAGGAAATCCATCCTGGATAGGACGTATAAACTTAGTCAAAATGGTAATTATGCCTAAAATACTGTATAGATTTCAAATGGTACCAATTAAAATCCCAGAATCCTTCTTTAAGATAATGAAAAAAATGTTAACAAGATACATATGGAAGAATAAAAAACCTAGAATAGCATATGAAACATTGAGCAGGACTAAAGAGAAAGGGGGATTGGGTCTACCAGATGTCAAGAGATACTATAAAGCAGTGGTCTTAGCAAGAATATATGACTGGACATTTAACCATAAGGGGAAAAGTTGGGTAACAATTGAAAACGATCTTAGTGGCACTAGATTGAACCAGACGATATGGGTTCCACCACAGTTTAGGGGAATTAAAGAAAGCACAAGTATCTACACTCTAAATGTTCTTAGGATATGGGATAATTTACACAAAAACATGAAATGGGAATTTAATTCTATATTAATGCCTCTCACAAATACTGATTACTTTCCTCCGGGAAAAAATAAGATATCGGGGAGATGGTTTAGAAAGGAGGATACCCAACTGAGAGATGTTTTGGTGGGGGGGGAATTGAGACCACTTAAAGATTTAATGGAGAATAAGGGAGATATTTTTATTAGAATAGATGAGTGGAAATATCATCAATTGAAATGTTTTATTGGAAATCTTCCGAAACCCTTGAGAGTAAAACAGGAGTGGAATATGTTTGAAAGGTTGTTAGAGACACGAAGAGATGGGAAGCACGGTGTTTCAAAAGTGTATAGAATACTCACAGAATTAGACACAAACACAAAGTTAATCTTTATCACAAAATGGGAAAGAGATATGGGAGTTGGGTTTGACGAAGATAGACAGAAAAAGATGTTTAGATTGATACACGATAATGTGAGTATGAGAGAGGTTGAGGTTAATTATAAGTGTGTGACACGATGGCACATTACACCGAGTGTAGAGCACAAGATGAATGGGGAGGACTCAGATAAGTGTTGGAGAGGGTGTGGAGAGATGGGCACGGTGTTTCACATATGGTGGGAATGTCCGAAAATCCAGGCTTTTTGGAAGATAATAGTCAAATTGATTAAAGAAATAACTGAAATTGACATAGGGTTAGACCCAACGACGTGCCTCCTACACAATGTAGAGACATCAGTAAATAAATATAAAGACTCAGGTATTTGGTATTTCTTGAATGCGGCGAAAGGGTTGATACCCAAGTTTTGGCGGAGGGCTGAGGTACCAAAGGAGGAAGACTGGATTAATAGAGTAAACCAGATAGGTAGAATGGAAAGATCATATCATATGCAGGAAGATAAGATGAGAGTTTATTTCAGGAGATGGGAAAAATGGGAAAGAGCAGGATTGAAAGAGAAATATAGGAAAATATGAACCAGGATGTTAGCAAAAAAAAAAAAAAAATTTAATAAGCCTCAAGAGAGTAAAATGGGATAGAGTCTGCAGAGGGGGAGGAGGGGGGAGGAGCGGTGGGAAGGGGGGATAGTGGGATGGGAAAGAAAAGAGTTTTTAGTAAGGGATAGATAGAAATGTTAGAAATGTTTATTTGTATGAAAATTTTTTTCCCTTTTTGGGTTTTTGTAATAATATGAAAAATTTAATAAATATCTAAATTAAAAAAAAAAAAAAAAAAAAAAAAATAGCTCTACACCAAGTTCACTATTTGAACCACTGATGTATTTATACATGTTGATCTTATCCCCCCTTAATCTCCTCTTCTCAAGAGAGAATAAATTCAGTTCCTCTAATCTTTCCTCATAGCTGATCTCCTCCATGCCTCGTATCAGTTTGGTTGCCCTTCTGTCAGGGCTCCCGGTTAGACCAGAGATGTGTGAACTGACACAGGGAAATGCAGGCTCAAGTATGGTGTAACAATATAATTTATTAAGGGTTATACACAAATATAACGCACAATATAACAAAACCAAACCGACTGGAATGTACACAGATAAGAGCAGTCAGGGCTGGTGAGGTGGAGTGGTCAGGCGGGCCGGGTCAGGAATCATTGGGCAGACAAGACACAAAGGAGTAGGCAGAGTGTAGTCAGACGGGCCGGGTCAGGAACAATCAGGCAGACAAGGTACCAAAGGAGCAGGCTGGAGAGTGGTCAGGAATAGCCGAGGTCAGGACAGGCGGAGTTCATACAGGGTCAGGATCAAGCAGAATCAGGAAGCAGACAGGATGCAGGTACAGGGGCTCATGGGAAACATACACCAAGGCACTGACTGCAGGTCTGGCCATTCCTTAAATACACCTCCTGCAATCAGCCTCAGGTGATGGCTGACTGCAGGAGTGAGCTTCTGGTTGCTGAGAGCACCCGCTGGCCAGCCCTGGTACTGCAACCCACAAGGCAGGTGAGTCCCACCACCATTGGCAAGTCCATTCCTGACACCTTCTCTGTACTTTCTCCAGTTCCCCAATGTTCTTTTTGTGAATTGGTGCCCAAAACTGAACTGCATATTCCAGATGAGGTCTTAGTAATGATTTGTACAGGGGTAATATGATATCTCTCTCTGATTCCCCCATTGTGCGCACATAGTCTTTTTGAAGAACTCCCATTTCTGTGTTGTGTTCATCGATGCCAATATTCCCTCCCAGTCTACGTCTTGGAGAGCAGCTCTCAGCCTTGGAAAATTAGCTCTCTTGAAATTGAGCGTTTTTATTCTTCCCGTATGTGTTCGCTGTTTACAGCTAACAATAAATGAAATCACATTACGGTCACTGCTACCCAGATGTTTTTATATGGACATTCGTAATCAGCTCTGCATTGTTTGAGATTACCACGTCCATCAATGCATCATTCCTAGTGAGGGCTTCTATGAACTGTCTTCATATTGTGTTATTTGTGGTGGAGCGGCATACTGTTATATTTGTGGTGGAGCGGCATACTGTTATATTTGTGGTGGAGCGGCATATTTATACACTGCTCAAAAAAATTAAAGGAACACTTTGAAAGCACATCAGATCTCAATGGGGAAAACTATCATGCTGGATATCTATACTGATATAGACTGTGTTAGGAATGTAAGGATGAAAATTATCAACCTACAGAGGACTGAATTCAAAGACACCCGAAAAGCAAAGTGAAAAAATTATGCTACAGGCTAGTCCATTTTGCTGAAATTTCATTTCAGCAACTCATAATGGTACTCAGTAGTTTGTATGGCCCCCACGTGCTTTTATGCATGTCTGATAATGTTAGGAAATGAGACGATGGATGGTGTCCTGGGGTATTTCCTCCCAAATCTAGACCAGGGCATCACTGAGCTCCTTGAGAGTCTGAGGTGCAACCTGGTGTTGTCTTATCATTTATAAATATAACACAAAAACAGTTCATAAGACAAATCTGTTGTCTTACATCAATGATGGAGGACGTATGACCAGTGTATATTTGTAAATGTACTTTTCCCGCAACAACTAACAGTTCTTTTCCAGAGAGATGCATTTATTCGGATAAAGATATTTGTTACAGATAACAGAAATCCAGCTGAATACTTGTAGATATTACAACAAACAACAACCCTCAAAGTCCCATTTAAGGTACTTCATATCAAGCATAGAGATACTACAACGTCAAGCATATGTCCGTTCTATAATATGCACCTAGGTAGCTTCCATGCATGCAATAATGTGAATTATGATCTATACCTGTGCTCCCATATTAATGACAGGAAAAAGCTCCTCTCCCAGCCAAAATAACTTCCCTTGATATAGTTTACTGGAGGGGTTTCTGATTGGCTGACAAAACACTTTTGATCTTGCATGAAAAGACTTCATGTGCCATTACTGTAAATAACAATTGAGATCAATATAGTGTTTACCAGGTAAGTCATCCTTTCACCATATAATATGCCCTTGAGTCTAATTACCATCAATAAATACTTCTTGTATGGTCAAATCACATAATACAATGTACCCTTTGGAATTATATAAACAGGCTATTTCCCCAAATACCAAGGTGACCTACATAAAATTAACATAGCAAAGAGTTATTTTGATGTGTAAAGTGTTTTTGTCACTGGCCTGTCCAAGAATGAACAGTGTATGTGTTTCAGTATCTTCAATATATGTATGTATGTATATATATATATATATATATATAAACACACAATATATTACACCTGGCGGTGTCGGATTGACTGAAACATAATATCCCATAGGTGTTCTATTGGATTTAGGTCAGGCGAGCGTGGGGGCCAGTCAATGGTATCAATTCCTTGATCCTCCAAGAACTGCCTGCATACTCTTGCTACATGAGGTCAGGCATTGTTGTGCACCAGGAGGAACCCACGACAAACTGCACCAACGTAGGGTCTGACAATGGATCCAAGGATTTCATCCCGATACCTAATGGCAGTCAGGGTGCCATTGTCTAGGCTGCAGAGGTATGTGCATCCCTCCATGGATATGCTTCCCCAGACCATCACTGACCTTCCACCAAAACAGTCATGCTGAACGATGTTACAGGCAGCATAACGTATGACGTGCTCAGGGTGAACCTGCTCTCATCTGTGAAAAGCACAGGGCGCCAGTGGAGGACCTGCCAGTTCTGGTGTTCTTTGTAGTTGTTGAATTACTATACTTAACTACCCCACTGACTTGAGGTTATTGCTGGCCCTGACACCTTGCTAGTGGTTGTCATTGCTGGCCCCAGTGGAGCTTATTTTATGTCCATAATCTCTTCAGTGTACCTCCAGGCCCTATTTAGTCTATACAAAGGGGGGATGGTGGCACACTGCAAGCTATAGATCAGGAGGAAATATGTTTGGCCACTCCCATTTTGGCCACACACAAAGGCGGAGCACTTTGCATGCCGCATCAGCTCCCGCATTAATGCTTCCAGCACCTGCTCAGCACCCCCACAAATTTGGTCTGGAGCTGCCCCTAAATATTTCCTATATTTGGTGGAAGCAAAGTAATGGGGGAGAAAAGAAGAAAAAGAATAGGGGTGGCAGCAAGTGGGGAGGAGAGGTGAAGGTGGAAAGGGGAGCAGCAGGAGAACAAGAGAAGAAGTAGAGGGAATGAAGCAGGTCTAGGTAGAAGTGGAAAGAGGTGACTGTGAGTCTAGTGGTGTCCCACAGCGGTCTGGAATTCCCAGGCTGGTTGGCTCTTGCATAGGACCACCATGGGCTCCACACTTTGAGGACTTTGGAATGGAGTCGTGGGGTATACTTGTCATTTTCTCATGAACCACGAGTGTGAACAGGATGCTCTCCACCTCTGCGAACCCCGACCTAAGCCTGGCAAGGGTGCGTTTTGCAACTTTGAAGAGATAAGTGGCCAATATCTGATGGTAAGAAAAGAGAACGAGGATTGGGCAGTGAAGAAGTGCATGTTGAGGATCCTTGCGGAAGGGTACATGAAAAAGGGTCAAAAGGAGGCCGTAAACCTGTGACTAAAAGCATCAGGAGATCATCACCTGCGAATAGGTTCACTTTATAGGACACACCGGCATAAGGATTCCCCAAGATATTGGGGTCGGCACGGAGGGCTTCTGCCAGAGGTTCCAAGGCCAGGATGAAAAGGGCCAGTAGATGGGGAAAGGGGTTGAGGAGAATTGCAGTACATACCTCAGGAAGTCCCAGGAGAGGGTGTTAAATGCCTTTTAGATGCCGAGGGAAAGAAGGAACCCTGGGATTTTGTGTTGATTCATCAGGGAAATAAGATGTATCACTTTATGCACATAGTCTGCTGCCTGGCGACCTGGGACAAGTACTTTATGATGCTGGTACATAAAATTTTGTCCAGAAGTTTCATATCCTCATTCAATAGGGAAATCAGCCAGAAGGCTTGGGGATCGTGGGCTTCTGTCTCAGATTTAGGGATCATAGAGCTATGTGCCTGAAGATCATCAGGAGAGGGCTTCTCAACCCTGCACAGTTGAGAAAACTTACGATAGTATAAGCCTGAGAAGCCGTCAGAACCCAGAGTTTTCATGAGACAGATTGATTTGATGGCTAGGGTCACTTCCAGTTCTGTGATGCTTCCCAAGCTGCCGTAAGCAAGGCAGGAAGACAGAGGACTTGAATGCATCAACCATATCAGTAGAAAAAGGGCAGGTTTGCTATAGATGGATAAGGAAGTGGCAAAGGACTCCACAATGTTTGTGGGGTCTGAAGAAAGGTCGCCCCCGTCGGTTCTAAGTCGGATAGGTTTTTGAGTACGACCTGATGCCAGATTCTGGGCCCCGGGGTTGTTTGCACAGGAGTAAAAGAAGTTTGTGCTTGGCCCAAAAGAAGGGCCTTCTCAGCCGCCTGGTCGGAGGCCAGGAGGTCTAGTTCTGCAATAATAGACTCACGAGCACTCCGGGTCTTGGCCAAGGGGGAGGATTTCCAAGCAACATCAGTACGCCAATTGGGTGTGAAGGTCTCGGAGTCTCTGTTCCCGTTCCAGCTTACGGGCTGAAACTATTTGGATAAGGTCGCCTTATGGGCCTCCCAAAGTGAGATCGCCAAGGAAACCAAGCCCACATTTTCTGTAAAAAAAAAAAAAAAAAAAGTTTGGATTTATGTATTTATAGGCAAGAGTCCTGCGATGTGAGAAGGGATTTATTAAGTCTCCACTGAGGGGAGCAAGCAAGATGGAAAAGATAAGAGGGTCAAGATCTGATCAGGCAGAGGTTTTAATAGAAATTCTTTTGACCCAAGAAAGAAAGCGGAATGAAACTAAAACATGGTTGATCCTACCAAAGCTGTTGAGGGGATTAGAATAGTAGGTGAAGTCCCAGTCACAAGGGTCACAAGATGTCCACGAGTCCGTGGAAGAGCAAAAGCATCCCTCAACCGTTTAGGTCATGTGAGGGGGTAGCATGTGGGGGCATAACATCTGTCAACCGAGGAATCCAGGGTCACATTGGAATCCCCCATGAGGAGCAGGGTCCCATAGCTGTGACAGGAAATAACCTGCAAAAGATGAGAAATGAATTTGTGTTGGGGGCATATGTGACCAAGGTGTCTTCATGCCAATTGAGAGTACCTGAAGGAGCAAATACATATCCATCAGTGGACCTAGGAATTAATCCTATTAGTTATTGTTGGCAGAATAATGCAGTGCCACTGAAACATTATAAATCTTCTCTTACAGCCTGGCTGTCAGGGATCTCCGCGATCGCCGCAGCGATGGTCCCGGCGCAGGCGCAGTGCGCCGCCCTGTGCAGGGGCGCGGGCACTAGGTCCGGGCCGGCCGCGGCGTTAGAGTTCACGCATGCGCAGTAGAAGCCGCGGCCGCCCGCTGGGCACCAATGGCAGCGCAGGGCGCGACATTTAAACGGCCCTGAGCTCTCATTCAGTGCCTTCTGGTCTTACCTGTATTCCTGAATCTGCGAACCTGTGCCTTGTGAGTTATTGACCCGGATTGTACCTGACCTTGCCATATTATCCTGTCCTGACCCTTGCTTTGTCTGACCTCTCTTCTGGATGCCCCCTATTGGATCTGACCTGCTGTTGCTGACCTGGCGTGTGACCCGACTATTCTCTGCCCGCTGCCTTGTACCACACCATCCTCTCTGTTACCGACCCGGCCTGTCTGACCTTGCTATTGCTCAATCATCCATCCCTCGCAGTGGGGTCTTCAGACCTCCTCATATCAGACTCTTTCCCGTGGGAGCCCTCAGCGTATACCACTACCACTGACGGACATACCCAGTAGCCACGACCTGGTCTCGGGGTGCTCCAAGTCCATCCCCACCATCAGGGGCCCTGGTGAACAAGCACTCTGGGACTTAGATTCCATGCGCTGGGGACGCCTATTCAGTGGAGTGCTAGTGGTACCGCCGGGCGGTCCCTTACACTAGCCTCTTGTAGCAGCCCAAGCATGTGTTCCAGTCCTTTGGAAATTGTACTACACCCCCTTTGATGCGGATGTGGTTCACTAGAGTTGATGAAATGTATAAGGTGATAGGGTTGCTGTTAAGCTGCCGATCAAGATGGTTGCTTGCTGATTGTTCTCCACTCCGTCTGGGTGTGCATTCAGTTCAGCGCCTCTCATAACAGTGTCTAATTGCCACCCAAATGACCTTGACCCCCCCAACTCTGCCACATCTAATGCCCTGTGGGGAGGGGAAAGGCGTAAAGAAGATGAAAAGGTACACATGTTAGAGGGTGAGCAAACAAAAGAATGAAGGAAAAACGTTTGCCTAAGCAGGTTATCGTGGTGTATACACGCACTATCATAGCATGAGAGTCACTGTAACAGTCATGATGTGCTGGACATCATGACTGTTACAGTGACTCTCATGCTATGATAGTGCGTGTATACACCACCATAACCTGCTTAGGCAAACGTTTTTCCTTCATTCTTTTGTTTGCTCACCCTCTAACATGTGTACCTTTTCATCTTCTTTACGCCTTTCCCCACCCCTTACCCCTTAATGAGTGTAAAGTTGCCCAATCTCCTTGACCACTCCAGCGACTAATCTGCAATCCTTTTGACACTAAGCCTTGATCTTCTGCCATTGCAATGGCTTCCTCAAAATTCTCCATCTCCTAAAATGTACAGGGCTTTAACTCCCCTCATTAATGTACATGTGCATTTATCTACTATTCCAGGCATGCCAACATCATTGGCTTATAGGAAACCTGTATTCCCAACCTTAATTACTACACCGAAACTACCCCCAAACATTTCAGGCAAGTTTTAGTGGAAAAAAAAAAGAGCTGTATTGGTGGCCGTCCACAAAAAACACTTCGTCCGTATGCTCCCTTGAAATAGATGACCCCACTGGATGCTATTTATGCTATTTACTTCTTCAAGGGAAAAGCTTTGATGTAGAAACTAGTATAGTAAATTCCACTCCTAACACAAACCAGACCCGGTTCTTCTCTCACCTATTTCAAGTAATTTTGTCACATTAAAAAGGCACTTTTATACTTATGGGACATTGCAACATGATTCTTGAGGAGGGTCTAGATAGGTCCTCATGCGATACTGAATCATCTGCCAAGTCACAACGTCTCACCAATCTCTTAACAGAATTCAATTCAGTATGTTAAATACACATACTACTTAGCACCCTACAACAGCTTTACACACATTGACCATTTTTTTGTACACCAATCCTTCCTCCCAAACATTCTTTATCTTAAGATTTTATCTACCCCATGGTCTGACCATTCACCGCTCTCCCTTGACTGCAAATCTTTGTTTCCAACCCCGAGGTGTTATACGTGGCGTTTAAAAGATTCCATGGTATTCTTTAACAACTGAGGCAATTCAGGCTTCTCTTTACTGAAAACTTAGCTTCTGTCTCTTCCCCATAATCCTGTTGGAAGCCAACAAAGCCACCATCAGGGGGATCCTAATCCAACTTGCTACCCACAAAAAGAAAGAGAGACAATCCAAAATCAAGTCACAATCTACATCACTGCGAATACAAATGACACAAACTGAACTCAATCTTCTCCTCAATGATAGGGCCGAGAAACCGTTGAGATGGTGCAGGCAAAATTTCTGCTCTTACACTAACAAACTGGGTCCCATGTTCGCAAATTTACCTAATGCTCATGTGCAAACCTAATAAATGAGGCTTTGCAAACAATGTTCAG
Organism: Staurois parvus; assembly: GCF_062004578.1. Classification (NCBI taxonomy): domain Eukaryota; kingdom Metazoa; phylum Chordata; class Amphibia; order Anura; family Ranidae; genus Staurois; species Staurois parvus. The sequence goes on along the minus strand of NW_028318556.1, from coordinate 38,539 downwards.
AAAACATTGTTTGGCCAACCCTTCCATAATCATGGACAAATTCACCTCTACCTTATGTACACTTTTCCAACCCTCGGGCCTCTTCTACACAGACCTAGCAGAAACCTTATTTCAAAACCTTAAACTCCCATCTCTATCTCAAAAAATGTTGGATACACCATCCCGGAAGTCCTTGGGGCAATCAAATCCCTTAAAACACAGAAAACCCAAGGCTCTGAGAGCTTCTAAGCATAGTTTTACAAAAACTTTAGACCCCCACAATTATCCAATTTTGTTAGATTTTTTAGCAACCAGAACGAACACATTTTTTGTTGCAATTGTTTTTATTGCAAATTTTTTCTTTACAAAAAAAGAGGAACAAGACATAACAAGTGTATAGATGCTTTGATTGTATCATCCACAAACATACTCATACATAAAAGGAAAGGCAAATATGGATAGCCAGATACACTTGTCTATTCCCCTCAGGGGGTGAACCCTGAGGTAGGCAGAGAATTGCAGAAATGACTCCAAGAATACAGAATAAAGATTATTCAGCTGTACATGTCTGGTCGGCAACTTGCGTGCAGCCACTGTGCAGTGGCATTAGACAAAGTTGAGCGAACGGTGGAGCCAATCCCTCCGAGTCTCGCAAGACCGCTGGCTCACCAGGGTCCCTCCAGGTCGGACAAGACAATATAATCTATGGGTCTCCCCCCCCCCCGAAGGGCTCACAGCCCGAAGGGCTCACAGAGGCCAAGGCATCATCAACATCAGAAATAGAAATAAAGTACAATAACACAGTAACACAATGTCATAGTTGGCGATTAACAATAGATGTCCGGGTGTTGAAACAGGATGTATCGATGCTCAAAGCAGTGAGCCCCCAACTCAACCAAGACACATATGTTCAGATCACAAAGAGAAAAAAAAAACATTGAAAGGGAGAAAAAGAAGCAGGAGGGAGGGAAGAGAATGGAAAGGAGGGTAGAGGCAAAGGACAAAGGGGGACGAAAAATAGGGAAAGAGAGAGAATGAAATCGGTAGTGAGAGAGGAAGAGAACAAGTCCATCCCAACCCAACCCTGAAGTCAGTCCTGACCTCACAGGACTTGTAAGTGTCATGGAGTCCATATTTTGTCAAATAAGAGTTGTTTGTCCCACAGTAGACGCACCAATTTTTTGTTAAGCATCATCCAAATGAGCTTACGCTTCATCAATGCAATATTAATGACTGGGCTTTTCCAAGCTGTGGCGATGGCGATTTTTGCCACCAAGAACATAAAGTAGATTAAGGTTTGAGTGTGACTGGGGATGTTGTCAACCTGCTTATTTAACAAAGCAATACAAGCATCTTTGGCTATGTTGACCATGGTGGCCAAGAATATGAGTTACCAAGAATATGAATCCTCATCCAATAGCGACGGACTTTAAGGAAGGTCCACCATATATGTAAGACCATGCCTGTCTGGCCACAGCCCCTAAAACATAAGTCCAATGCTCCTGGGAACATATGGGAGAGGCGATCTGGAACCAGGTACCATCTCTCTTACACCTTATTTACCGCTTCTATCAAGGCAACATTTAATATGCCATTGTGAACACGAGAGTTCCAGGACCGCCAATCCTCCTCGTCAATAGACACCTCCAGGTCTCACTCAGGTGACTTGATAGTTTGGCTGGCGGGGTGGTGAAATATTTGTACAGTATAGAGATGCAGCCCCTCAATTGAGTTTTCTTCCTACATCTATTTTTAAACGTGTACAGTCAGATCGGGACTGTTTTTCTGTAAGATATGCAAGAAATGGTAGATTTGCTGCAAATGGAAATTCTCTGAAGGAGGCATCTCTAGACTGTGCAGGAAATACTAGAGTGGGGGGATCTCCTTGTGGTCAAGGAAGTCTCCTATTCTATAATGTCCATCACTGACCCACCAACTAAAGTTAGTGGATTTCAGTCCAGACAGGAAAAGAGGATTATTAGGAAGGAGCTGCTGGCATGTGTGGAGAATGCAAGGGCCATTGTTTGCAGTTCAGGTCCCACAGACTGAGGGAGTGGGAGAGGATTGGGCATAAAATAGCATTGCGATGGAAGCCATAACACTAGATCCATGGTAGGTGGGGCACAAGCCTGGGCTTTGATGGACACCCATTCAGAGAGTTGTGACGCAACATAATATTTTTGAAAATCTTGAACACCCAGACCACCCGCCTCCTTTGGGGAGTACATTGTGACTCGGGCCAGCCTATTGCCCTTAGGGCCCCAGATGTAACAGAAAAAGTTTGCTGAAACTGGTGGATTGTCACCAATGGGCCGGGATGGGTAGTGTTCTAAAGTAATATAACAGTTTGGGTAAAACCATCATCTTGACGGAAGCAGTCCTCCCCATCCATGACAAGCTACAGAAAAATGGGATCAGCTAAGTTTGTGTTCAACGCCTCAGACTTATCTTGATTGACCGCTAGGCCCAAAATATTCCCAAAACAATCTAGAAGTGAAAGCAAATTTGGCAGTGATGTGTGCGGGGAGGTGATAAATTACAAGAGGTCGTTGGCAAATAAATGCACATTTGTGGCTTCGGCCCCTGCTCTATATCCCCAGGATATCAGGACCATGGCTGATGGCGATTTACAGGGTTTCGATAGCAATTTATAATAATTTATAATAAGAAGGGCAACAAGGGGGTTGTCGAGTGCCAGAATGGATAGGAAATTGTTCTGATCTATGGCCCCGCAATGTTATTTGTGCAGTAGGCGTTCTATAGAGCAAACGAAGGGAGGCCAGGAACTTAGCTCCTAAACTCCACCTTTCCAACACCCGAAAGGTAAGAGCAGGAGAGCAAGTAAAATGCCTTGTGGATATAGAGTGACAATAGCATCCCTCATCTTTGAGTTACCCCCATCCCATGCAGACTGTAGTAGAGTAATCAAATCTATTGACACTTGCACCTGATCAGCTGCCTGTCGATTGTAAAGAATTCCTACCTGATCGTGATGAATATAACAAGCCAAGAAGGTCAGTAATCTATTTGTCAAAATGTTTGTGAATAGTTTTAAATCAATATTAACTAGAGAAATTGGTCGGTAATTAGCCATATCACTGAGCTCTCTATGAGGCTTTGGAATGAGAGTTATATACGCTGTATTGTAATCTAAATCTATAGGGTCTCCACATTGTATAGCATTAAAGCACTGTCTGTAGGGGTATGGCTAAGAGGGAAGCTTTTTTCAGCTTTTGTAGTGAGGCACACATTCAGTTCTAACTGGGCAATTTTTATCCGGACAGGTCTAAAATGGGGCTTTACACCACTTCACCGGTGAATTCAAACCCTCTGTGTTATGTGTCAGGAGAGTAATGTGTTTATGTGTATTAGCCATGGTCTCCAATTGGCTGACTATCAATTACCCCCTTATGATGATCTTCGTGTACAAGTCGATTCCCTCAGGGAAAGCTCACGTGGACTCCCGAGCAGACCAGAGAAGAAAAGGAGCAAAGACAGAAAGAAAACAGTAGATTAGGTGCCCACAGGGGGAGCTTGAACCTGTATGTGGAACTAAAAACAGGCATTAGTAGTGTAAATACCATACTCAAGTAACATGAACATTGTAAGAATTACAAGAAGGCCGCCACATCTCACCCTTACAATCGGGGCTTTTAATTAGGCCAAAATAAACTTCTGAGTCCACAACCACCAAAAATAGATGGGGGAAGTGGAGCCAGAGAGAAGGGCGTAGGACTCACCAAAACCACCTGGGCTGACCATCAACTGTAACATTAATCGATCTAACCAAGAACAGTGAACAACTAAGGTCCCGAAAGACTAAAAATAGCAGGCCTCACAGTTAACAGACATTAAAACATTGGGTCATGAGTGCCCTCACATGGAGGATTAGTATAAGGCCTTCCAGGACAAGCAATTGTCAGCTAGGCCTGAGAAAAGTGCATCTTGGATAAAAGAAAAAAATAAATAACTAGGAACATTGAACAAATTCAGGGGACCCTAAGTTCAGGTAAAAAAAGAAGTTCACAGGGTAATGTGAGGTCAAACTGATCAAGAAGAACAGTCAAAGTGAAGATACCGGGCAGTCTTGTTCACCTCTACCCCTGCCTGAGGAAGATGAGCTCTGAGATCTTGGCAATGTCAGTGGTGATGTAGAGATGAAATCCAGATGGTTAAGGAGGGCTTCACCATCTGGGAAAGTGGAGAAGGAGTGCGACTTGCCCTGGTCGGAGAAGGTCAGGCAAAATTAGAAGGACAAGTGGTACTTGATTCCCTGTTGTAAGGAAAAAGAAGAGGCTCAAATAACCTGTACGGTTGCTGGCGGGATATCTGCAAAAATTTGTACGTCATGACCGAGTAGCTGGATTGATGTGAGCCTTATTCATGACACTCTCCTTCACCCAATAGTAGTGGGGCTTGACTATGATGTCCCTGGATGGCCTGTTGGGACGCACTGCCATGAGGGCTCTGTGGGCTCAGTCAAGCTCCAGTTTATAGTAAATGCAGAATGAATAAGCGAGCGCTAAAATAATGCCTAATTCATTAGCAGCTGTACACCAAAAAGGTACCAATAAACCTTTCAAGACACATATAAAAGGAGGGGGTGCAGCGCTAGTAAAATCAACAATATCAAATAAATACAGATATAAATATAAAGTGACAAGGTGCAAATACATAAGCCACTGGATGGTGGCCAAAAGGTGCTAGAAGGTGTTGACCCAGTTAAAAGTCCACAAAGAAAAAGTGTTGATAAGATCTCAAATGATCTCAGGATATCCAGTGATACGGACCGTGGATCAGGTGATAGATGATAAAAAGATTGCGCACTCACCAGATAAAGGTGAATCAGATGGCCGCCGGGCCATCTGCTGCATCTCTATACTGACGCGTTTCGAGCGACTGCTCGTAGTCATAGGGGTTCAGCTGTGCAGCGGGCGGACGCTCCTTCCCTGTATATATATGGCGCATGCGCAGTTAACACGTGCCATTTTCAAAGAGCTGCGTGTCTCCGCAACGGGCGTCATTTTGGTGTAGCTCGACCATCGGCACATGCACAGATGCCATTACAACGGACTCGCGGTGACAGGCAGCCTTGCAGAGATCCTTAAGCCTTGATTGGTGGCTGTAAAGTTGATTATGTGCCACATATACCTCAGTATACATACATATAGTCGAGAATGACATCTATAAAGAAGACCCCTGATACAGACTTTATTGTGCAGGTCTACAGGTGACTCAGGATGAATTTACAATAAAACAAATGCATTAATATGTATGTAGCTTGAGATCATGTGTATATGGTAAGTAAAGCTTAGCAGTCATTACCCCATATGTAAACAAATAAAAGTGTTGTAAATCTAATCCTCAATGAATAAATCAATCTGCAATAATCATAATCATGAAGCATTATACATGCTATAATAACATAAAATTAAAATAAATCATAAAACACTGTACGTACTGTAATGGACACTGAGAGATATATGCACTTAAATTGAATAAATAAGGGAGGTCTATGCATATTTTATGCCATCCCATGATATTCTATCAGACTGTTTCTAGGTTGTGGCGAAGTCTATATACCCTATATGTAGGATATGATTTTATGCATACGCATGATTTTTATGATTATTTTATTATTATTCTATTTTATAATTTTATGTGGGAGTGATTTATTTTATACATTAATTCACATGTTTTTATGATATCTTGGACCTCCTTTATTTATTCGATATATAAGATTTATTTCTCCTATATATACAAGGAAGGAGCGTCCGCCCGCTGCACAGCTGAACCCCTATGACTACGAGCAGTCGCTCGAAACGCGTCAGTATGAGCTGCAGCAGGTGTGACGCCACGCCGCCGGCGCCACGAGGGGCCCGGCGGCCATCTGATTCACCTTTATGGTCAGTACTCCTGTTTTCATTCCTCACTGTTATTCACACTCATATATGGAATAAATTATCTTAAAGATACTGCACTATGTGGGCTCCTTTGTTTCTTTGAGCTTTCTTGGGAGCTGATCACATCCGCAGAACCAGCTGCATCCTTTGTGAGGAGACCCCCATGTGAGCAGGCTGCATCCATTGTGTGGTGACCCCTATGAGTGATAGCACCGCCAGGAAGTGAGGGATAACCTGACCAGACCTATTTGATGATATCCTGATGACAAGTGGTTTACTACTATCTATGCGCATTTGATTTGCGTATCTGGTGAGTGCGCAATCTTTTTATCATCTATCACCTGATCCATGGTCCGTATCACTGGATATCCTGAGATCATTTGAGATCTTATCAACACTTTTTCTTTGTGGACTTGTAACTGGGTCAACACCTTCTAGCACCTTTTGGCCACCATCCAGTGGCTTATGTATTTGCACCTTGTCACTTTATATTTATATCTGTATTTATTTGATATTGTTGATTTTACTAGCGCTGCACCCCCTCCTTTTATAAGCTCCAGTTTATGCTCAGGGACATCAGGCAGCAGTGATGTGAGCAATTCAGTTGTGGTGCTGGCAACATCTGTTACAGATTCAGGGAGACCCTGTATGCAGAAGTTATATCTGCGAGATCGATTTTCTAGGTCATCGATTTTTGTCAATGCCGCTTCTAATCTTGCCTTAAGCTCGCAGATGCTTTCTGTGTTTTGATTTGTCCTGCCCACTGTCATGTCAAGCTTATTCTCAGTAGTATTAATTCTAGTTCCCAAGTCCTTGAATTGCTGTTTTAAATCCTCAGTGATCTTCTTACTGACCCCTGTTCTAGTAGAGCAGAAAAGTGTGCCAATATAATGGGGTCCCCAGAGTATTTTGGTTGAGGGGCCAGGTGTTGGGCCCATGGGAAGTCTGAGGAGGTCTGCAGGCTATTATAGCTAGAGAGGATATCCCCCATAGCCCTGTCCATTTGAGGACACAGATGAGAAGGGGGACTCGCTGCCAAAGAAATCTCCCTCTAAGGAGGTAGGAGGGACTGTCTGTGTGGAGGCCACATGTGGATCCAGCGCCGCTATGTTGGAGGGGCCTGCTGACTGGAGTTCTACTTCCCGTAGCAACTGTAAAGTGGCTTTGGGCTTCTCCTTGGCCATGAAGGGATAGCCCAGTGTGACAGGAGGTGCCTTGGGTGGAAGCTAGGCAGCTGGGTCCTCCAGCTCAGCAGGATATCATTGGATTAGGCTGGATCTTAGCGGAGCTGTATCAGGCCTCGTTTGCCATGTTCAGCCATGCGCATGTGCCCAGAACCAACACATTTTTAAACACATTGATTAATTACAACCAGATGGGTTTCTTCCTCCTTTGACAATCACCGGACAATACCTGCAAAGTTGTCCACCTGATGCTCCAAAAGCACATCCCTGGCATGGTCTTGATATCCGCAAGCCTTACTTTTGTGGGAATATTTACACTATACGTTAAGCAAATGGGGCTCCAAAACTCACCTGCTATCCTGAGTGAAAGTTTTATACTATAACTCTTAAGCTACAGTGCATTATTTTTCCCACCAATCTACAAATTTTCAGATCTGCAGAGGCACCTGCCACTCCACATTCCTGTTCATCTTGCCTTTGGAACCACTGGCATGCCTCATTAGATTCAACCTTGATATTTGAGAGATTGTTTTAGGACTTAACACGTACAAAATGAGCCTGTTTGCTAATGACCTACTCCTAACTCTAATTCAAGCATACCACCACTCTACCTGTATTCTTCTCTACACTTAAGCGATTCTCAGACATAACAGGCCTCTCCATCAATGAATACAAATCTATAGCCTCAACAACACACTTTCAGAAACTGAGGTACTCCTTGAAACAGAATTTTACATTTATGTGGGCTTCTGACCTTGAGTTCCTAGGAATTACCTCACCTGTTCTTACCATGCTCTATACCAGGCCTTGAAATTTCCACTCGCCTGCTCGCATTTCGCGATTGGAAATAACATGGGGGCGAAAGCCAGATCGATGAAACAGCCGATGGATATGGAGCGGGGTGCCGGCACCAGAGACGGAATAAGCTTTCAGGCATTAAGCACTCACATACTACCTAATGGCCCAGAGTCCTTAGGAGGTCCTATGACAGGCTCCTGAAAGGATAGGGAGGGGCCGTAGGGTGGATTGTGCAAGCGTGCTATGAGTCCGGTCCGGTGGGAGGAGAAAGTGACTGACAGAGCCCAAGGAGGAGGAGAATCCACAGACTGGTGAGAACATGTAACAGTGGGAGGAAGGGGGAGAAATGTCTGTGACAGGAGTGCTTAGAAACAGAGTGTGACAGGCTGAGAGAGCCAGAGGGGAGACGTGTGTGTGTCTGTGTGTGTGTGTGTGTGTGTGTGTGTGTGTGTGTGTGGTGGTGGTGGTGGGGGCTCTGTATTCACTTTATGTAGTAGGGGGTGTAGCAATCGTGCACACAAGAGCCAGACACTGCCCTCATTTTGTTAAGAATTCTTCATGTTATCCCATCATTTCCCCTCCCTCAGGAATGCGATCAGTGTATGTTGCTGAGTTCAAGAAGCCTGAGCTCCCTGCCTATACAATCCTCTTCCCAAATAAGGCAATTGGTTCTGTTGTAAGAAGACACCAGCTGATTTTGGGTAGAAAAGAGGCTGTTATGCTGTGTGAGAGAGAGAAAGCAGAGTCTCGCTGTAACATCGAAACTGAGTGAGAGACCAGAAATCCTTTTTGAGCTCATAAGACTTGAAACTGCTTAACCCAAGGCTTTTTGGCAAGTACTTATCTGCCTAAACTTCGTTCTGTTATCTCTTTGCTGTGCTATTGTTCTTTGTATGTGTGTGTATGTATATGTGTGTATATATATATATATATATATATATATATATATATATATATATATTAGTTACATCTTTTCCCTGTAAATATTTTTATTGCACCCTTTTTTTTTTTTTTTAATTTAAATATTTACTATTTTTCACAGTAATAACAATAAAAAACAAAGATAAAAAACATTTTCATCTCAATCATCATAAATATACTATTATTTCTTATTACTTCAATTATTCCCTCTTGGAACATTAACCCCTTCCCCCCCCCCCCCCCCCCTCTGCATTTTCCTTATCTTTTATCAACAGCAAGCATATCTTACCCCTCTTCTATTCTCTATGGCGTTCTATTTTTCACTTTCTCCGATTTATTACAAAGTTTTCCCATTTTTCCCATTTCGCGAGATATACCTCCAGTTTATCTTCCTGCATATAATATATCTTCTCCATCTTACTAGTCCAATTTACTCTTTCTATCCACTCCTCCTCTTTCGGTATTTCTTTTTTCTTCCAATACTTGGGGATCAGGCTTTTTGCTGCGTTCAAATAATACCCTAAACCTAATTTCTTATATTTACTAACTGATAGCTCTGAGCTATGTAACAGGCACATCCCTGGATCTAACCCGATGTTCATTTCGGTGATGTTCTCTATTAAATGTACTATTTTTTTCCAGAATATTTGAATCTTTGGACATTCCCACCAGATATGATACACTGTCCCCACTTCCCCGCACTCTCGTTAACACCACTGTGATTTCTCCGCACTTATCTTACACTCCACACTCGGAACAATGTGCCATCTTGTCAAACATTTGTAATTTGTTTCTACATCTCTCAAACTTACATTTCCGTGAACTAATCTATTTTTTTTTTTCTGTTTTCCTTCATCTAATACCACCCCCATATCTCTTTCCCATTTTACTATGTGCATTGGTTTAGTGTTTGTGTCTAAATCTGAGGATTCCATATATTTTAGCTATTCCGTGTTTCCCATCCCCCCGTGCATCCAACAACCTTTCAAACAAATTCCAATCCTTTTTCATTCTCAGGGGTTTTGGGAGATTTCCCCAAAAACATTTTAATTGGTAGTAACGCCACTCATCCAACCTGGTGAAAACATTTCCCTTTTCCTTTTCCAACTCTTTAAAGGTCTTCAATTTCCCTTCTCCCATTATATCTCTGAGTTGGACATCTTCCTTTATAAACCATCTACCTGCTATTTCTTCTCTACCTGGTGGAAAGAATTCTGTGTTTCTTAGTGGCATTAGTATAGAATTAAATTCCTATTTCATATATTTGTGTATTTTATCCCATTCCCTTAATACATTCACCGTGTACAAACTTAAATCCTCCTTCAGTCCTCTATATTGTGCTGGTAACCATATTATTCTATTCAAATTAGTTCCACTAAGTGTGTTTTCTATTTTTACCCAACTTTTCCCCTCTGAATTGAACGTCCAGTCAAAAATTCTCCCTAATATTACTGCTTTGTAATATCTCTTTATATCTGGGACTCCCAGACCACCCTTCTCTTTATCTCTACTTAATATTTCATGGGATATCCTCGGTTTTTTCTTCCTCCAGATATATCCTGTTATCATTCTTTTTATTACTTTAAAAAAAGCTTCCGGGAGTTTGATTGGTATCATTTGAAATCTGTATAAAATTTTTGGTACAATTATCATTTTTACCAGGTTTATACGTCCTAGCCACGATGGAATTCCTCTCTCTAATGCTTTTAATTCCCCCTTTACTTCATTTAATAATGAAATATAGTTTAGTTTATACAAGTTTTTATGCGCCGCACTAAGCCTTACTCCCAAATATTTTATATCTCTTTCTTTCCAAATAAAGGGAAATTCTTTTTGTATTTTTCCTTTTTCGCTTTTTGGGATATTTATGTTTAAGATCTCGGTTTTTGTTGGGTTGATTTTTAAATTTGATATTTCTCCATATTCCTTCAGCAGTTTCATTAGATTTGGGAGTGTTATCCTGGGGATCCCCACATAAAACAGCAGGTCATCTGCAAAAGCTGCCACTTTATGTTCTACTTTTCCTATCTGAATTCCCCTTATATCTCCATTTTTCCTTATTGTAGATAAAAGAGGCTCTAATGACATAACATATAATAAGGGGGACAGCGGGCAGCCCTGCCTTGTTCCATTTGACATCCCAATGGGCTCTGTTTTTTCCCCATTTACTATTACCACTGCAGAGGGCTTACTGTACAGCTTTCCAATCCATTCCCTCATTCTAACTCCAATTCCCAGGGCTTCCAAGGTATCCATCATGAGGCCCCAGTCCACTCTATCAAAGGCCTTTTCCGCGTCTATTGAAAGGGCCACCACCGGTACCTCCCCTTTTTTACTTCTCTGTATCAGCATCAGGGATCTCAACCCGTTGTCCCTGCCCTCTCTTCCTGGGACAAAGCCCACCTGATCTCCATGTATCCATTCAGGCATAAACTCCTTCAACCTATTCGCCAGGACCTTTGCATATATCTTAGTGTCTAAGTTCAACAGTGAGATGGGCCTATAACTTGAACACTGCGAGGCATCTTTCCCTTCTTTATGTATCAGTACCATATGAGCCTGTAAAGATTCTCCCCTCATGTCCATCTCTCCTCCCAGGGCATTCATATATTTTTCCAAATTGGGGATTAATATCTCACTAAATTTTTTATAGTACCCTGCTGTATAGCCATCCGGTCCTGGACTCTTCCCCATCTCCATGCTTTTTACTGCTATTTTTATCTCTTCTTGTGTGATCTCTGCTTCAAGGGAGTTTAGTTGGTCTTCTTTTAGTTTCGGTAGTCCCGCATTTTTTAGATATATCTTCCTTTTTTCCCTTTTCCATATTATTTACTATATCATGGGGGTTGATATTATACAATTTCCTGTAATAATCCACAAACACCTTTGCGATCTCTTTATTTGAGTGGACCAATTCTCCCTTGGGGTCTTTTATTTTATCTATATAGTTCCTGTTTTTTTTTTCCTTAAGGTTCTCATTAGATATTTTCCTGGCTTATCTCCCCATTTATAGTTCTCACTTAGCACTTTGTTATAAACTCTCCTCTCCTCTTCCATCAGAGTTTCCAACTCCTCTCTCTTTTTTTTTATCTTCTGCTTAATTTCTTTTACCATGCTGTTTTTATGTATCTGTTCTAACTCAGCTATATCCTTTAAGAACCCATTAATTTTTTCTCTCCTTTCTCTTTTCTTTCTTGCCCCTATAGCAATCAAGATTCCTCTTATATATGTCTTATGAGACTCCCACACTGTTGCCCTAGACACATCTTCTGTCTCATTCTCTCTAAAGAATCTCTCAATTTCTTTCCCAATCCTCTGTGCAGTATCCTTGTCCATAAGAAGTGTTTCGTTCAGCCTCCATCCTACCCCTTCTGTTCTCCTCCTTCCCCATCCCATCCTCAATACAACGGGCATGGTCCGAGAGCGTCATTACTCCTATATCTGCTTTAACCATTGACTCTATAAATTGATGTTCTATCAATACATAGTCCAACCTTGAATACGTCTCATGTGCATTTGAGAAGAATGTGTAGTCTCTATCTTTCAAATGTAAGATTCTCCATGCGTCTATCAATTGGCACTCATGGATCACCTTCTTTAATAGTCTCAAAGATCTACTCCCCTCTCGCTGCACATGGGAAGTTGTATCCTTTTGTGGATCCATGCAAAAATTAAAATCTCCCACCAGTATTAAGCAACCCTCTTTAAAATCCATCAACTTTTTTAACACACCCTTCAAGTACGTCTCTGGTTTTTTATTTGGACAATATATATTAGCTACTCCACCTCTTGTATTTTACCCTTCAGAAACAAATATCTCCCCTCTGGGTCCACTTTCCTATCCTTCAGTTCAAATCTTATATTTTTTCTGAACCCTATCGCCACCCCTTTAGCTCTCTTAATCAGGGAATCTGCATAATACCATATTGGATAATCTCTAGATTTCAACTTCACCTTAGATTCTATCTCAAGATGAGTCTCCTGCAAAAAAAACACCAAAACTGCTTGATGATGTAACTCCTTAAATAATCTAAATCTCTTCCCAGGACAATTTAACCCCTTTACATTATAAGTAATGACTTGTAATTCTTCCATCCTTTTTGTGTCTTTCTTTTTACCTTTTCAACCAGAGATCGCCAAATTATCTTCCTTTTCTTTTCCCTTGCTTTGATACCTCTCTCAATCCTGCAGAGTATTACCCTTATTATCCAATTCCCTCCCCCCTTCACCTCCCCCCATTCTCCCCCCCTCGGAACCCCCCTAACCTCACCCCCTCCCCACCCCCCTCCCCCCTCCCCCTCGCTAGGCATCTAATATACCTAAATAGTAAGGAATCCTCCTGCGCTCATGGGAATAATTATTAAAATACAGCTGCTGTCACTTAGCTGATACCAATAAGTGCAAAAAATTAAAATTAAAATTAGTGAAGCGCTTGTATCACATAAATACAATCATGTACCTCCATATAATGTAATTATAAATCAAAGTGACCACTATATATAATAAATGTGTGTTGACTCCCTCTAGTGGAAAGAAAAAATAGTGCCAACCAAAATATACTTCCCTATAACTAAATAACACACATTATAAAACTGGATTCCCCCAGGTGCATGCATATCTACCCACAGGCTGGGAAAACGTTTTTTTTATGGAGAGGAGCATGTGAGTGGAAAACTTTGTAATTTTAAACTTTGCCTACTAAATTTACTACACTATGGAAGGCTTTCTTGTCTTTTTATGAGTTGCATAAGAGAGGAGGAGGAATAAGGAGTCTGCCAGAGGAATACACCACTGAGGTGGTAACTGCTTTGGGGCCCTGTGTGGGTCGAGGAGGGGAGGTGAGCAGGCATTGCTGCCATTTGAAGGAGAGTACTTGCACTTAGAAGTGGAGATCACGTGTGTGTTCCAGCCAAAAGCACAGTCACATGCATGGGACATCTTTTTCACTTTTGATATTGTCTTTTTCACTTATGGCACATATTATTCATGTATGATTTAGACACCATTGTATGTGGCCAATTATTCTGTTTTCACGTATATATATTTTGTTTAGTATATTTGATATATGCACTATATATTAAGTTTTATAATGTGTGTTATTTAGTTATAGGGAAGTAAATTTTGGTTGGCACTATTTTTTCTTTCCACTAGAGGGAGTCAACACACATTTATTATATATAGTGGTCACTTTGATTTATAATTACATTATATGGAGGTACATGATTGTATTTATGTGATACAAGCGCTTCACTAATTTTAATTTTAATCTAATATACCTACTAATCATTTGTGGTTCTAAGAACCACTGTTGATTATTTTTGGGGTTTGAACTCTGTCCATGGACAGCTCCTCCTCCCCAGCTCTTCCCATCCGTTATCTCATTTCTTTCTTTACTGTTAACATTCCGCGGTTTCACCCCTAGGGAAAATCTCAGGAAAATCTATATTTGGACAGTAATTAATTCTACTTTCTCCCTCTAACAGTCTGCCATTCCTCTTTTCTTGCCTCTCCTCCTTTATTTTCTTCTTCCCATCCAAGGATCTCCATCCTCTGCAACTCAAGTTTTTCACAAAAGTCTCTCATATCTTCTGGGAATCTCAGGTAGGCTGTTATCCCATTTTTCCACCCAATCAGACAAATTGGGGTTCCCCATCTATAGAACACCTTCTTTTTTCTCATCTGCTCTGTCAGTAGTTTCAAAGTTCTTTTTCTCCACAAAGTTTCTGGTGTAAGGTCTGCAAAGATCTGAATGTCCATTTCACCATATTTAATCATTTTTTTCCCTTTAATCTTCCTCCATATCTCTTCCCTATCTCCATATCTGTGTAATTGGACTATTACATCTCTTGATTTTTCCTTCCCGCCACTTTGAAACTTTCCTTTTCTCCAAACGCCATCTGTTTTAATCACCTCTGACGCAGCTCTATTCAATATGGAATTTAAAATTTTACATATTTTTTTGTAATATTTCCCCTTCTATAGTCTCTGGGATTCCTCTCAGCCTTAGGTTGTTCTTCCTGTCCCTATTTTCTTGTACTTCCAGTTTATACAGCAGCTTTACTTGCGTTTTCTCCATATTTTTTACTTTTTCCTCCAATTGAGATATATTCTGGGCCTGATATTTTATTTTTCCTTCCATTTCCTCCACTCTTGTCAGCACCTGCCCCAGATCCTTCCGTATAGTTGCCATTTCATTCTTTATTATCTTTTCTAAGGCCTCAAACATTTCTGCCATCTCTTTTTTATTTGGTGCTTGTAGGTCACTTTCCATTTCTCTCCCCTCCGCTATTTCCGATATCTGCTGGTTAGTGGCATCCAAGCCCAATGATAATCTAGGACTTTTTTCCAGACTGATGTCCCCTTCTCTTTTCCCGTTTGTACTTTGTGGTCTTTCTGGGGTTATATTTCCCTGCGATGTATATTTTTTAATTGTTCCTGATTGGGACCCTTTAAGCCCACTTCCTTTAATGCTCTTATTCTTCATGTCTTTTATAGGGTTCTTTTATTTTTCCATATGTTATTAAATAGTATACTTCTATAATAGGGTCCCCTTTTTGCCTGTTAGGTTATCCTCTAGTTTTCCTGCTTCAGTTACTAAATTAGTCTCTCTTTCCAGATACCCTGGGAATCCCCTCCTTTCTCTTCTCTTTAGTTTTCTTTTTTGTTGGGTCACATGCAACAAGCAAATACAAAGGAAACAATAACCCACAATTTTATGAGTTATTTTTTTTTCAGTTTTCAGCAGCTTCCACTCACCCAGCTCACCCCTCCTTCTCCTCGGTCTGGCTCCAGCTTGCTGTCTGTAGTTCCACTCTTTTTGCTTGGGGATTCCACAGGGTCCTTTCCTTTAACTTTTCCCCCTCTTATATCTTCTCCCCTAGTGGTGTCCTTGGTTCCTGGATCAGCAGGGGTATCTGTTCTTTTCCTTTCCCCCCTTCGGTGCAGGCTCAGCAAGGGGGGTACTCGGAGAAGCCGCCTTGTCTCTCCCTGCCTCTTGTGAGACGCCAGCCGGCTTTCTCCTTTCCCAACACTCCTTTGCGGCTGGTCACATGGTCCCGCCGCCCTCCTGTCACCTCGGCAACCCGGCTTCCCGGCTCTCTCACTTGCCGCGGTCCGGGCTGCCGGGTAGACCTAGCCCGCACCAACAGCTCCTCTCTGTCTCCGCACCAGGGTTCCACTCTGCCGTCGGGTACCCCACTCTCCAGGTACCTCTTCAGCCGCTCATGCCTCTTCTCATATGGGGTAGCTGGGGAGGGTCTGGACGGAGGAGTCCTGTCGGAGAGCTCCTATCACATGCTCTCCGCCGCCGCCATGTTCAGGCTCCTCCCCACTTTATTGCACCCTTTTGACCTTTTAGTAATAAATCTTATTTTCTGAAAGTGTTGAACTGTTTCTGTAGCTCCTTTATGCAACTTACGAATTCCTGCCGCTGAAGAGCGCTACTATGAGTGTTCAACCCTCTGTATAACCTGTCAGAGGTGATAGTGGTATACAGACTTTTATCCAATCAGGTAGTGTATTGCTGATATTGCCGAGTTTCCTCTTTCTCTGTACAAAAAGGAGGTGGTGGCAGTGTGAAGGGTTAATTGCGTAATTAACCTTACCCAGTAACAATCGCTCCCAGGCTGTCAGTACATCGATTGTGGTCCCATTAGCTGGAAAATTGGTGTGCAGGGTGCAGCTGGGCATGGCATTATTGTGCACGTAACATTGCGGTTTTAGATTGGCTAGTCCTTCGGTCACGAGTTTGGTGAGAAGGGCAGGGGTCTGGCGCCGCGATCGTCACATATTGGCTGGCAGCGTACGTGGGTTTGTTGCATGTGAGCTTCAGTGCATTGTAGGAATTAGCTCTGCACTGAAGGATTGTAACCTTTGTGGAAACAGTCCTTAGAAACAAGCGTTACATATTTGATATATATATATATAGAGAGAGAGAGAGATAGCAACAGCTCCTTCCTTTTTCTACTTTCTGTTCTATCTTTGCTTGCAATTATGCCTGGTGAAGCAGAATACAAGAAAATGAGCAAAAGTGATTTGACGACGGAATGTACCTCACGAGGAATGGACATCGGTAGCAAAACTCGTGAAGATTTGATTTGGGACCTACTGGAGCATGATATCCGAGCAGATCAGACCTCAGGGAAACTTGATCATGCAGGGGTTCCTGCTACCTCCGATCCCAGTGGCTCAGAGACGGCCTCGCAGGATGGGCATACAGAGACTGACACTGGAGTATCATCAAATGTTATCTTCACACCACCGCCTGAGCAGGCCAGCACCGGAGTGCCTGTAACCCAGCAGAGACTCTCCTCAGATGCAGGAAGCCCTGAAACGCATCATGGAGACAGATCCTGGGGCATACCTGCGGTTCCTTGAACGCCAGGCTGACAGAGAGGTGGCGGAACACCAAGCAGTGGCTGACAGAGAAGCTGCGGAACGCCAGGCTGAGTGAGAGGCGGTGCAGAGGGAAGCTGATTGTTGGTCCGAACTGGAGATGGCGAGGCTCCAGCAGCGACAGGGTCAGAACCTCGGGTCCTTACAGCACAGGGACGCCTCTCTGGCCGTGGGAACAGCCGCCAAGTTTCCAGTGATGGAAAAAGATAGTGACATTGACACGTATTTACTGTCATTTGAAAAAATGTGCCGTCAGTACCATCTGCCCCCAGCTCAATGTGCTCGGAAACCTGACACCAGGGCTACGAGGCAAGGCCCTGGATGCGTTTGTTGAAATGCCAGAGGGGCAGGACAACGATTATGAAGCTTTAAAAGATGCCATCATCCGGAAGTACCAGATGACCCCGGAAGTGTACCGCAAGTGGTTCAGGTCCTTGCAAAAGGGACCTGGGGACTCTTACACGAATGTGGCTTACGCACCACATTCCAGCAGTGGACTACAGGACTGAAAACGGACTCCGAGTCTTTAGAAGATCTCATGATATGAGATCAGCTCCTGCATATCTGCCCAGCAGACGTCAGACAGTTTGTCTTAGAAAGCGAACCAGCATCTGCTAAAGCTGCAGCCGATTTGGCAGATACCTACGTCCACATGCGGTTGCCTGACCCTCTCAAGGCTCTCATTTTGTTAAGAATTCTTAATGTTATCCCATCATTTCCCCTCCCTCAGGAATGCGATCAGTGTATGTTGCTGATTTCAAGAAGCCTGAGCTCCCTGCCTATACAATCCTCTTCCCAAATAAGGCAATTGGTTCTGTTGTTCTAAGAAGACACCAGCTGATTTTGGGTAGAAAAGAGGCTGTTATGCTGTGTGTGTGAGAGAGAGAAAGCAGAGTCTCGCTGTAACATCGAAACTGAGTGAGAGACCAGAAATCCTTTTTGAACTCATAAGACTTGAAACTGCTTAACCCAAGGCTTTTTGGCAAGTACTTATCTACCTAAACTTCGTTCTGTTATCTCTATGCTGTGCTATTGTTCTTTGTGTGGGAATATATATATATATATATATATATATTGGTTACATCTTTTCCCTTTAAATATTTTTATTGCACCCTTTTGTCCTTTTAATAATAAATCTTATTTTCTGAAAGTGTTGAACTGTTTCTGTAGCTCCTTTATGCAACTTACGAATTCCTGCCGCTGAAGAGCGCTACTATGAGTGTTTAACCCTCTGTATAACTTGTCAGAGGTGATAGTGGTATACAGACGATTATCCAATCATCCTAGTGTATTGCTGAGTTTCCTCCTTCTCTGTACAAAAAGGAGGTGGTGGCAGTCAGTAACAATCGCTCCCAGGCTATCGGTACATCGATTGTGGTCCCATTATCTGGAAAATCGGTGTGCAGGGTGAAGCTGGGTATGGCATTGTTACGCACGTGACATCGCGGTTTTAGATTGGCTAGTCCTTCGGTCACGAGTTTGGTGAGAAGGGCAGGAGTCTGGCGTCGCGATCGTCACAGGGGGCCCTGTGTGTGTTTTGGGGGGGCGTATTGTATCATAATGGAGACATGTGTTTTAAGAGGGGGGTTGTGTGCTCATTATAACCTCAAATTATGGGGGGGGGATGGTGCCATAATTGTGAGTAGCAAAAATACCAATCACCCCCTTTTTTGCCCCCCTTTTTTTCTCACCCCCTTCTCTCTCACCCCACTTTCTTTTTTTTTAAAAGAGGGTAGAGGAAATAGCTATGGGGGGGGGGTGAAGGAGGGTATATATTTATTCCTCATAGATTGTAAGCTCCAAGGAGCAGGGCCCTCCTTTCACTCTTGTATTGAACTGTATTGTTGCTGTATTGTCTCCCGTTATATTGTAAACTGCTGAGCAAACTGTTGGCGCTATATAAATCCTGTATAATAATAATAATAATAATAATAATTTCTGTAACTGTATTCTGCATAAAACATTTAACAGTGTAATTTAATGAGAGAATTTACGAGGGTGTGTTTAGGGGAGGAATTAGGGGCGTGGGAGGGTAGCGGTTGGGTGGGGCAACTGGTGGCGAGTAACTCTTAAGGCCTATAAGCAGATATCTGTATGACTTGCGAGCCAAGTTGTATCCACCAACTAACAGCCTCAAAAAACGTCAAAAAAATGGACACAATATGTCCCAAGTATAATTGGATCGCAAACACTTAACACACAACTACCACTGTGTCCATAAAGTTAATTTCTCATGTTGTGTTGCGCTCCTAATAATAGGTATCTCTTCTATACTCCTTATTCCTTAATACACCCACAATTGACAATGTGTAATTAAATGATCTGGTACACAATATATAAAAATATGAAAAAACATGTGTATACAATAATTCAAAAAAATCTAAATATAATAAACACTTGTGTAGAGAATACCTCAATGTGAATATGATTCTCCTAAAAAATGCATGATATGATAGTATATACGTGATAAAAAATAAATAAACCAATATTACACCATAATTTGTGAAAAAACAAAAAAAAATGAAATATATAAAAATATATATAAATAAAATATATATATAAATGAATAAAAAATATATATAATAATAATGTCCTTTAAATTCAGTGACTCTGTGCTTGATTTAATCTTGAATTGGTGACTTTTTGTGAATCCGTGACTCTCTGTGAATCCTATAATTAGTGCAGATGTATGCTCACCTCCTTATCTGCCTGCAATTAGGCTATAGGCACTTGTGGTTTACCTCCTATGGAACCTGCTTGGATGAAATTCCTCCTTTATAGACTGTGAAATGTGGATATCCTTTATCATTAATTAGCCCATTCGGGATTGATCACTCCTTACGAAATTCAAATCCCCTTATGATCTCCTCTCCATGCGTTTCTCCATATGTGGGGACAAATTACCAAACATAGTGTTTTATCCTTTTAAAAAATTCCTGCTTTATTGCTTCCAAAAGGTACACTCACATTTGCTGTACAAGGTATGAGGCAATTTGTATATAGCGAGTAGTCCGCCGACCATCAAGTCATGCACCCGCCGTCTGTCAAACAATCCGGCTTTCTCCGAGTGACGTTACAGCCCCACCCCTACGCGTTACGCCACTGGTCACGTGGCTTCATCAGGGGGTTGTAAGCCGGCAATGGAAGAGTGACTAACCTATCACAACCCCCTGATGAAGCCACGTGACCAGTGGCGTAATGCGTAGGGGTGGGGCTGTAACGTCACTCGGAGAAAGCCGGATTGTTTGACAGACGGTGGGTGCATGACTTGATGGTCGGCGGACTACTCGCTATATACAAATTGCCTCATACCTTGTACAGCAAATGTGAGTGTACCTTTTGGAAGCAATAAAGCAGGAATTTTTTAAAAGGATAAAACACTATGTTTGGTAATTTGTCCCCACATATGGAGAAACGCATGGAGAGGAGATCATAAGGGGATTTGAATTTCGTAAGGAGTGATCAATCCCGAATGGGCTAATTAATGATAAAGGATATCCACATTTCACAGTCTATAAAGGAGGAATTTCATCCAAGCAGGTTCCATAGGAGGTGAACCACAAGCGCCTATAGCCTAATTGCAGGCAGATAAGGAGGTGAGCATACATCTGCACTAATTACACTGTTCAACAGGTAAAAAGTTTTGGGCATAAAATTAGCTAATCTTACATAATTTTGGGGTGCTGAAAACGAAAATGACCCTAAAAAATGTTGATTGGCTCTAGTTTCCATGATATATTCACCCATCTAATGACGTAAGCCATTCAAAATTATGATGCAACTTCAGCTGCATATTGCGCAATTGATACTGGTGACCAATAGAAAATTGCATGTATACTGAGATGATGCAATATTAGCCTTTAATTGCATCACTTCACTGCATAAAAGCTGCAGTATCTGTAGCTGATTGTAGTTCGACAGCGTCTTTACATTTCGTTTTATGCTTATATAGGCTACTCAGTAATGCCTCGAACTTGTGTGAATAAAGCAGATAATTTCTGCTATATCTGCGGTGAAATAACTTTTATCTCACAAAAAAGGAGGATAACAGGAATGATTAAGAAAGCCTACAACTTGTATTTTGGCTGCAAGATAGGAGACCAGGACAAGAGCTGGGCACCACATATATGCTGCAATTCTTGTGGGACGGCACTGGAGCAATGGTTGAATGAAAAAAAGGCATCTATGCCTTTCGCTGTGCCAATGATTTGGAGAGAGCCAACAGATCATGTTAGTAATTGTTACTTTTGTATGGTGCCTCCAATTGTAAAAGGGCTAAATAAGAAGAAAAAGTTATCTGTGTACTATCCAAATATTCCATCGGCAATACGTCCAGTTCCTCATGGAGAGGGGCTACCAATTCCTAAAGCACCAGAATCCTTCGTGGTTGAGTCAAGTGAGGAAGAACCTGAAGCGTGTAGTCACGTGCAGTTGTAAGAGATAGCCCTTTCCTCGAATACAAGAGAAAAGCCAAGAGAAGCAAAACCGACACAAACTGAAGACAAAACTAGTGAGAATCCTAAGTATTAAAATGTTTCAACTTAGCTTATGGCTATAATTTTTCTTGGTAATCCTATGCAATATATTATGCCATTTAGGCTTTGTTATGTAGTCAATATCACTTGCTTTATATTTGTGGAAAGACATCTATCTATATAATTATTGTGCATTATGTAGTCATTACGCCTATAGTAGAAAACTTTCCGTTTACAGAAAAACTAGAGCCAATTGACAAATTTCATTGTTATATTTGAACTCAGAATGTGAAATTCATTAAGAAATGGATCCTTTTGTTTCCAAAACTGGCAAAAAATAAAAATTTGTTGAACAGTGTTATAGGATTCACAGAGAGTCACGGATTCACAAAAAGTCACCAATTCAAGATTAAATCAAGCACAGAGTCACTGAATTTAAAGGACATTATTATTATATATATTTTTTATTCATTTATATATATATTTTATTTATATATATTTTTATATATTTCATTTTTTTTTGTTTTTTCACAAATTATGGTGTAATATTGGTTTATTTATTTTTTATCACGTATATACTATCATATCATGCATTTTTTAGGAGAATCATATTCACATTGAGGTATTCTCTACACAAGTGTTTATTATATTTAGATTTTTTTGAATTATTGTATACACATGTTTTTTCATATTTTTATATATTTTTGTGTACCAGATCATTTAGTTACACATTGTCAATTGTGGGTGTATTAAGGAATAAGGAGTATAGAAGAGATACCTATTATTAGGAGCGCAACACAACATGAGAAATTAACTCTTAAGGCCTGCTAGTAGCTCAGGACTTGAAATTTTAAGCCCTGTTCTATACACAGTCAACTATACCCAACATTTCAAAAACTGAAAGCTCTCCTTTCAAGCAAATCTCAACACCACCTCTCTTGTAAAGTGAAGATCAAGGTCATCTCAATGACAATACTGCTGAAACTCCTTTACAGCTTTTGCACTATTTCAGTCCCTATCCCATCATACACGCTGAAATCCTTCCAGAATTACATATCTCACTTCATATGATCACACAAAAAAAACCACGAGTCTCCTGAAATACAATGTTTACACATAAGAGGCAGAGTGGTCTTGGAGTCCCCAATTTCTGGTACCAAAAGTTTTATAAAACATGGTGATAAAAAAAACCATACAAATCAAAACAACTCGTATGATACAAAGTTGCACCAGCAAATAGAGGACATGGGAATACCATACATGGACACATAAATACACATATAAGGCCCACACAGGGGCCTAGATGGTGCACCAGAAGGCTGTGAAGCCTGCAATCATGCTATTGCATACAAAGGAAACATTCAACAGAAACAACAAAAGCGTAGAGAGCCCTATAATCCAGAGGAAGTATTTTCCAGAGAATCATAGGACTATCAGGTGTCTACAGCAGGTGATGACCAATCTGTCTTCAATAAATTAGCCATGTGGAAGGAGAGATAAGGAAAAAGTAAGAGGAAGTCTAGGGAAAGCTGAGAGGTCGGAGCACTAGACTCCCCAACTCTAGAAGAGACTGAAAGAAAAGGAAAGGCGCAGGAAGAGAAAGTAAATAGACCAGCAAAAGGAAAGAAGTTTACCTATGAGGAGAGCCAGAAGATGTGACCCCCCTTAAAGGGGCAAATCCCAACATATTGGTGAGTTACGTAGTGAAGCGTGAAACCGGGTGATAATCCACCCAAGGTTGCCAGACTGAGGAACCTGTCATGGTTGTCCTCCAACACCGCTGTCAATTTTTCATTAATAAAGAAGCCTTGGATCCTATACCTGGCCTCCTCAAATTGTAAAGTAGGGGACTTCCAAGAGCTGGCAATAGTTTGTTTAGTGGCCATAAAAAAAAAACCTATGAACAAACGAAGTTTACAAGGTAGGCCACGGAGTGGCCTAAAAAGTAAAGCTTCAATAGGGTCTTTTTTAAGGTTAATAGACATAACTGAATATATAAGTTTATAAACCCTGGCCCATAAATGGCGAGCCACTGGACAGGTCCACCATATGTGGAGCATCGTACCATCTAAAGAACATCCACGAAAAATCTAGAATCATGACCCAGTATAAATTTAGCTAAACAACATGGGGTGAAATACCATCTAGAAAACGCCTTATAGGAATTTTCTAATGCTGGTATATTGTGAGAGCATCGAGAAACCGCCTGCCATATGGGCACCCAATCTGCGGCAGAGATTTCCACCTGAAGCTCCTCACTCCACTACACACAATAGGTAGGTCGCGTCCCCTGCACCCAGGCCCCCCCCCCCCCAAGGTGAACAGAAAAAAGAAAGAGAAATAGTGGAAATAGTTATGAGATGCAACAGAGCGCAATGGCCATCTAATTGAACCCACAGAGCACAGGGAACAAAACAGGGTGGCATGTAGCACCCCAGGCACCCCCCCCTGCCCTTTCTAAACATTATACAAAATCATCAAGGGGAAAGGAGGACAGCCATACACAATTGAGCAAAGTACATTAGCATAAATTAAAAAAAAACAGATGATAACAATAACAGCATCCAAGGGGGGACATAAAGTTAGCGGGTCGGTCAATATCTCCCAGTCACAGATGCACGCAGAAAGCAGCATGTAGATGAGTGGGTCGGACATGACCCTATTCCCCAGCGATGAACAGGGAGGGCAGTCTGCACCCACAAGCGGGTCCAATGTAAAAAAGAAGACTGGGAACCAAGCGAGCTGCCAAGCGGGGACCGCAAGCCCTCCCACATCACCGGGAGTATTATACATTCCTGAGGTCAAGAGTCGACCGACAGCATACCCAATTGGGCTTAATGCGCGACCATCAACTCCAGCACCCCCAGGGCATAATAAGCAATTACAACATTAAACCGAACCACCCTGTTAGAGGGCAATAACCCTGAAAATGACTAACATAGGAGAGAAAAAAAAAAATTATCTGAGCTCACGACAATAACATCCCAGTTTTAGAGAAGTGAGAGGAGCAGAGAAACCCCCCTAAGGGAACTAGCAAGGTACTTGGCAGGAAAAGACCTGAACCCCTTCACAAAACCCAAGGGAGAGGCAAACCCAATAGGTAAACACCAGAAGAAATCCATAGTGATGGCAAAAAAAAAAGGAACAAACCAACTGTGAAAAGGACATTCAGGTCAGCCTGTCCCCACTGGCTGGAAAGTCTGAGAATGAAGCCGGGCCATTGCTTGGTATCTTTTGTCAGCTTCTCGATTAGAGGATCGTCGTGGGCTGCGGAGTAGTCGAGGCAGATGTGTTGAAGAATTTGTTGAGGAGGAGGGGCCGGAACATCATGCCGGGCGGATGCTGGGTGTGTGAGCTCCTAATGCCTCCAGCTGAACTTTAGAGAGCGCTTTGATCCCCTCTCATCTGCCTCTTGACAGCCTCCTGTGTGGGCTCTGGATGTGCAGACTGCTGACTGGGGAGGAGAAAGTAATGGTTTGAGGCTGGCCGTGGCTCCGCTTGGCTGAATGAGGCGATCAGAGCCGAGGACGCCGGGTGCATCCACAGGATTGAAGGGGTGCATCCTGGGAGCCGCTGCATGCTGACCATTGGAGACCATCAGTTAGTTTGCAAATTTTTGCAAATGTAGCACCAGAGACCTTAGCTAGAAGGAGAATATTGAAACTATTATTAGAGTTGATGCACAAGGGGCATGTTAGATACAGCTGGGGCTTCCCAGCATGCTTTATCGGATGGAAAGACAGTCAGCCAGCAAGGTTAAGGTTCCCAGAAGACTTAAAGCCCTTTTGCGAAAGACTGGAATTGCAGATAATAGACATTCCAAGTTGGTCTGAAGGGATAGAGTAGCATTAAAGGAAAATGGGTGGCAACGGGTTCTAAATAGAAAGTTAGTTTAGGAAGATTTGGTCCGGTGTTTTTCAGAGGGTTTTTTTTTTTTTGTCCGGTGCTTTTCAGAGGGAGTGTTTTTTAGTCCGGTGTTTTTCAGAGGGCGTTTTTTACGGTGTTTTTCAGAGGGGCGTGGAGTGTTTTTTTTTTTCTTAGTCTGGTGCTTTTCAGAGGGAGTTTTAGTCCAGTGTTTTTCAGAGGACTTTTTTTTTCTCTTTCCAGTGATTTTCAGAGGGAGTTTTTTAGTCTGGTGTTTTTCAGAGGGCTTTTTTTCTGTTTTGTTTTTTTTTTCCCTCCAACTATGTAAGATATAAAAGTTGTTGTAGAAGGGGACAGGGAGAGGAGGGGAAGGGGAGGAAAAGCCCCTTCTTCTTTCCCTTTTTTTTTTTTCCTTTTTCTCCCTCCACTCTTCACTGTTTATTGTTTTCATCTAGGAGGGGCATTGGGAGACTGGGTATAGCTGGGTATCAGGGATCCGAGTCCTACCCCGAATAGGAATCAAAAGTGAAATTAGTCGCAACAGATTCTCGGTCTAGAATATGGGCTAAGGGAGTGGGGAGGGAGGGCGTAAAGGAAAAGGCTATGGGGGGGATAAAGGGGGAGAGTGTGAAGGTAAAGGTTACCTAGAAGAAAATCTTTCCTTTTTTAATTTGTATATATTTGCTTCTTCTCTATGTTATGAGTCTAGAGGGAGATCAGTTGAGGAAAGGAGATGAACATATGTAACCTTATAACATATAATGTTAAAGGATTGAACACCACGACTGAAAGATATAAGATCCTTAAGGAAGTTCATCACTACTCGGCAAATGTGGTGTTCCTACAGGAAACACATTTATCCCAAGATACAAAGACCCAGCTATTCTCTAAATACTTTCCTACATGGTTCTATGTGGATTCACACATTAAATGAGCAAAAGGGGTGGCAATTGGGATAGCAAAAAATTTTAGTTTTACGGTAGAAGATAGAATGGTTTAATCCAGAAGGTCGGTATTTGTTTCTGAAAGGGAAATTGCAGAGAATTCAATGTACTCTTGCCAATATCTATTGTCCTAATAGAAATCCAATGGCCTATTTGGAGGAATTAATGAATAGGTTTATGGATTTTAAGAAGGGTCAGTTGATTTTGGCAGAAGATTTACATTTTTGTAGGGATCCGTGGCTGGATACATCTTCGTGTGCATGGAGAGATGGAGATAATAGTCTAAAATCAATAAAAAAAAATGTTATATTGGTGTCAATTGATGGATACATGGCAAATTAAACATCCAAGGGACAGAGACTATACCTTCTTTTCCTTGGCACATGGGATGTACTCTGGGTTGATTTACATAATGATAGAACATAGATACTTGGAATCCCCGGTAAATTCTAAGATTCTAGTAATGTCATTATCATATCACGCACCTGTTATAGTGAAATTAAAATGGAGAAAGGAAGAAAATAGATGTAATGCATGGAAATTAAATGAAACACTAATTCAGGACCCAGAGGTGGAGATAAGATTAGGGAAAGAGATTGAGCAATTCTTTATGCTCAATGAAAGGGACAATCTGGGAAACTCATAAGGCATATATCGGGCATTTTGATCTTGATAGGAGCTCAAAAAAGAAAGAAAGGGAGAAGAAAATAAAATTGCTAACTAAAGAATTAAATGAATTAGAACAACTACATTAAAAGAAAATAGATATAGGGATACAACAGAAGATAATTTTGAAGAGAGGAAATTAAAGACATCATGGAACAAGATACTAGAAGATTTTTCAATAGATTGGATAAAGAAAGGTATCCGTGGGGAAATAAACCAGGAAAATATTTGATGCGATGAGTAAGAGAGAGGAAATCAATGAATTACATAGAAAAAATAAAAGAAATCAGTGAAATGGTTTATTCAACCACTGATATAGCTAGAACATTCCAAAAATATTATAGTAAGTTATATGATTTAAAACCCAGTAACCCAAAAGAATCAGAAAGGAAAGAGAAATAAAGAGGCAGCAATATTAAAGGAAGCGGGATTGCCCAGGATAGAGGAAGAGAGATTGTTAGCATTAGAAAAATGAATCTCCCATGAAGGAATAAGTAAGGCATTGAGAAGTATAGCAACAGGAAAAAGCCCAGAACCAGATGGTTTTATGCTGATATTACATGAAGTTTCAAAAAAAGCGTATGCCCAAATTGCTTAGATATATGAACGCATTGTGAGAAGGGATGGGTATGAAGGAGGAGTCTCTGCAGGCAAATAGTTATACTGAAGGAGGGAAAGGACCCCTCCCAATGTTCTACTTATAGGCCAATATCACTCTTATACAGATACAAATCTATTTGCAAAGGTTTTATCAAACAGGATGAAGGATCTTATTTCGGATTGGATACATATTTATCAAGTAGGATTTGTACCAGGGAGGGTGGGAAGAGACAATGGATTAAGATCATTGCTCCTTTTGCAAAAAAAGTAAGAAAGAGAGGGGTTCGGCGTTGATAATGTCAATCGACGCGGAAAAAGCCTTTGACAGGGTAGATTGGGGGTTCATGATGAGCACACTAGAAGCATTGGGTATTGGATATAAGATGATGCAGTGGATAAAAAAATTGTATAGCTTTTCTTCAGCCACAGTGAATTGTTCATTATCACAATTTTTCAAAATGTTTAACAGGACAAGGCAGGGTTGTCCTTTTGTCACCATTACTTTTTGTTATCTCACTGGAATCACTTCTGGCAACCATTCGAAAGTCTTTAGATGTGAAAGGAGTTATGATTGGGAAGGAAGAACATAAGGTTGCGGCTTATGCAGATGACATGTTACGTGTCAGATGACATGTCACGAACCCTAGAATAACATTACCCAATCTAATGAAAATTTTTACATACTATGTCGAACTGTCAAATTTGAAGATCAATCCCTCAAAATCAGATATTGAATATTACAGTCTCAAAGTTCAAAGAACAGAACCTACAGGAAGCCTTCCCCTTCCGAGAAAAATAATTAAGTTATTTAGGAGTAAAGTTCACTCCCTCTTGGAAAAATCTTTACCAAATAAACTATGAAGAATTGAAGAAACTGTCTGTTGGGGCACTCTCATGGTTGGGCCGCATAAATATTATAAAAATGGTTACCGTTCTGAAAATCCTGGATAAGTTCCATATGCTTGCAATATATTTACTGGAATCCTTTTTTAAGACCATAAGAAAAATTATAAGTAAATTAATTTGGTCAAATAAACCAAGGGTTAGTTTTGAAGTATTATGTAGCGCTAAGGCTAATGGTGGTTTAGGTGTGCCGGATTTTAAGAGGTATTATCGCACTGTACTAATTTCACGATTGAGTGAATTTACAATACACTGGAGAAGATACAGTATGGGTAAATATAGAAAATACACTAAGTGTATTTTACGTTAGATAAGATAATATGGCTTTCACAACAATACCGAACTTTTTCGGAAAATGTAAGTATTTTAATACGGAATGTTTTAAGAGAATAGGATAGATTACATAAGCGAATGGGATGGGAATATAATTCACTATTAACTCCACTGGAGTCCTACATCGAATTGTATTAGTGTTGCTGGCAAGTTTTGATGACACCTTTACCACTCCTCCTGCCAGGGAAGGCCCTGCCCAAATGGGAGGGCCTACATTCAGTCCCAAGGTATATATGGTAGAGGGCACTCATTGTGCAGTTAGCTCTGATGAAGAAGGGTTCCCACTTCAAAACGCGTCTGCCTCACTTTGAGAGTCTACCCTCATGATGTGACTCACACTGGCTCTACACTTCAAGTTCCTTTGAGGATCTGTTTATGCTTGTTATACTTTCTTTTTTTGTGAGTATATATATTTTTTATTCAATAAAATCATAGTTTACTGAGGTAATGCGCAAGGTTCGTGTGCTCTTTTTTTGCTTCACTTCAGTTTTGCTCGGGCTTCCCCAGCCTTGTTTTAGAGCTGCACAACCTTCCATGCATTTGTGGAACTGTTTCAAGGATTCCCTCCACCTTTCCACCCTTGTTTTGAGTCCTAGAGCTCAGGAGGTTTTGTTTCTGTTTCTACTATAGTAGAGGTGAATTATAAATGTCTAGTAAGATGGTACTGTACACCGAGTGTAGCACAAAAACAATGATCACAAAATTCACTGCTATGTGGGTTTGAAGGAACTATGGCGCATATATGGTTCAAGAGTTTTGGCAAGGAATAATTCAACGAATTCAGGTGATAACAGGAACAAGAATACCGAATAACCCTTGGGTGTGTATATTTCATAAAGGAGACTTCACGGTGAAGCAATATAAGAATACGTTAATATTTCATTTAATAAATGCAGTTGATTCCGAAATTTTGATAGAGTAAGAAAACCCCTAAATTAAAAGATTGGTTTAGCAGAGTGGAATATGTGTATAGGAACCATATATACCATACTGGAGAAGATAAAACCAAAGAATTTAGAAAAACGTGGGAGGAGTGGATAATTTATTCAACAACTAAGAGTTATGCAGAATTGAAAGGAATGTAAAGGCAGGAGAAAGGAATGGGAGAAGGGAAGAAGGAAGAGGAAGGAAGATGAAAGAGAAGGGAAAGTCTGCCGTAAAGGAAGGAATGAGGTTAATTGAGGGTTAAGGTGATCGGGGAGGGAAGGGGGGTTGGGGAGGGTGGTGTGTAAGGTTTTTTTCTTGTTTGTTTAGTGTAAAAATGTTTTTGATACAGAAAAATAAAGAATTTGTTCAGGAAGTCTGTGAGGTAGAGTTGGGATCTAGAAGATTAAGCAGGTTAAAGGCATCATATTGAGTCCCCTTGTGTACAAAGGACAGTCTAAAGGACAACCCTCAGCGATAATGAATATGATTGTCCTGAAGGATTTAAAGATGGTGTTTCATGGATCTCTTCTTCAAGATTGTAGTTTGAGAGAGGTCAGAGTAAATCTGACAGGAGTGACTCTGAAAAGAAAGGACCTTCGTTTCTCTAGCCACTTGCATTACCAGTTCCTTCGTTTTGTAATTTTTAGTGAAATTTCAATATGATGTCCCGAGGAGGATCCTCAAGTGGTCTGTGGCCCAAGGCCCTATGCACCCTTATTGTTAGGGTCCGACCGGCGGTAGCGTCTAGCGCTCCACAGACCAGGATTCCCTAGGGCGCGGAATCTAAGCTCCGACCTGCTTGTTCACCAGAGCCCCTGATGGTGGGGATGGACTTGGAGCAGGCCGAAACCAGGTCTCAGCCCCTGAGTGCAACCAGCTGTGGTAGAGGCATTTGCCGGTGGTACGTAGCAGGTGAGAGCCTGATGTGAAGAGGTGGAGTGAGCGAAGTCAGACAGGCCAGGTCTGTAACTGTGGAGGCAGAACGGTACAAGCGGCAGGCAGAAGGATAAATGGGTCACAGGCCAGGATCAGCAACAGGAGGTCAAACGTACAGGATAAGACAGGAGAATGGTCAGACAAGCCAGGGATCAGAGCAGGAGACAGTCAATGGATCAGGGTCGGCAACAAGGCAATCTCTCAGGAACACAGGATAACAGGAAAAGACCATACGGCAACGTTAGCCCTACAGGAGCTGGTTTAAATAGCGTGCCCCGCGCCGTCATTTGTGCCAGGCACACGCCCGTGTGCATGCGTGACCGCAATTGCCGCCACGGACGACCCGGTCTTAAAGCCTGCATGTTCATGTGCCGGCGTACTCCACGCATGCGCAGACCCGCGCGGTACATTGCCCCCCCCCCCTTATGGGCAGCCTCCAGATGCCCAACTGATCTCTCCACTGTGGGTGACTGAAAAAACTTTTGGATTAGTCTGGGAGCATGAACATTTTTGGGCTGGTTCCCACTAATTCTACTCCGGGCCATAACCCTTCCATTATCAAATGTATATATGAGTATCTTATCAAATGGAAGGGTTATGGCCCAGAGGAGAATATCTGGCCCCCTCTTTTTCTGCAGTTAAGAATTGTTTCCACCTTGAATTCCTCCTCCCCTGAATGTCTAAAGCTACCATTGGTCTGGACCTAAGGTCCAGAAAGGGATCTGCAATGGCAGGTTTTAATAGAGACACATGAAACACCAGGTGTATCTTTAAAGATTCGGGCAATGCTAATTCAAAGGTGACTTCATTAATCTGCCGTTTCACCAGAAATGGCCCCACAAACTTTGGTGCTAATTTTCTTGATGGGCATGCCAACTTCAGGTTGGTTGTTGCCAACCAAACTTGATCCCCGGGGCGCACGACCAATTCCCCTCTTCTTCTTTTGTCAAAAACTTTTTGCTATCATCCTGGGCTCTAGCCATTGTTTCCTGTAATAATTTATTATTGGTCGTGAAGAAATTTAGGGTCTCTTGGGCTGCTGGGACTGAGTTCTCCGGAACCAGATCCGGCAGGAAAGTGGGGTGGAACCCATAGTTGGCGAAGAACGGGGATTGATTGGTGACAGAATGGTTCGCATTATTATAAGCAAACTCCACCATCGGCAGAAGTGTCAGCCAGTCATCTTGCAGAAATGAAGTGTAGTATCTAAAATATTGTTCAAGTGTTTGATTGGTCCGCTCAGTCTGTTTGCGGGTGATACGCTGAAGAGAAAGACAGCTTGATTTCCAAACCCTCGTATAAAGCCTTCCAAAATTTGGACGTGAACTGAACTCCCCGAACCGAAACAATATTCTTTGGTACTCCATGAAGTCTCACTATCTCCTTAATGAAAACCTGTGCCGTTTTGGAAGCGGATGGTGTATTTTCTAGTGGAAGGAAGTGGGCCATCTTAGAGAGACGGTCCACTACTACAAAAATTACAATGTGATCCTGCAATGGTGGCAGTTCCACGATAAAATCTATGGAGATCATGCTCCAGGGCTGGTCAGGTATTGGCAAGGGTCGCAGCAGGCCCCAAGCCTTGTCCCTGGTGGGCTTATTCCAATTGCAAATAGTGCAAGTTCTAACGTATGTCTCACAATCTTTGGCCTACTTGACCACCAAAACATGCGTTGTGCCAATTCTAGGGTCTTGTGTATTCCAAAGTGACCCGCCAATGGATGATCATGGCAGTGATCCAGGGTCTGAGCTTCCTTGGGTACCAGGATCTGTTCCCCCCTCTACAAGAGACCTTCCCTGCTTTGTATTGAAATTCCAGGTAGGTTGGGAACCCTGGTGGACGCAGCCTGTAGTTTAGACAAAAGCTCAGACTGAAGCAGTAAGAAACTACCTGCCGGCAAAATGGTATCCGGTTTGGGTGTTTCTTTAGGGTCTTCAAACATCCGGGAGAGAGCATCCGGTTTCGTGTTTCTAGACCCAGGTCGATAGGTTATATGTAGGTTGAACCTAGAAAAGAATAATGCCCAACTGGCCTGACGCGGTCTGAGACGTTTAGCTGTCCTCAGGTACTCTAAATTTTTATGGTCTGTGTAGACCAAAATGGGGTGTAGGGCTCCCTCCAATAGATACCGCCACTAATGCTGTCTTAATTGCTAACAATTCCCGATCCCCAATGTCATAATTCCTTTCCAAAGGGGAGAGCTTCCTAGAAAAGAAAGCTATCTGGTGCATAAGCTCCTTTGCACCTACCCTTTGTGACAATACTGCTCCTACAGCAATTTCTGATGCGTCCACTTCTAATATATATGGTAATGATGCATCAGGGTGGCTTAAGATGGGAGCTGCCGTGAACAGTTTCTTCAAAGACTCAAAGGCGGCCTGTGCTGCTGGAGTCCACTGAAAATGTACCCCCATCTTTGTAAGTTGGGTGATGGGGGATACCAAGCCTGAGAAATTTATCAACTTCCTATAGAAATTGGCAAAACCGATAAATCTCTGAACCCCTTTTTTATCTGTGGGGGCCGGCCATTCTAGAATTGCAGCGATTTTCTGGGGATCCATAGCGATTCCAGTGGTGGAAATGATTAGACCCAAAAACGAGATACTGCGCTGCTCAAAACTGCACTTTTCAGCTTTGGCATAGAGCCCATGCTGGCGAAGTCGCTCCAGCACGCTGCTGACATGCCCTCGATGCGCCTCCAGAGACGAGGAAAAGATCAGAATATCGTCTAGATATACGATCACAAAAATGTTCAAAAAGTCTCTAAAAATATCATTCACGAAATGCTGGATAGTAGCTGGTGCATTACATAACCCAAATGGCATAACCAAGCATTCAAAGTGCCCGAACTGAGTGCGAAAAGTGGTTTTCCACTCGTCCCTTTCGCATATACAGACCAGATTGTAAGCGACCCTGAGATCAAGTTTCGTAAAAATAGAAGCTGTCTTTAATCTTTGGAATAACTCAGGGACTAAGGGAAGGGGGTAGCGATTCTTGACTGTGATCTTATTTAAGTCCCTATAATTGACACATGGCCTCAGGGACTGGTCCTTTTTCTCAACAAAAGAAATTCCTGCCCCGGCCGGTGATGTGGAAGGGCGAATAAAGCCCTTCCGAAGGCTTTCATCAATATATTCCTTCAATGCCCTCAACTCTCGCTCTGATGGGAAAAATTCGGCCAAAGGGTATCTCAGATCCCAGGAGAAGGTCAATGGGACAGTCGTAAGCCCGGTGCGGGAGGAGAATATCCTTTCCCCGTGGGCTAAAAACGTCAAGAAAATGATAAACAGAAGGCACAATTTGGGCTGGACAGGAGTGCACCATGTGACCCACTGCTCCGCAGTAGAGGCACAGGTTGTTCGACCAATGTCTCTGGCGTTCTTCAGTTGAAAGGGAAGGCCGCATCAGACCGAGCTGCATTAGCTCAGTCCCCTCTGACGGTTCCGGATTCCAATTGCCGACTGTGGCCTTTGGCAGGACTGGTACCCTTGGCAGCATCCAGGTGGGTCTTGGCCCCTGGCTGGACCTCTCCTGTCTCCGTTCCCGCAACCTACGGTCAATCTGGATGACCAGGTCTATCAGGTCTTCTAAGGAGTCAGGTACTCCTACTCTTGCCAGCTCATCTTTAAGCGGGTCAGACAACCCTAAACGGAATTGATGATGCAGCGCCGCGTCATTCCACTGAGTGTCTCCGCTCCAACGCCTAAATTTGGATGCATAGTCCTCCACAGCCCGGCGTCCCTGCTGCAAGGTATAGAGGGCTGCCTCAGCCGAGGCAGCTCGATGCGGATCATCGTAAAGTTGCGCCATTGCTTTGAAAAAGGCAGCAACAGAGTTCAGGTGTGGGTGGCGAGTTTCCAGCAGACGGTGAGCCCATCCCTGGGGTTCACCCTGCAACAAGGATATAATGAACCTTACCTTCACAGATTCAGACGAAAAAGTCAGAGGTTGTAAATCAAAATATAGCTGGCAGGAGTTCTGGAAGGCCCTGAACTTCCCTCTATCCCCCCTGAAACGCTCGGGCGTTGGCACTCGAGGTTCCGGCGGGGGAATGGTGAACACTGCTTCAGCGGAAGGTTCTGCGTGGCCCCTGGCAGGGGGCAAACTGACCGGGTCTGATGCTATGATAGCAGGTGCGGCTAGGGTCTGAACACGTCCCTCCAAATGCTTATATCCTTCCTCTAGCGTTTCATCTCTTCCCAAGGAGAGGGTCCTCCTCCAGACTCAGCCATGGCCATATGGTTCTGTTAGGGACCGACCAGCGGTAGCCTCTAGCGCTCCACAGACTGGGATTCCCCAGGGCGTGGCATCTAAGCTCCGACCTGCTTGTTCACCAGAGCCCCTGATGGTGGGGATGGACTTGGAGCAGGCCGAAACAAGGTCACGGCCCCTGGGTGCAACCAGCTGTGGTAGAGGCATTTGCCGGTGGTACGTAGCAGGTGAGAGCCTGATGTGAAGAGTTGGAGTGAGCGAAGTCAGACAGGTCGGTAACGGTGGAGGCAGAACGGTACAAGCGGCAGGCAAACAGATAAATGGGTCACAGGCCAGATTCAGCAACAGGAGATTAAACGTACAGGATAAGACAGGAGAATGGTAAGACAAGCCAGGGATCAGAGCAGGAGACAGTCAACGGATCAGGGTCGGCAACAAGGCAATCTCTCAGGAACACAGGATAACAGGAAAAGACCATACGGCAACGTGAGTCCTGTAGGAGCTGGTTTAAATAGCGTGCCCCGCGCCGTCATTGTGCCAGGCGCACGCCCGAGTGCGCATGCGTGACCATAATTGCCGCCGCGGATGCCCCGGTCCTAAAGCCTGCATGTTCGTGTGCCAGCGTACTCCGCGCATGCGCAGACCCGCGTGCCGCGGCACATTCCGCGATTCCTGACACTTATCAATCTCCAAACGATCCACCGGAACATCAGGGATTAGCTTTTGCAGTAGGGATAACACAGAGCTGTGGAGGTCGGTAACAGTCTCAGGTAGGCCTTTGATACAAATATTACTGCAACAAGCTCTCTTTTCAGCCTCTTCCAGCTGATTTTTGAGGGGATATAATTCAGCCTGCAGGTTTTCTATATCACCTTCATGTCCACTCATTCTGGGCACTTAACCTCCTCTCTCACGGCTAGAAGGAGTCCATGACGTCCCCGCTAGTCCTCGCTGATGTCCCCAATTTCAATAAATTTTTTATTGAAATGTATGCCTCACAACAGGCTCCCCTGTGGGTCAGTCTGGAGACATTTCGCTGCTCTCCAGTTGCTGTTTGCTCTCTCCCTTGGCTCCCGCCTAAATGTAGGCCTTTTCATGGTTGTCTTATTCTAGAAGACGTTTTGCATACCTGGTGGACGTGTCCCATGCTCTCAAGGATTTGGACCAAGGTTTTTAAGCATACACTCCCTGTTCTACTGTCCTTTCCCTAGAGATCCCTGGTATTGCACCTTAAACCTTATTGCACCTTAAACCTCACAATTTTACTAAACTCCAATTCAAACTGGTGACCTATATTCTTTCAGCAGCAAAACAGACTATTGCTTAAGCCTGAAAGAAATAATTTGTTTCCTTTGAGGAACTTTGTCAATGGTTTTTTTTCTACTAATGAGAAACTAATCAGTACCCTACTGGACACTCAAGGGATTTCCAGATATGGACCCTGTGGATACAGCCTGCCCACCCGTCATTGTCTGTGGATAGCTATACCTCATTATAATACTCCAGGTTTGCCTTGGCCATCCTCGACGTTCTCTTTCCGCCTTTTTTCCCTTCCCCATGTTTTTCCAATTTCTACCTCTCCACCATTTTCTTCCTTTGACTCCTATTAATTTGTTTCAGATCATGCTGTTTGTCCAGTCTTGATTCTATGATCATGTTCTGTCCCCTTTGTAATGTACAGTGCTGAGCGAACTATTGGCGCGTTATAAATACTGTATAATAATAATAATAATGATCTGTTTGAGGGCTGCCGCTCATTGTTACCTACTTTGTCTTACAAGGTTCATCTTTTTTTATTAATACTGTATGCTATTCATGCAGGAAACCCACTCAGACACAGGGAGAACATGTAAACTCCAGGCAGGTGGTGCCATGGTTGGGATTCAAACCAGCGACCCTAGTACTGCCAGGCTGAAGTGCTAACCATTTAGCCACTGTGCTGCCCAGTTAAGTGCTTGCAGGTCCAAAAGATGTGTACGAGATTCCCTACAGAGCCGCATCCTCTCCAGCACAGCGCTGCTTGGGAAGAAAGGAATTTTAAGACTCTATACGGAGTAAGATACCACCATAGAGTGATCTTTTGGGACAGTTCCTAATGGTTAACACACTTGGAAGCTAGAAAGATTGCTTTAAAGGTTAGCTGCCATTATTTAGTAGTCTCCCACTTTAAATATTGGGTCAATTTACAGAAAGAGAGTTTATTCTGGAGAAGACTGTAGAAAAGAGAGATACCTTTGGTAGAAGGCAGGGAGTTGTTCTAGTATTGCCAGCCCTGTGCAGGTATACAAATTTCAGGGGGGGTCAACTGATTGTATAAAGTGAGATGGTTGGAGATATGTGTAATGGTAATTTGGGGATAGTTGTAACTCCTGTTGGGCTGCTTAAAGGGTTTGAGGGCCCGGCCTTTCGTCAGGCTATTAAGGAGTGGTAATACCCTTATCTCTCCAGTGTCTTAGGTGGTATTTTCCAGATAATAGCTTCAAGAGTCGTGAGAGGAATAAGAATGGAGATAGTATGGGAGAGGGAAGAAGATGAAGTATGAAATATGGATGCTTGTATAGTAGGGGGTAGAGATTTTAGGGTTTCCAAATCTCAATCAGTAGGGAAGGATTGGATTTGTTCGGAGATTCCAGGGTGTGAATCTCTTTCAGACGGGCTAGGTGTCTGATCTTCCATCACCGATATAAAAATTGGGGTGTGGTCAGACCACGATATATCGTGTATGGTGGAAGATGAGACAGATTGCAATTGGAAGGATCATGCTGCATTATCCTTTTCTTTTTAATCCGTGAGCACACTTGTATAAAGATACCTCTGATAAAAGCCTTATGAGCACACCAGATAGTAAATGGATCAGAAACAGAATGTTAAGTGCAAAGTACTCTTGCAATTGCTTGTCAGTAACAAGCATATTGAGGAGAGTTTAGCACCTAAGAGTTAACCGTCCACACAAACATCAGGCTAGTTGTCTGTTCTTCCATCACTGATATAGA
This sequence comes from Staurois parvus, assembly GCF_062004578.1. Lineage (NCBI taxonomy): Eukaryota > Metazoa > Chordata > Amphibia > Anura > Ranidae > Staurois > Staurois parvus. The sequence continues at coordinate 506 of NW_028318556.1, read as the reverse complement.
AATTGGGGTGTGGTCAGACCACGATATATCGTGTATGGGGGAAGATGAGTCAGATTGCAATAACCTCTTAGCCACTAGAATCATGTCAATCCTAGAAGATGTTAGGAATTATGTCTGAAGGAATGAAAGGTGTACGCAAATTTACAGTTTGACATGTTGGGTAGATAATGGACAGACCCAGTCCTTTTCAATGCCCGCTTTGCTTCTTATTATGGTCAGTTGTACTTCTTTTTAGTCCATTATACTACGGACCAATTTCAACAGTAACCCATTATGTTGACCTCCCTGTGCTTTGTGAGTAGAATAGGCAAAAATTTGATGCCTCCATCACCATAGATTAGGTTAAAAAAAGCTCTATCCAATCTTGATTCCTAACATCTTCTTTGACACTCCTCACTGCGTTTATCTGGGCTGGGATGGTTCCCTCTGGAACCCTCTGGAACCCAGCTTTATTGGGTTCGTACGCGGAATTGAATTCCAAGTAAACAATCTAACCCTAATGTTAC